>NC_081771.1:5030560-5340810 GCF_963082965.1 Carassius carassius
TGACACTGTAAGCAATATGCAAACCAGATCTGGCTTTCAGTGATGTGGTTTATGAGAAATTCACCATGCATGTCAGACAACACTGTATAAGGAAGTTCCTCTTTGCATTTTTTTTTTTTTTTTGGAAGATGTGATTTTGATTTATGACTAATGACTGTGCTCTCATATCTTGCTGAAACCTTAAACACACAATATTTAGAATTTTATTTCCTTTTAAATGTCCCCATTGAGCTATTGAGACAAACAGGTAATAGGCTGATCTAATGCAAATTCTGGTGTCATTATTATTATTATTTGTAATAAATATGACAATCTATTTGAAGGCACAACATGAAAACAAACAGAAAAATTATTCTACACACAGTGCATTTGTGATTTGGAGGTTTCAGTGTCCAGGCAAGGACATGTAGGGATATAAAGAAGAAAAAATATCTCCTTGGTTAACAATGCACAGCTGGCAGGAAGCTCACCTTCCAAACACACATATGTTCTCAGACAGATGATTAATGTTTGCTGCATATTGCTGCTAAAAAAACACATGCTTACTAATGTTTTTCAATAACTAAACATACTACTGTATAAACTGAATCTGTTTATTTGATACACCTTAATGATGCAAAAATTAAAAACCACTAAAAAACATTCAATATCTTTGAAGGCAGTGCTTGTGTATGTTGGTAAGTGGCAAATTATGTGGGAAGGTTAGGTTTAAATGGGTATGAATGCATAACGGAAAGTTCATTAGCCATTTAAAAAAAAATGTTTTTCACCATTTTTTCACCCATTTGTTCTTATTATTTTTTCATATGCATGTCTTTCTTCAGGTCACTGTCAAGTCAACCATGAGAGTGTCATCATAGTAATAATATAATATTTATTTTATTCTGAACTTCACTGCAGTTATTACACCATCATGTGACTATTTTGAATTATTGAGTGAGACCAAAACATCATGTAAATAATGAAGAGGGTGTAACAAAGCTGGGTAATAGAGAGTTGGAGGGACAGATATGAAGCAACAGGGGAAATCCCCTCATGGGATGAGTAACATTCATTATCTGTTTTACAGCTAAAGATGAAGAGAGAACAGCACGTTAAGCTGGTGAACACAGGTAGAGAATATTAAAAAAAAAGTTAATTTATTTCAGTAATTCAACTCAAATTGTGATACTCGTGTATTAAATAAATTCAATGCACACAGGCTGAAGTAGTTTTAAGCCGTTGGTTCTTTTAATTGTGATGATTTTGGATCATTTAACAAAAACCCACCAATTCAAGATCTCAACCAATTAGAATACTTCGTAAGACCAATAATAATAAAAACATTTTGTGAATTGTTGGCATTCTGGAAAGTATGTTCATTTACTGTACATTTACTCAGCACTTGGTAGTGGCTCCTTTTGCTTTAATTACTCCCTCTATTCGGCGTGGCATGGAAGTGATCAGTTTGTGGCACTGCTGAGGTGGTATGAAAGCCGAGGTTTCTTTGTCACTGGCTTTCAGCTCATCTGCATTTTTTGGTCTCTTGTTTCTCATTTTCCTCTTGACAATACGCCATAGATTCTCTATGGGGTTCAGGTCTGGTGAGTTTGCTGGCCAGTCAAGCACACCAACACCATGGTCATTTAACCAACTTTTGGTGCTTTTGGCAGTGTGGGTAGATGAAATCCGCATCTTCAAAAAGTTGGTCAGCAGAAGGAAGCATGACATGCTCCAAAATTTCTTGGTAAACAGGGTGCAGTGACTTTGGTTTAAAAAAACACAATGGGCCAACACCAGCAGATGAAATTGCACCCCAAATCAACACAGACTGTGGAAACTTAAAACTGGACTTCAAGCAACTTGGGCTATGAGCTTCTCCATCCTTCCTCCAGATTCTAGGACCTTGGTTTCCAAATGAAATACAAAACTTGCTCTCATCTGAAAAGAGGACTTTGGACCACTGGGCAACAGTCCATTTCTTCTTCTCCTTAGCCCAGGTAAGATGCCTCTGACATTGTCAGTGGTTCAGGAGTGGCTTAACAAGAAGAATACGACAACTGTAGCCAAATTCCTTGACACGTCTGTGTGTTGTGGCTCTTGATGCCTTGACCCCGGCCTCAGTCCATTCCTTGTGAAGTTCACTCAAATTCTTGAATCGATTTTGCTTGACAATCCTTATAAGGCTTCAGTTCTCTCGGTTGGTTGTGCATCTTTTTCGTCCACACTTTTTCCTTCCTCAACTTTCTTTTAACATGCTTGGATACAGCTCTCTGTGTACTCTTGCTTCTATGGCAATGAATGTTTGTGGCTTACCCTCCTTGTGAAGGGTGTCAATAATTGTCTTGTGGACATCTGTCAGATCAGCAGTCTTCACCATGATTGTGTAGTCTAGTGAACCAAACTGAGAGACCATTTTGAAAGCTCAGGAAACTTTTTGTCAGGGATTTGGAAGGAGAACCCAATTGCAGTGTGAGACAACAAGGGTTTATTGACAACAGACTGATACAAGAGGGTAGTGAAGTGCATAATAGATACCACAACAGGAACGCAGTAAAGAGAAACAGTTAGGGAAGGCCACTGGGACAGCTTCAGACATCTACCGGAAGAATGCCATGGCAACAGAGGGGGCTGCAAAACCAAGCTGATGGAAAAGACCACACAAGGCATCATAAAGCAGAGCTCAGATACTTGATGACCACCAACTCTGAAGCAGACACGAGCCAGGCAGGTAGAACCAGAGGCAGGACACACAGGAACAGATCAGGAACTCTGACACAAGACAACGCTCCACAGAAACACAAGTTAAACCCAAGACAAAAGGAAAATAGAAACCAACGACCCAATAAAAAGTAAAGTAACAATAAGAAGGAAATGATTACTAATTTAACCAACTTAAAGAATATCAAACCAAACCAAGAACCAGTACTAGAAAAACTAAATATTCCAAATAAAAGCAAGAACAAACAAATTGCTAAAACAAGGAGCAAGACAAGAACTTGGAGCTACACAGGACCAGACAAAACAAGGGCACAAGACCAACCAGGCAGGCAGGCAGGGAGGGAGGGAGGGAGGGAGGGAGACATGGACAAAAGCTTAGCCATATCCACAGACAGAGATGAGGGTGACAGAAGGGGTGAGAATGACCACGAACCAGCAAACACAAAAGGGTAATGGGCACTATAAGTAGGGAGGTAAATACATGAGGGCCAGGTGAACGCAAATACAGGTCCTTCTAAAAAAATTAGCATATTGTGATAAAGTTCATTATTTTCCATAATGTAATGATAAAAATCAATCTTTCATATATTTTAGATTCATTGCACACCAACTTAAATATTTCAGGTCTTTTATTGTTTTAATACTGATGATTTTGGCATACAGCTCATGAAAACCCAAAATTCCTATCTCAAAAAATTAGCATATCATGAAAAGGTTCTCTAAACAAGCTATTAACCTAATCATCTGAATCAACTAATTAACTCTAAACACCTGCAAAAGATTCCTGAGGCTTTTAAAAACTCCCAGCCTGGTTCATTACTCAAAACCGCAATCATGGGTAAGACTGCCGACCAGAAGGCCATCATTGACACCCTCAAGCAAGAGGGTAAGACACAGAAAGATCATGGCACCATCAGTATCAAGGCACCTCAGTGGGAAGTCTGTGGGAAGGAAAAAGTGTGGCAAAAAACGCTGCACAACGAGAAGAGGTGACCGGACCCTGAGGAAGATTGTGGAGAAGGACAGATTCCAGACCTTGGGGGACCTGCGGAAGCAGTGGACTGAGTCTGGAGTAGAAACATTCAGAGCCACCGTGCACAGGCGTGTGCAGGAAATGGACTACAGGTGCCGCATTCCCCAGGTCAAGCCACTTTTGAACCAGAAACAGCGGCAGAAGCGCTACCTGGGCTACAGAGAAGCAGCACTGGACTTTTGGACAAATTTTGCATGTCATTCGGAAATCAAGGTGCCAGAGTCTGGAGGAAGACTGGGGAGAAGGAAATGCCAAAATGCCTGAAGTCCAGTGTCAAGTACCCACAGTCAGTGATGGTCTGGGGTGGTCTAGGGTCAATGCAGCTAGTTATCAGGAGATTTTGGAGCACTTCATGCTTCCATCTGCTGAAAAGCTTTATGGACATGAAGATTTCATTTTTCAGCACGACCTGGCACCTGCTCACAGTGCCAAAACCACTGGTAAATGGTTTACTGACCATGGTATTACTGTGCTCAATTGGCATGCCAACTCTCCTGACCTGAACCCCATAGAGAATCTGTGGGATATTGTGAAGAGAAAGTTGAGAGACGCAAGACCCAACACTCTGGATGAGCTTAAGGCCACTATCAAAGCATCCTGGGCCTCCATAACACCTCAGCAGTGCCACAGGCTGATTGCCTCCATGCCACGCCGCATTGAAGCAGTCATTTCTGCAAAAGGGTTCCCGACCAAGTATTGAGTGCATAACTGAACATAATTATTTGAAGGTTGACTTTCTTTGTATTAAAAACACTTTTCTTTTATTGGTCAGATGAAATATGCTAATTTTTTGAGACAGGCATTTTGGGTTTTCATGAGCTGTATGCCAAAATCATCAGTATTAAAACAATAAAAGACTTGAAATATTTCAGTTGGTGTGCAATGAATCTAAAATATATGAAAGTTTAATTTGTATCATTACATTATGGAAAATAATGAACTTTATCAAAATATGCACATTTTTTTAGAAGGAACTGTATACTAACCAGGTTAACAAGAGGGTGTGGTAGGAAGGAAACAAGGAGGATGGGCTAAAGGAGCACATGGCCGAGAAAACAATTAACAAGGCCATGTGCTGACACAAGAAACAAAACAAACAGAGTGAAAGTGCAAAACCCTGACACCTTTGCAGGTGTATTGAGTTGATTAGCTGATTTGCATGTCACCATGCCATTGAATTGGTGGGTTTTTATTAAATGTGAGCCAAAATCATCACAATTAAAAGAACCAAAGACTTAAACTACTTCAGTCAATTTGAGTGGAATTACTTAAATAAATGAACTTTTCCACAACATTCTACTTTATTGAGATGCACCTGTAAGTATTAACCTGGATGTTTAATGTAGCATGACTAAATATGTCTAAGAAAAAGTATTGCAATACAGTTTTATATAGCGCATTCAAAATATAGATACATGCAAGGTACAAAGCTGTTATTAGGATCGTGCATTTTTACTACCCTAAATGGTACATATTTGTACCTAAAGTGTACACATTAGTGCTTTTTGAAAGGCTACCGCCCAAGTGACAATTCTGTATGCTTTTTCCTGAAAGTATGGGAATTGAACCAATGACTTTGGCATGAATTAAAATCTCAAGTGAAAATGCTTGTAAGTAACTATAATACCCAAATTAGTAAGTGTCACCTTTCTTTGATTAAACCTGCAATTACCTCAAATATCATCTGGTCTGCATACTAAAGTTACCGCAGTAATCAGGATTGCGTGAAAGTACAAATCGAGCCACGCTCGGGTTATAGGGGTCAGTTTCTTTCACTTTCTGCCTGTTGTAGATGTAATCAGTCTTACCCAGCCTTAACTTGCTAGTAAAGTTTTCCAGCCACAGAGCTAGAGAGACCTGAACGGTCTAAACAGTGCAAGACTAGAACAAAATGGCTGGTCATTAATTGTTTATAACCGCATCTCTCTCCATACCTGTTTGACCTTACCATGCACCTGACCAGTTAAGTATATATGAGATCGAGGGTATCTCCAGGGTATGAAGGCCTTTGCGTGCTTTGTGTGATTTTTCTTTCCCCAATCTCCTAATTGGTCCTACCAGTGGTTATCAGCGTAGGGTCGGGCTCTAGAGATAAAAGCAGATAAAATTAACACACATCATTAGGCACCTAGTCCGGACTGTTGTGTGACCAGTGTAACTGCTGAGGAGTTTTTAATATTTATTTTAAGTATGTTTAATTGAAAAACTATTTTCCACTATTTTCTTTCTACAAAGGATTTGTTTCACAATTTCATTTTCTAGTTTGACCATTTGCATAAAACTCTTTACTTAAATTAACTTATATGAAAATATATTATCAAACTATTTGATTGCTTTGCTTGGAAACCTTGTGTTCTCAGATGCCTAAAAATACACCTAACTATATTTTTATTATGACAAACAAATATTGCGATATCAAACTTCAGAAATGACACCACTCAAATGACAGTCATATAATACCTAGCATTCCTCTTACACAACCACAAAACACGTAACAGCATTCTCTTACATACTATATACTGTACATAGTTCAGTATTTGGTTACTTTGCTGTCTCACTGCTCAATATTTTAGTATCTCAACTGGACACTGACTGAAATCATTCATGTCTTGAAATAACCGTACAGGCAAAGCAATCAGAACAAATGCTGATTGAATGCAATTCAAATAGTTAGGGTGTATTAATATAATTAATTCATTCCAAATTCAGGTTCTCTTTAAAAACTTTTAAGATGTGTAAATATTTTGATGTACAATTAGATTTTTTGAAGCTTTAAAGGGTTAGTTCACCCAAAAAATAAAATTTGCCTATGCTTTACTTACCCTCAAGGCATATATAGTGTATATGACTTTCTTCTTTCAGAATAATCCAATCAATACAAGAGTTTTATTAAAAATGGTCCTTGCTCTTCCAAACTTTAGAATGGCAGTGGTCATCCATCTGGAACGGCTTGCACAGTGGAAGTGAGAGAAAGGTGTTTATAACATTTTAAACATGGATATTTTTCATCACCCTAGGATGCCTTGAGGGTGAGTAAAACATGGGCTAAATTAAATTTTTGGGTGAAAAAATCCTTTAAACAGAACAGGTATTATTAGAATATTTTTACAAGTAGATACTCTTAAAGTTCTAGTACTTTTGAATTTTACTATAATTTTTTAGAGTGAGTGGGAATTGTTTCTACACCATTTTTTCAGTGTATATTTTAAATCACAGCTCAACTGAATAAACAGATATATATGGAAAGCAAAATTGGTATTTTTTGGGACAAAAGTATTTGGTAAGGATTTAGTGATCAAACCAAATATTCAAGCCAAAAAATTTGATTTTAAGATGGTAATTCAGATCAGTTGATGAAAGTGAGGAAAGGTATTGAGATTGAGGAATGACCATTTTACTTTACATATCCACTAACAACCCGGTCCACATAGACGGTGAGCTTTGAAACATTAATGCATGCACACATACACAAACAAAATGACCTTAAAGATTAATGTGCTCTCATTGTGGATCTTGCACTGTTTAGTCTTCCTTCCCTGAAAAACTCCACAGGTCGTGCCAACAAATCATGGTAGCTCACCTGTCCCATTGACCTGAGATGAACTTTTTAACCTCTCTAATACTGTATTAAAACCTAATGAACCACACACCATCACCCTTTCAGATACTAAGAGTTGATATCATGATTTATGAATAACAATACTGCAAAACCACAGATGAGAAGAATAGCCTGTAATGACAGCTTGTCTTTTTCTGGGAAAAAATAATCAAGAAAAATTGACCCAAGCTACATTGAATGTATGTTACATGTAGCTGTGCTGAGCACAGTGTTTTTGGGTGGTGTATTATTGGCTTAAAAAGTTACATCTTATATATTGCAAAAGTGCAATGAATTAAAAACAGGAGCAAATGTTTTCAACGCACCAACTTTTCTGTCTAATGTTTTATTTTATGGAGATTTTTGTTTAACTTTTTTTTTTACAGTAAGCATATTTTATTTTGTATTGAGTCTCCATAATCATACAATGAGAATGTATGTGTCCTTGTCAAATCACACAAAGCTGGAGCCAATAAATTGAATATATATTTAATAAAAGGCACTCAGAATATCATGACTAAAATATAGTGCTTAAACAATCAAAATATATCATACAGCAATAGCATACATTCATGAGATGCTAAATGCCATAATGATCACATAACACTGGCATTATCACCTTCGTCAGTGGGATAATTGTAAGAAATCAATATAGAACTCTCAGGATTTTTTGAACAATGACTTTCAATATTACTATTGATATTACACCATACTATGACATAAAATGCATGCACAAGGGAATATACTTCAGATTTTTCCATTGACGCAATAGAGGGATGATTTAAATATATTTTTTCTACCTCTAGTCAAAGCATGGTCATTTTAACAAATTCTTTAATCTCAGTGTTTACATGCATCTTTTAAAATTTACAACAGCATGATAAAAAGCATTTTAAGATCTATATTACAGTTATACATTAAGTGTCTAAAAAAATGCAATGTTACCTGCTGGCATAAGTTCATTTTCAAGCTTACTGGAAAACTTATTTTAGCTTCCCTGTAAAAGTGCTGTATTGCTTTGCTTTAGTCAGTGCTGAAATGCTACAATCAAAATTTGCTTTGGAAACATATTTTTTCTCTCTCAATTTTTTTTCTCAACTTTGCTTTTTACAAAAACATGCAAATGTGCAGTATTTTTATTGCAAATAAAGCATGAAATATTCTCTCATAAAAGGGAATTCCTTACAATAAAGAAACCTCAAGTTATGGAAACAGATTTCTGTAAGCATAATGAAATCAATGAAAAATGATGTCATGTGATGACCATAACACATCTTACTCTTATTTCAAAGAAAGAAATCATACTCCTCTGAAAGACAATAATATCTTATAAGTGAAATAAAACATATCATCTATTAAAATCCTGGACAAAGACACACAGACATGTGTGCATATTGCATGAAAAAACTTTGTGTAATTTCTTTCATATACTAATGAATGTTATTAAAATGCTTGTAAGATAATGATTCTCCCTGTTCTGTTTATAAGATAAATCCACAAGAAATTTCCTGATGTTGCAAACATTTACAAGTAACTTGTTAGGCTGGATTAGTTGATACATTTGCTGCAAACCTTTCCATCTTTTGAAGTGGCTAATCATTAATTGGTTTAACTATTACAGTACATTCTCTGTGTGAACATGCTCTCTGCTTTCATTGGCTTGTCAAGTCAGCATAAACTAGTGAGATGGAAAAATAACACTTATTACTCCACCAACAGAACCAACCTAAATTAAAGTTAAAAGTTTTTTTTTATATATATATGTCCACAGTTTGACAGATAAGTATTGTTTTAAGTGGGTAACTCATATAAATCCATGCTTAAATTCTTGTGCGTTTTCCAGCCATACATATCCATGTGCATAATGAGTAAGGCTGATAGTAGGCCAATTAATCTGTATGTAAAGAAGTGAGTGCATCCTACTAGCTATTGTCAATGCTCATATACAGTCGGTCAAACAAAAGAGAAGATATGACGTAAAACGAACTGAATGGAATGGCCAAGCAAAGGTGTGTACCAAAACTTGAACTCACTCAGCATAGAAATACGAAAACAAATCTCACCCTAAAGATAGAGTTCTAGCGTCTCATTCTGTGTGTATGTTGACAAGAATAGAAACACCAGAAGAAAATGTGGGACGAGCAGCAAGCAGATGCTGCCACAGAATGGCGGGTCATCCAAATATAACATACTTGCATGCGTAGGATACTGTATTTAAATTCCAAATGGGCCTGATTATGTATAACAACTACCAGGGCTGTTAGAGGAGACATTCAGTGACATTGAAGGATGGATAACAGTTTGGCATAAGCTTTTTCTTTTACAAGCAGCAGGGACAAAAGGTGATGTCAGTGCAAAACTCTAAAGGAACGACAACATCAGCAAAAGGTGGTGCTGGGTGGATGCTCAGAGTGCAGATTCATGATTCCTCGGCATTAATTTGAGGGACTCGGCAACACAGGCACTTAATCGCGATTAATTAAATGCTTGTTTTGACCTCAGTCAAACGCAGCCGTTTGTCTCGAAATGATGACATGAGTACTTTTTTTGTCTTCCCGAGTTTCATATTCCTTTTTCTGTTCAGTGCATTTCAGTTTGTAGTACTGTAAAGCCTTAAAGGGATGTCCCTTACAATATCTTTTGCTTCCTTTTAGTAGATAGTGCTTCTGAGGTTATAGTCATCCATCAAAGGTGTTTTTAGCAGCCTTTGGCTAAAACAGCGTCCTGTTTGAGGTCTCCCTTTGAAACAGCATGTTTTGTAAAGGTACTGTTTGTATATGCATAGCATTAGGTACATATGTAGAACTCTTAATTAAGCAGTTGTCAAACCATAAAAACAAGAGTTTCTAAGTGCATTGTTGTACAGTCATTATTGCTAGTCATGTGAACTATACCAATCCTTATGGAATGCCATTTTTCCCTGTCTGCCAGTTCCCATTGCTCTGGTCCAGCGAGTAATTGCTTTCATACTTCTCTTCAGAACTGCTTTTCTGATTTGCAGCAGCCTCAGCAGCAGCGTCAATCATCTGTTTCTCCGCTTGCTCCGTTTCACGATGGTAGAAGTAGTTGAAGTTGGAGACGATGACAGGAACAGGAAGTGCAATGGTCAGCACACCAGCGATGGCACAGAGGATCCCAACCATCTTTCCCCCCAAAGTGATAGGGCACATGTCGCCGTAGCCGACTGTCGTCATTGTGACCACAGCCCACCAGAATCCTTCCGGGATGCTCACGAACTGAGTATCAGGTTCGTCAACCTCAGCAAAGTAAATGGCACTGGAGAAGAGGATGACGCCTATGAAGAGGAAGAAAATAAGCAAGCCTAGCTCCCTCATGCTGGCCTTCAGGGTTTGGCCTAGAATCTGGAGGCCCTTGGAATGGCGAGAAAGCTTGAAAATCCTGAAGACACGCACTAATCGGATGACACGTAGTGTGGCCAGAGACATGTTCTGGTTGGCGGTGGGGTCTTCCTCTTGGGTGGCCATTAGTTCTGTTATGACAGTAATGAAGTAGGGCATAATGGACACAATGTCAATGACATTCATGATATTGCTAAAGAACTCGCTCTTGCTGGGGCACACTATGAAACGTACTACAAGCTCAAAACAGAACCAAACGATGCAGATGGTCTCCACCACAAAGAAAGGGTCAGTAAAGACAGAGAGCATGGCCTTAGGATGAGGAGTAGGGGACAGAAGTGTGCCGTTGGCGTCACGGGTTAAGTTGACAAATGCAGGTGTAAATTCACGCTCATCGCGGAATTCCGGAAGCGTCTCCAGGCAGAAGATACAAATAGATATAGTAATGACAAAAACAGACACTAAGGCCACTGACCTGGCAGCACTGGAGCTCTCTGGGTACTCAAAGAGCAGCCAAAATTGACGGTGAATCTCACTGGTTGGGAGTTGAGGCTCAGGGTCTTTGATGAAACCTTCATCCTCCCTGAACTGTTCCATGACCTCATGCCCCAGTCGATAGAACACTATCTCATCTGCAAATACATCCAATGGCACGTTTGCTGGCCTCCGAATTTTGCCTCCAGACTGATAGAAATACAAGATTCCATCGAAGCTGGGGCGGTTGCGGTCAAAGAAATACTCGTTCCTCATGTGGTCAAAGTAGTCAATCCTCCTCATGGGGTCTCCCAGCAAGGTATCTGGGAACTGATTCAAAGTTTTAAGTGTTGTTTCGTACATCATCCCTGAGACATTGATAACCACTTTTTGTTCGCCCTCCTCAAATTTCTCCTTTTCAGCAAAGTAGTCCTCACAACAATCCTTGGCTACTTTTCCTAGGAGAGCCTCATTGGGACTGCCCTCGCTGTTCATCAGAACCTTCCAGTTGGAGATCAGGCTGTTACAGCTTGATGTTCCTTTCTTGCTCAGTGTTGGTGGAGAGGCCAGCGAGTGCCTCGGCTGTCTTCCTCTCTGAGGTGAGTGTGTGGGTGAGTTTATGCCACGGGTCCCCTGGTTTGGTTCCGGGGTATCTGAGGTGGGAGAGTTCGGATATCCCGAGTCACTTGGGTCTCCCAGGTTGATTCCGATGTCATCCAGGTTCTCAAAATTGACTAGAGGAA
Source organism: Carassius carassius (assembly GCF_963082965.1). NCBI lineage: Eukaryota > Metazoa > Chordata > Actinopteri > Cypriniformes > Cyprinidae > Carassius > Carassius carassius. The sequence goes on from NC_081771.1 coordinate 5,042,468, forward strand.
CCTCCATGGCCTCCCTCCCCTCCCTGGGGCAGAGCTCAGGCTGCTAACCCAGGATGAAATGACAGATGGGCAACCAAAAGCACAGACCAACCAGCAAGCCCACTCTGCACCGCAAAGTGCCAAGAGATCAGAGAAGATTCAGGCTAGTTCTGAAGCAGAAAGCCGAATCCCAAGATACTGTCACTTGATCTGCAGATAAAAACAAAGGGAACAAAACAGTTGTGTTACTGCATGGAAGGTAGGGTTGCACCTTAGGTTAGGGAACAATTAAAGCGATATAAAGTAATATAAACTCTACCACAAGACAATGAAAAGGGAACAAACTGAAATTAAAATTTTAAGCTCAATTATTTTACTCGAAGAATAAAATGTAGGCTGATATGATGGCCACGATTGCAGCAAAATTAAGAGTGTCATAATTTGTTTAACCTTTTGTTGTTTAAAACCTGTATGATCTCCTTTTCAAGGCTTTCAAAACTACTATTAAAATATAATGAAAGATTTATTCCAAGTCTTCTGACACTGTATGATAGCTTTGTATAAAGAACACTGAAATTGTACAGTGAGTATAACACTCATTAGATCTGTCTAATGGTCTAAACAAACAAATGATCTAAAACAATCATTCAAACCTGTCTTGCTAGCTTAATCAGTCAATTAAATTAAAAATATATACCCAAAAGAACAATTCAACAGAGATGAGAATGAATCCAGCACCTCTACAGTCGTCTCTGCTTTTTTCATAAACTCATGTCATGGTTTTCAGTGAATAATACTTTAAATTAGGGACATTTTTATATGAAGTTAGACAAGCTTGGCACAGTCAATATTCTGTAAGAATATACATTACAAATAACAGATTGCATTTAGTCTCTCCTTGAAAACTCCTTGAATGTGCCTAAACAAACACAAATAATGAATCCAAACTGAACATGTTTTTTTGTCCTCTGTATCTACTGCCAAGTGTGCTTGAGAGCTGAGAACTGCACTTTATCATCATGTCTCCCTTATGGCCTCTTGTAGCGAGATGAACACACATTTTAATTGACATCTTCTGTATTGTAGTACAAGTATTTACAGCAATAGAGCTGTACTCACACGGTTGCATTGCATATGGAATTAATAATGCTTAACAAAAGGGTCCAGAAATTGGTTGCAGACCCATTTAGCATAATTTTTGGTAGAGAGTGTAAAATAAGTTGCATAATATAAGTTGAACTCGTTTTGACATCTGCGACAATCAATTCCCACAGATAGTGATTTCGAAAAAAAAATTCAATTTTTACAAATAAACAATAATGTATTTGCTTATAAATGATTAGCATTATTAATATTATTGTTTAACAAAAATTACAGATTAATTGAATTGTTTCCAAAATGTAGTATTTGAGCTTTAAAATTGGTTCAATCATCCTTTTATCTGTGGGACTATGCTCCACTAGGTAGATTAACATTAAGGTTGTAAATCTTTTAGGTGGAGTTTCAGGTAAGCAACACATTGTTACATCACTTCCTGTTCTTTTATCCTTGCACACATGGAGTGAATGCTACTCTGTTTACAAGATTTACATGTTCACAAAATATGTTCTGGGTTATAATTTGCATAGATAATGTTAGTAAGTAATTACACTAATCTTGTGCTATACTTATTTAGAAATTATTATATTGCAATGCTCCATTAATTTCCATTTTAATTATGTTGTATTGTGCTCTCCTGCGCAGAGTAGCAATCATCTGTTGCAGCCAAATAGTTCATTAGGCATGTCTGTGCAAATGATGGGTGTTTTTTAGGATGTTAATGAATGATATTTATAATTAATGTGTTACAGTTTAATTTCTGCAAACATACTATGCTTGAATTATTTAAACCAATTGGAAGAGAGCACAATATTTCTGTAAAAGTATTTTGAATTTGTACAATCTGATGGGTTAGTTGTTAGTTTCTGCATTAATCGAAAGCACCTGTGACAGTTTAACACTGTTTAAGTTCTTTTTATATACACACTCAACACACTTCATTCCAAATCCAACTAAAGCAGCTTTTGGATTCCAGTGCTTTTCCTCTTGGGGTTAAAGGTGCAGGTCAAAGGTCCAGTTTGGGCCTCTTATCTACAGCGTTCTATTTTCCAGAGAGTTTAATGGAGAAAGGTAACCATAACCTGAACAGAGGATTTAAACAGCTACCCCTCGTACCACTTGACACCATATAACCCACAGCCACCAAAGAGAAAAGCTTCTGGCTCCATGACAGCTTGTGTGGCTGCACTGGAAGGTAACGCACACCTCTCACCTTCGCTCCGCGTTATATTCCATTGACCCTATTAGTATACAGCAGGGCCTATCTTTTCCATTGTCAGAGGAGTATTGTTGGATGGGTGGGTTACAGAAGCAGTCTGTTTCATGTGGCCACATTTGTACAGCAGTGGCGAAATGGCCTTATTTATATGAAAAGTGCTGGTGTTTAGTTTTTAAGGAAAAGTTGACCAGTGTCCAAGGAATAATAATAGCATCGTACTGCTTAAATTGTTATATACCCAGCTATACTGGCCATATACAGTATGATTCTGTACAATATTTGCATAAATTAAAGGGATAGTTGGATAGGTCACCCAAAAATAATTTATTCATCCTTATATTTTTCCATACCTGTATGCATTTCTTACTTCTGTGTAATACAATGAAGATATTGTGATTTATTCTAAGTTGTTTAGAGCCCATCTTTATTTCTTTCTTTCCTTTGTGTCCTACAGAAGAACAAATAAAGGGTTTTGGCCAACTTGAAGTTGAATCAGATTATCAGAATTTACATTTGTGTGAACTATGCCTTTACATATATTATATTTAAAAAAACATTTTTACCAATTCTGCACCTTACATGATTCTGCTGCCTCTATTTAAAGTATAATCTTCTCATAAAGACTTATGTTACACCATTGTAATATTCTGCACTGCATTTGTTAACTGTATCCCATGCACTCTGCACCTTTTGTTTATTTATTATTTATTGAACTTCTTTATATTTATTTATTTCCTACATTATTCAACTGTAACTGCAACGACCTTGTGAAAGAAAAGGAAACTAACCTCATTATACCTGTTCAATGACCGTAAGAAGCTTATCTGATACATTATATATGCTAAGTATTAACTATATACTCTACACCTTGTAAATATAAAAGTTTTTCTACTTCAGAATTTCACATTTAACTTGTTACACGCTATTTAAATAGCAACTTCTGAGTGAAAATTGTTTCTACACCATTACTTTCCTGTGTTATTAGCACAACTGCAGGGTTTACAGATCCACATGAGGGTACAGTTATGTAGCGAGGGCAGGATGGACAAAGGTTACAAGTGACAGAAGCTTCCTTTGTTATCCTGCAGTGCTTCATCTGGGGAAAATGCTGAAGATGTGAAAATGCACCATGGACAGAGATGACATCTATATCCTTCAGCAGTGTGTGTGTGTGTGCTCGCCTGTGTCTAGAAGATCGATCACCAACGTGTGGGAAAGTTTTCCTGCATGCATCACAGGTACAAAGCCATTGTTTTGTATCAAGCACCTCAGCGGCAGGACATTACCATGTGCACATGTAAAGGCACATTGCATAAGTTTTGTATTGTATGTGCTAGATTGTGTTTTTAATTCTGGGAAAATGCGGTTTCATATATCCGAATCAGCACAAATCGTCCCTCTGGCTTGAATCACAGAAATATTATTAGACAATATGCTATAGCTGTCTTAGTTTCCAAATCTGATTGGTAGCAGCACAGAAAGTCTAACATATAAATTTTCAACTTAAAGTGACCCTTAACCCAAAAAATTAAAACTCTGTCATTGCTTATTTACTCTTGTGTCATTCCAAACCTGTAGGGGTTTCTTTCCTTTGTGAAAAACAAAAGAAATATTTTGAGAAATGTTTTTTCTTTTTTTTTTATCATACAATGGAAGTCCATGGTCACAAAGACATGCTTCAAAATATCTTTTATGTTCCACGAAAGAATAAGTCATGCAAGTAGTAAAGACATCAGGTTGAATAAATGATGACAGAATTTAAATGTTTCAGTAATTATCCCTTTAAATTGAAAATCTATAACTTCTGTGCTACTACGATTCAGGTAGGATGTCTTATCTGATAAAAGGTCAATATCCCTTAGTCGCATAATTCGAAGATATCTAACACGATATCTAAAACTGCACAAATGCCCACATACGTATATTAGTCATAAACTCTATTATATTCTATTCCAAAATCAATATCAAATAAAACAACAAACTAATTCTAATATTCATCTCACTCCTCAGTTCTTAAAGCTAAATACAGTTAAAACTAAAAACAGTCTTTGAGCACATACTGTACTGTATGAAACAATGTGGCTCGCCGGAGATAACAAATCTTATTTTATCTTTCTAAACTTTTGTAACAGCTCCATTCACATCCAGTAAATTCATGTAGATCCAAATTTGATCCAAAGACTTACTTCGATCCGTACTTCTATCCTTTTTAAACCACAATCCAAAAGTACATGCTTAAGCCCATCGATATACCAAACACAGACAAACGCTCGGTGAAATACCCACCAGGGAAAACCTCTGGAGCAGGACGGTCCTTCTGTGAGCGCTGTGATCCAGGAAGAGTGGGGCTCCTCTTTTCGCCTCTGTCCCTCTCTAGCCTTGCTCCTCTTCTCAGCCTGCATTACAATCAAATTTCTGCACACCCTTGTGTTCTGTTTAAGCTCTCTCTCTTTCAGTAATCTTATGCCTACTGAGTAACTTGAGACCCACGGCTGCCATCAGGGAGACGCACGCACTCACACACACACACGCACACACACACCTTACCTTTCGCATCTGGCATGGCTTTTTAAACCTTAGACTGGGTTCTCCTTTCTGTGTGCGTCTCTCTTGCTTTCTGTCTGTCTCTGCTCAGGTGCTGAAGTGTTGGGGTGTCAGAGGAGGACCCCATGGTGCCGGAGCCGGCAAGAGCTCTGCAGGGCAAACATCGCGGAATAAAGGATGGCAGGACCTGAGCTCCTGCCGAGTAAGCAAACAGAGCAACATCTCCAGGGCGCGATAGCACAAACACACACACATACACGCGCTCACAGACTTACAATTACTCTTACTCACACTCGCAAGTTGCATAGACATATGCAGTTACACAGACACTAAACCTATGTTTGGAGTACCATACTAATAATACTATTACAGTATATGTACAGTATAGTATGCTAATGTGTAGAGTACTTGGAAGACAAGTTCGAAATGTTGACATTTTCAACTTTACACATGGAAAAGTGCTATAGAATGGAACTCAGTGTCGAACTTCATTGTGGGCATTGAAAGAGATTAACAAGTTATAGACTTTAAAGCAAATACATTGTTTTAATGAGTTAAAATTTATTTGATCAGATATAGAGTAAAGATGTTAATACTGTCAAAATGTCTGTTTTCTATCATATTATATTACAGAATTATAAAATGTAATTTATTCCTGTGATGCACAGCTAAATTTTAAGCATCTTTACTCCAGGCTTAAGTGTCACATGATTTTTTTCGAAATCATTCTCATATGCTGATTTGCTGCTCAAGAAACATTTCTTCTTATTAAAAATGAAAACAGTTTTGCTGCTTAATATTTTTGTAAAAACAATATTTCACTTTTTTTTTAAGGATTCTATGATAAATCGAAAGTTCAAAAGAGCATTTATTTGAAACCGAAATCTTTTGTTAAATTATAAAAGTCTTTACTGTCACTTTTGATCAATTAAATACATCTTTGCAAAACAAAAATATAAATTTTTAAATAAAGTACATCTTAATGACCCCCAATTTTTGAACAGTATTGTATGGAATCAAGTTTTCTAGACTAGAATTCTTTACCTAAATGTACCGCAAGAAATAACCATGATATATTTTTCTTCAGGATACTTTGATAAATATATAGCTCAAAAGAACAGCTTAATTTAGTATTCATTTCTTCTTCTTCTTCTTGAATGGTAATGTATAATTGGATTAAAAATACAAACAATTCCAAAGCCACTCATTGAATTATACATAAATGTATAATGTCATGTGACACTATTGTGACGTTACACTTTTTTTCCCACTTATAACAAGTATACAGTATATAGTGTTCTGTAAGTAGTAAGCTATATTCTATGCTGAACATTTCCACACTTTTTGTATAATGCACATATCACATATGTTCCGGCCTGTTTCCATCGTATCAGCTCATGGGACCTGAATTGGCATCACTGTCAAACACATAAGCACACACATTTACACACACTTTAACTCACATAGAAACGCACACAAATCACATCACATACATCTCGGGCTCCTTCCTCCCCATCAGCTCAGGGGACCTGACTCGGCACCCAGTATCACTGTCAAACACACACAAGCATGCACACATACACACAAACATCTGCAGCAGAGCTCAGCAGCGATTCAGCTACACGGCACAGTCCAGAACGTTAAACTGCTTATACAGGAGATCCAGTGCAATTCTGTTTAGGGTCCAGAGGCAGAAGTGAAAGGGGCCATTCATCAAGTCTTCTTTTAGCCTCTTGCTGATGTCTAGAAACTGCAAATGAGACATACAAAAAGGTAAGAATGTATCTAAGAGCTGCAGGACACTGATTTGGTTCCAGACAATCTGCGTGTCTCTATAAATGTACAGCAAGGCCTGAGTAAGGGTTTTGAGTAGGTCGCAAAAGTGCTGAATGATCCAATGTGGAGCTCAAACAAAAGGTGAGGAGAAGTTGAATGTCACCCAATTATTGATTGACGGAAGACAACGAGACATTGGTGGCCTAAGTGTTCACTGTATCAGTTGATTGGATATGTGCTAACCCATCATACTTGAACAATGTTCATGTCATGCTTTAGTATCAGGAACGACACATCCACGGATCGTTCATGGACCGCCTGATGCATGTTGCATGCAACAATGGCTGGATTTCACACTTTGTGAGAGTTTGTGCCCAGGTTTTTATCATGACATCTTATATTTACAAAGGTAACAGGCTCTTAGCTAACAGGCAATGCTCTCTGAACTGGCTAATGTTCTGAAAATGTTCTCTCAAAATTATGAACAAATGTTCTTCAAGTAACATTAATAGAATGTTTGTTCAATATTCCATGGTATTTTAGAATGCTCTCAAAATGATAACATAAAAACATTATTTATACATCTCTCATGCAGCATTTTTATTTCTTGAAACACTTTAGTTAGACCTTCATTTTGTTAAACAATTTTGTTAATGCTTATATTTGTTTCTTATGTTCAGAGAAACAAAAAAATAAGATTCCCATGATGTTTGCAAATTAATGGAATGGAATCTTCCCTTAACATTCTCATAACCAATTTATTTATTTTTTAATAACTCAATTAACATGGGAATGTTAATGGGACTAGTTTATTTAAAAAATACACTAGTTAATAATTTTAGAGAATAGAGAATAGAAATCTTATATTTAAAAATATTATATTTGAAAAAAATGCTGTTCTTGTGTGTGTGTGTGTATATATATAAAAATATATATTATATATAAAAAATATATTATTTGAAAAAAATAATTTGTAATAATATTTCACAATATTCCTATTTTTTTCTTTACTGTATTTTCGATTAAATAAAAGTAGCCTTGTTAATTTTAAGAGGATTCTATCAAGGAATCTTTACTGGTCCCAAACAGTAGTGTGTTGTTTTGCATATCTCCAGCTGATACTAGCAGCACTTTTGGAACTTTGCATCTTTGAAGTGGCGTGTTTAAAAGAGTTTTATTTTGGGTCTAATCTTAGTCTAAAATGACAAAGCCTTTCAAAACAGTTTTGACTCTTCATGTCTGTTTGGGTAGTTTTGGGACAGATTAAGCTGCAACAATTTACAAAAGTCTCTCTGTGCAAAACTACATTACTGATACTATGGGGACACATAATATTGTCAAAATTACAGTCTATATTATCAAGAATATTTCCTATTTGTTGCCATCTGCATTTGAAGGAACACACAGGTCTGTATCATAGACCGTAAAAAAAGATGGACGACTCGCCTTCGCTCTCTTCCATTGGTCAAAACTGAAGCCGCCAGTGTCCCGATATGGCGCTGACATCTTGGACTTGCGCCTGCGCAGATAGCGATCTAGGGACCAGTTCTGCGCAGTAGCTATGCGCAGTAGCAAGCAGGAAGTAAAGCCTTAAAGGGGCTGTAAGTAGGAATTACTCCCATCTAGTGGTGAAATTGTATTTTGCATTCAAACTAATTTTGCTCTCCAGCGCATCGCTTTTTCAAATGCGCGTTGCATCCACGGTAGGCGATATGTACCAAAAAGCTTTGACAGGATGTCTTCTAATAGCACTTCTTTTTTGCGATGATGTTTTCTTCTCCTGTGGCGCGGCATATGTATGGTCCATAATAAGAATGCAATCCAGACTTTTAAACTTGCCGGTGCAGTTTCAAGCGCCTCTCACTGCTCTGCACCTGCGTTTCTGGCTCTGACCGAAAACGCGTTGTGGAAACGCGTTGGCTTAGTACTTTTTGTCCCTCTCTGCTATTATAGTTTTGCAAGATGACGGAACTACATGGAATCCTCCGTCGACCTACCCGTCCCATGTATATAAAGATAATAAATTCTTCATTTACGAGGATTAGTTTAAACATTGGCATAGGTATTTGTACACCATTGAGGGCATATTTATGAATAAAAATATTGATTTTAGATAATAAAATACCTAAAAAGTTACTTATTGTCCCTTTAAAGCCGCGAAATCAACGGCCCCGCCCCTGTGCCCCGCCCTGTTTTGGAAGTGGAGTCCTGCTCCTGTGAACTCTGCCTGCTCCGTTCCACTCCAATCTCATTAAAATAAGGTAAATACAATCTCCTCAGTCCTCCGAAGATCATGAAAAAAGCCTGTTGACGCTTCAGTGCCTCCTAGGCTCAGAGAGCTGTCAATCACAGCTGTCAATCACAACGTCACACCACCGTTTTTAGAGCATTAAATAACTATCTATCTAAAAAACAACTTATTTTAAAAACGAACACTTGAATTTACATTAGCGTGATACAAACTACAGTAAATGACAAAAAACAGCTTCGGAAAAAAGATATTTGAAGGGTAATTTAATTGTTTAGTTGGTCTCGCGTCCCATTGAATAACATGGGGAGGCGGGGTTTATGACCTATACTAGGACCACTCACCAGGGGTCGATCGAGACGTTTTGGCTTCACTTTTCAGGGCTTGTGCGGCACGCTTGGTCTGTATACACAGAGTACTAGAGAACTAATCCTTTTGCCGGCACTCATTTTGATACATAATACCAGAATTGATTCAGTAGTCTTGTTTTCCTTCATAATGTGCATATGGCTCGAAAAAGAGTGCCATTCATTGTATATCTGAGGTTCCCAATTCTTGTTGTTGTTCTCAAAATATGTGCTTTAAAACATCACATGACTTTTGTTTGCTGCACAATAACCACACCTGGGAAAAACAGTCATGAATCAAATTTCATCTAAGCTGATTCAAACACACTTGGCAGCTTTTATGTCAACTAAAGTAGTTACTGAGAATTCATTTGAGCTTGTCTATGCATATGGTAATGTCATATAGAGCAGGGGTTTTCAAACTGTGGGTCGCGACCCACTTGTGGGTCACAGAATGGAACAAGGTGGGTCACACAAAGTCACTTGGCTGCAGCTAAATTTGCGTTTCAATAAAAACACACACACACACTCACACAGTTCAGTCTAGGGCTGCACGAATGTGACGAGTGGGGCGGGGCCGAGAGCCGTGGAGTGATTGGGAAATGAGCGACACCTGCAACACTCACCGGTCTCGAGAACCCCGGAGGAGATAGGAAGTATACAAAAGAGGAGCGACGACAGTGAAGGACGAGAGAGGCCACTGGGTGGCGTCTGTACTTCCCGGTCAGAGAGCACCTGTCCATCAAAAGCTCACTATCCAATCAGAGTAGATCACTGTTAACACCACCCCCATGAGATGTTTGTGTCAAAACACCAAACGAAAAACTGCGAAACGTAAGCGAAATCTGTAGCAATGAATTCAGAATCCACGATTAGCGAAAACGAATCTTTGAAAAACATTAACAAAGAATGAAGCATATTTGAAGAGCCTGTTAAATTTGTGCGACTGAGTTAATTTTTTTTCATTTTCATAGTGTTTTTCTTCTTTTGTAATGGCATATTTTTGATAGTTTCTGAAAAAGTTACGTTCAGTTTTATAAAGTTTCGTTCATTATTATTGAAACAAATGTAATTCCATAAGCAGGGCACAAATGCAGGATTAATTGTAACACTACAAGATTTAAACATTTCCACATAACAAAATGTACAAAAGTTTGCAATATTTCCTTGATGTATCATCTCTGTTTAGAGAAAAATTTGCCAAAGTTCAGAAGTCTTTTGAAGATATTGCTGAACATTTATTTAACCATCACAAAAATAAATATATTTTTTTTATTATTATTTAAAATGAGACACATCTGTTTATTATAATTTTTTACCAATTTCACAATTATTTTAATCTCAAAACTGTGTTAGATAGCTCTGCTTTGCTTCTCATGCTTTTCTAAATAAGTGTTGGATTGTGCTCCGTTCTCGCCGACACAAACGGAAGATCATGAATGTATTTTCTGCAACAAAACACAGCAGCGCAGATTACAGTTCACTAGAGTGAGCCTGCTTCACGTTTTTATGAACACTACATATTTTAACGTCTGTAAACAAAAATTAAAACTGAAATATTAGTAGTGAAAATTTGTTATTTTTATTAAATACTTAATTTCTGTCATCAAACTTTTAAGATTAGGCTTAAAGTAATGTCAATCGTTTTCTTATTTTTTTTATATATATATATTTTGGTGGGTCGTGAAATAGATTACACTTGTCTAGGTGGGTCGTAGAATGGAAAAGTTTGGGAACCACTGATATAGAGGACTGTGAGGGGCAATTAGTGCAGTGTCATATTCCATGTAAGAGCAGAATCCCTCTTTCTACATCCCAAGTTTCCTGCACCGGAAGGCTGACTGTAAATCATTCTTGACATACTTGCCAACTTAAGCAGAACCGGTGCCAGCAGGCGAGGGTTCGCCAGATTAACAGAATGAACGGCCAGCCATGAATTTGAGACGGGAGACAGAAAGAGATAAAAACGAGAAAGAATGTAACCGTACTGCAATCGTGCCAGACAGAAACAGTAAATGAGGGAAACTCCTACAGTCAAAAGTGAATGTTTTTGATGAAAATCATAACGGATAGGATGGTGAACTGATGTTTTGTGAGTGTTAGTATTTTGATGTTTTTCCTGTCTTGAGATGGTATGTAAAGGATTTAAATTAAAATTATAATTATTATATATAATATGTACATAATCTATTATATGAGCACACATCATATATATATATATATATATATATATATATATATATACACAATACAGACCAAATGTTTGGGCACACCTTCTCATTCAAAGAGTTTTCTTTATTTTCATGACTATAAAAATTGTAGTCACACTGAAAAATGTTACCTTTTTGTAAAATTTCAAAATATTCCTGTTTCTACAGTATTTTTAAACCAACTAATGCATCTTTGGTGAAGAGACTTCGTATTTATATATGCAGGCCTTTTTTCCGTTTAATATGAGAAAATAATTTTATTTTATTTTATTTGTGTTCTGATACTGTGCGCCCCCTCTTTTACTTTTTAATTGCCTTAAGTAACGAGGAGCCGGCTACAGTTGCTTCGTTTGCATTGCTGCATCAAACCCATTAAAGGATTGAGCAGCGGGTTCCCGATGAGGCCAGAAATGATCCGCTCGCCCAGAGGGATCGTGCCTATAAAGGGTTCTGGATGTTGTCCAGAGCATCACTCAGACAGTATAAATTAGTAAAAACCCTATAAATAGAGATAGAGAATGTTTTCATATAGCGATTGTGGGACTGTCCTTCTAATTTATTTGAGAGACACTCGTCCTGTTACAGTAGTGTCAGTCCCTCAGCTAAAGATTTCCTAATAAAACAGACCATATCCACCTAGGATTCCCACCTATTTTGGAAGCGATCTCTCCGTACCTGCCAGTTTTGGAAGCAGCCTGTTAGCGCAGCCACCCGTCTTAATTAGTTCCGCAACAGCTCTCACAGGTGCGCGCCAGCTCTCCAGAGTCGTTTACACTTGTATCAGTCTCACACTGTGGAGCCATCTGGTCAGCCTATTGTATAGCAGCAGAGTCGCCCCACAATACCGCTGATGTTTGCATTGGTTAAGCAGAAGTAATCTGGCATGCAAAAAAGAGTATTAGAATCAAGGCTTAAACTGAGCTATATCTGAAACTAATGGGGCCTGAAGGTAGCAGTGCCCCTCCTGTTTGATTATTTATAGCTGGAACGCTTGGGCTGATATTTTTAGGGCACATTTCCCAGAACAAGCTGTTTCACACCAACTTGCATGTATTGCAGTATTCTTTCTGACTTTTTTCTCCATCTATAAACTTTTGAAATTTATATCTGTGTACTCATTCAGTCCTTGGAGTCACTGTGTGCTCAAGGATTGATTAAAAAATGTTGGCTTTTTTAATCCATGGCCCCAAAAAGTAGTTGTACATTTACAGATATATGAATTTAATTGTGTATAAATATAAACTAAATGTAATGCAATGGAAAATAATGGTAGACCTTCCAATGTAGGATCAGTATGACAATTATATATATATATTTTGGAATAAATTCATACTTTCATTTAGCAAAAGTGCATTAAATTGATCAAATAAGACAGTAAATACATTTATACTGTTGCAGAAGATTTCTGTTTCAAGTACTGTTCTTTTTAATGTTATCTTCATAAAAGAATCATAAAAAAAGTATCAGTTTCAGATATGAAGCAGAACAACTGTTTTAAACAGTGCTAATAATAAATATTTCTTGAGCAGCAATTTTACATATTTGAATGATTTCTGAAGGGTCATGTGACACTGAAGAATGGAATAATAATGCTAAAAATTCAGCTTTGCATCACAGGAATAAATGACATTTTAAAATATTTTGAAATAGAAAAAAGTTATTTTAAATTTTAATAATATTTTACTTTTTTTAAACTGTTTTTTTTTTATTCAAATAAGCACAGCCTAATGTAAGAAACTTATTTCAGTAATCTACTGACCCCAAACATTTGAATGATCTGTATACTGTATATACAGTTTGAACTAGCATTTCTCAGAAATAAGCTTATTAGGCTAAATATTAAATTTCATTAGTTCATTAGGCAGGATGTTTATTGACATTCTTAATTTTTTTAAGTGTTTTAAATATCCAAATACTGTTTGCTGCTACTGTAATATGGCTATGCTGTGGCATGTCAAGGGCTAACTGTCTCTCATCTGTCTAGTCTTACATGTGAAATGAGACTTGGCCTATTAAGGTCTACAGTTTGTCTATAGTATTTCACAGACCTGCCCACATTGGGTCGGACTGTCTATCACCTTAGCAACACTCTCACAGACTTAGGGACTCTGTGTTTGACACAGGCCAGCCTGCTCTTTTCTGCTGTATGCGATCAATAGGGCTGAGAGTAATGGAATGGCTCCATTGATTTTATGCAGTCCAATTCACTTACAACGAGATGATGCCTTCTATAAACAAATGGGTTTTAACATTTACACCTCTTGGGTCTTTAGTTTAACTTGCATGGATTTTTTTAAATGCTAGTTTGTTTACTGGCTGGTTATGAAAATGGATCAGACGGTAAATTTATCAGCATTGATACTCCTGCTTGTTGGAGGGCGGTGTTTGATATTAAATAATTATTCTGTGTTTAACCAAGACTTGCTGCACATCTTGTTAACTAGAGAGCAACTCCTTGAGAATAACTTGAGGTTAAGCATCTCGCTCAAGGGAACACTGATGGTTGCTTATAAATTGGCCTTCTGGGTCTGTAATCTTTTGCATTAAATTACTTGTGCAGAGTTATGTTTCTAGGTGATTAACAACATTGCAGAAGGTTTTAGAGGTCAAAACTGCAAATACATGAACATTGAGTTGAACCAATGCAAACTTTTACTTTTGACCTCCAAAATCTTTTGCAGCAAAGGGAAAACTCCCATCTTCTCCTGAAGATAATGAACAGAAGTAAGTTAAGAAGTACCTGAAGTATAACTTTTGGTTATTTTTAAGCACGGTTAATCTACACCCTCACAATTGGAATGTGTGATTCACAAAGTTCCAAACATTCCACACACTTGCATGTTCCCAATAATAATAATCAAATTATTTTGTCAATCAAATTATATATATATATATATATATATATATATATATATATAGGATAATTTGATTATGCTGTTAACCACCAAAAAGAACATAGTATTATCATTCTCTATCTAACACTTGTTTACCTGAGAACACAATATGTTTTTTTTTTTTTGCAGGACGGAATTCACAAAATTAGCCTAATTTGAGACTTTATGCTAGGCTAGACTTTGGTAGAGCTTTTATATACAGTAGCTTTTGTGAAATAGGTACTAGATGTAGGCCTTGTGACAACAATTCCAAATGTATAACATAGAAGCTGTTTATGTTAGCATTATTTATTCACTAAGAAGTATTTTCCTTGTTTAAAAATTAGTGAGAACAACTGTTGTTTCAATTAGTCCTTCACTCTTAAAAATAGAACCTGAACCTGTAAAATCCATGAAACCTTTCAGCTGCATAAAAGGTTCTTTGTAGTCAAAAGTTGCTCTTTAGAATATAAAAAAACTTCTTTAAGAACTGGAAGATGTTCTAGGGAACCCAAAATGGTTCTTTTGTGGAAGTATCACTGTGAAAACCACCTTTTGGAACTTTTGAGTTTTTGATCCATTAGTATTTCTGTGATGTTCCCTCTGTAGTAGACATGCTGCTTGCACAGATACTGTGTGTGCATGGTGCTGAATCTTGTGTTGTTGCACACTGCCTCTAGTGGACAATAGCAAAGTAATTCTGTCTTCTGATGACAGAAATTGTTTTATTATATAATATAATATAATATTTGTTTTAAATATAAAGGTTCTTTATTGCCATCTGCAGAAATGTTGACATCAATGGAACCTTTCCATTGCACAAAAGGTTATTTAAAGTGCAAAAAGGTTATTTAGATTATTAAATAGTTCTTAATGCTAAGAAAAAAAGTTATTATTTATTAATTATTATAATTATAATAATTATAATTATTTTAAGAACTGTTCACTGAAAAGTTAATGGTTCGTCTCTGGGATCACTGTGAAAACGCCCTTTTGGAAAAAAATTTAGGAGTGGAATATATATATAATCTCTGGCTATGACGAGTCTTTTCAGGTTAGTATCTTAACTAAATTGAATTAATATATGTGACATTTCTGTTGGTTTCCATACACAGGGAAAGGTTCCCTGGTGCTGAGTTTGCAGTTGATGATGAAATATTAACTCATGATGGGTATTTTAAGACTTCTCATATCTCTGGTAGGTTACGAGAAACATGCTGCACCTCGCATCAGTACAGCTTACATCAGTAGACTTACATCGGGAGACACAGTCATACAGATTTATGATTTTATTTTCATATTTGCAGAATGAAAGAAAACCTGATAAAGAATTCAGCTTTATAGGTTTACGAGAGACTTGCAGAAGTGTACGATAATAACCCTGGTTTCTGACCAATGTTGACTCAGATGGAGTCTGGGAAAGCCCTCAACTCTTTACATCTTTTGGTAACCTTTCTCATATCAGCTCACTTATTTGTTGTTGTATTTGTTAATATGACATACTCAGTGGACTTTCTCTTGACATTTATACATCTCTGTTTTTTGTTAGAGAATAACTGACAGAAGCTGCTATAGATCCAACAGTATGCTGCATATCTGTGGTAAACAAACACAGCCGTTTAGGACAGTGCGAGTGAAGTGTGCTCCGACCTCCCTCTGATCCACTGGTTTTCCATCTCTCCGGGTGGAGGGTGTGGCTCAGGAGTCCGTGTTCTTGGGTCTGAGTCCAGGCCATATGGCACCTGAACACTTGAGAGCAGAAAGGAGTTTTGAAGGCTGAATACTAATACCACTGGTGCACTGCATAATACAATAAAATAGGTGTTTTCTAATCTAGGTTACAAGTGGCTACCAGTATGCTGCTTCCAGGTTAGGATATAATTACACAGTATCCACTCAAAAAAACTGTCAGAGTATATGTTTTGGAAATACTAATAAGCATAAAATATGATGTAGCTTGTCAAAATGGTTTTCAGAATTGCAAAACAATGCTTTGAAGCATTCTAAAATGGCTGGGTCAAATTTCACTACCAAATCAAAACAATAAATTTTACAAATTGTATTATTTTCTATAATGTTCATTATTTTATAATAATAATAATAATAATAATAATTTTTATTATTATTATATTACTTTTTGCATAATTAATATGAAGGCCATTTTGGGTCAACCAAGATTTTCATTTATTGATTTACTTTTTACATTAGGATTCATTATTTTCATAACAATTAAGCACAGTAAATTAATATTGAACTTTTTGGTAAATCTGTCAAGTACAATAATAAATATCTGTTGTCCTAAATGTAATAATAATAATAGAAAATATATTAATTTAATAAAAAAACATTATATCTGGTCCAAATGATTTATATTATTATAATGAGAATTTGAGTTAAGATGTGCTTTATTTGTCATTTTTAAAAAAATTCTTAAAATAAAATAAAGATTAAGAAAAAAAATCTTCATTTTCTAATGTAAAACATCACTTCTATCTTTCATCTTTCTTTTATTCTTTGATTTTGGAATTAAATATGACCCAGACATTCCCTTGTGAGATTCATCCATACAACCAAAAATATGCTTTTGTGCATTGTTTATATGTGCATTATATTTCAGGGCACTGCCTTTAGAGGGCATCTATGCTCTCCTTTTCAATGAAACATTACCTCGGGCAGCACCAGCACATGGTAGGATTGAGATGAAACAAGCTGTATTTGTACCCTTACATCATTACATATTGAATCTAGCACAGCTTGAGTAAAACAAGCTAGAATATCTTTTTATAGCCTATGCAAATAGAGTCTGTACCTTTCTGACCCCCAAATGAGCTTCAGTCCTCATTCATATAAATGATAAAACCAGTTCAGATTTCTAAACAGCACAAAGAAAATGCATTAGAAAGGAATCATTGTTACTCAGTTTCCAAACAGCTCATGGTATTGTGATATGAGAGTGACACAAACATAATCAATACTCTATGAATATGGATTGGAGGCATTTGCTGCTGGAAATCTTTCACCTATCCCTAAATATTTCTCAAAGGTGTCATATTTGATCCCACACCTCTCGCTCCCTGTCATCTATTCTCGTCTCTTCTGAACATTCTGTCCTCCTCCTATTGTCACTTAGACACACACACACACACACACACACACACACACACACACACACACACACACACACACACACACACACACACACACACACACACACACACACACACACACACACAAACTCACATTCTCTCTTTCTCACTTCACATACTTCTAACTCTCCAGAGCTTATGCCGATATACATTGACTGTCTTTCTGCACCAGCCTTGTCAATATCCTCCTCTAAGAGAAGCATACAGTTCCCCATTTATTTTGCTCCCAAAGAAATGGCTATTTTTAGCACAGTCTCCTTTTTGTGGGAAGTGCAGAGGACTATATGCTGAGCACTTAAAGCAGAGTAAAATCAAAGATGCTAACAGGCACCTCTCCCTGAATGGTTTGAAGCTACCAACCTTTTCCTCTGGCTGAGCTAATAATATCGACATCAAAAAGCTCCTGGTGTTCTGAAATCGCGCTATGCCGTCATTAGTTCCTTTTCTAAAATTATCTTCCAAATACTAGCTCTGAGCATCTCTATGACATTTAGACAATGCACAACAACATTGAAAGGAACAAGCAACACAGCTTTCAGGTTTCATATATCATCTTAGTTGTATTTGCAGTATTGATCATTTGGAAGGGATATATGCATGTCTTTGTCCATAGATTGTCCATTGGTGGTGCTTGTAAAGTGTTTTTTTTTCTTTTACATCCAGTGACACTGAAGATATTCTGTTTTTCAGTGCTTACATCCTAAAAAACATGGCTGCATTTAAGAGTGAATATTACTGGATCACACTTACAGGAGTGTAAAACGTTCAGTGTCTTGGGGCTTGTCCTTTACAGCCAGAATGGGCTGAAATAGACTCTCTGCCAATTGAAGTGCTTGTATAAGTCTAGACTTCCTCGGTCTGGCTGTTGAGCACAGGCTATAGGGTCTGAAGTGCTTTATGGATATACACACATGCCCACACACACACACGCGCACGCACACGCACACGCACACACACACACACACACACACACACACACACACACACACACATATATATATATATATATATATATATATATATATATATATATATATATATATAACACTGTATTGCATAACTAAGCAATAGGAGAGACTTTCTTTCTTTCTTTCTTTCTTTGCAGGCTTAACAACATGGGATGGATAGATACAGGGCTCATCTCAATCACCACAGCCTACTTATGTCCTCAGGGCCAATGGCAAAGCATAATACAACAGTTCTTGCAACTTCACTGTATTTTAAACCTATATAAGAATTTCACAACAGTATGGTTAGCCTTTAATTCAACATGAAATCTAAATATTTAATAATGTTCCTGAATTAATAGTTTTATGATTTGTCAAAGAAACAAATATTGAAATTATGTTGCTTTTCTACCTATTTGAATATTGGGTAACATTATTAACCAATAACTAAATAGCTATTTTGTTTTAGCAAACTTGCAATCTGTTTTGTATCTTTTCTGGTTTAGAACACCTACTTTTTTAAATCAAGCGTTTGCCTACATTTTCCCTCACTGAATATGAGAAAAAGTAGTAGTTTAAATGTAAAATTGAATTGAATTTAAAAATATTACTGCTTTAAATCTGTGATAATTTCAATTTAATTAATAATTGAAATATAGATTTACTGGATGGAGACTTCATAGTTATATGGTTTTAATTGAATGTGGCCTGTAAGGTTTTTCTCTCCCTGTCATTTTTTGAACAAAACCTTTTGTGAAAACACACACACACACACACACACACACACACACAAAAAATGATTGCATAAGTTGATGCACATCCTTCTAAGATGATAACAAATATGATTTTGTGACATTCAGTGCTATCATTTTGCATTTCAAATTACATTTAGAAAATCAACACACAATCCAAACATGATACGAGAAACAGGTGCACCTGCAAGCAAAGCAAAGACTGCGTTTTTCCGGTTTCAAAGACATTCCTGTCCAATGAGGGGAAAAAAAGAAGGCTTTATAGAGGTACTGTTATAGCCCTGACATTTAACTCTGCCAGGTCTAGCACCAAAAGCATAACATGTTATTACACATTAAATATAAAGTTGCAGTGACAATGCTTATGTATGTGGATTAGGATGGTAGGATGGATTTACCAACAGCGTACTGTCCAATGTCATGCATAGAAAACCTGCTGTTTGTCTGCATTAGAGATGAGGTGTGTCATTTCTGTTCCACTAGTGGATTAACAAAAATGATTGCTTTCATTATTATATTCCAAACACTCCCCATCTGCAATTGGTTGAGCCAGTGTTGCTGTGTTTTGCTGCTTACATATCAGAGCAATAATTTTATTTATATTTTTACGAAAATTAACCCACAAATGGATTAATGACAGAACTTTTTTTTTTTTACATAAAAAAAAGACACTTCAGCTTTAAAGCATCCAAACATAAGTTTAGTACATTTCTTAGGCACTGACTATGCACTGTGGGGCGTCAGTTTGGATAGATCGGTTTAACATTCAGGATTTTACACTTTGTTAAACCTACAGGAATTGTGCGTGTTACAGTGATGTCTATATTCTGAATTAAAAAATGAAAACATAATTAGCAGCAGCTGTGAAAGCAGTATCTGCTTCTAAAATAGCAGCATCAGCACATAAAGTTGCATAAAAAATATTAGAGAGACGAAGACAAAGGCACCTGCAGCCTAGGTGAGATACTGGAATAGATGTGGGCGAGAAACCTTCTAATGGTACACATTCACATCATAATCATCAATCCACTGAAACAGGATTTTTCTCAGGATTTTGCATCTAAAAAGTCAATAGAAGGAAAACAATGAGATTTACTGCCTCGATAATGGCTATACTTTTAAGGAAAGGAGGCAACAACTGCGGTTGGAGCCTAAGCATTTGTAGAAAGTCAATCAAAATCAGTCAATATTGACTTCCATAGTGTCCTTCTGTTGATTCATCGTTGTTTGGCATTATATAGTCTCTTACAGAGAAGCAAGTAAGCCTGTAAGTCTAGATTTCAAGGTCACCTGAAGCTAAGACAATCAGAGTCCCAGCAATCAATGCCCCAATGCTGCACTGTCCATCCAAACGTATTGCAGAGTGTCTTTTCATTCTTTCAAATGCATATCCTGACAACTGAAAACAGCACCTTTGGATCACAATAACATTTTGCAGATAAAAATTGATGTATATATATACAGCGTAAGATACATATCTTTGTAATATTCTAGCTAACTTGTTTCTTTATATCAGTAACTCTTGAGCTTAAGATCCATGCCATTAGGATTGGTTTTGAGGCCATGCAACACTATAATACACACAAAAAAAGGCAGTAGAAAAGACAAAATGTCTAAAAAGCTCTATCAAAGATTTTCTAACATCTGAAAATGATTTCAGGATGATAGACAAGTCAGTGATTAAAAATAATCTGATATCATTGCTACAAATTTGCTAGGGGCATTTAAGTGTGAACTACAATATGGCTCATTAAGTGACAAAGTAATTTGAATATCAACTACATTTTGAACTATCTCTGCAGCTTGCAGCAGAAACAATGGGAATATACACTGAACAGTATGCTCTTACACAAAATACATCAAGCTTTTTTTTCTGTGGCACTAGGGTGTTATTTTGCTTATTTTTCCATTTAACGTGTTTTGTATGCTCCTTATCCTGGAGACACTGTAAAAAACTGATATGAAATGATCAAAGAAAAGCCACTGAAGGATAGGGGACACAGACAGCGTAGACTATAAATAACATAAAATATGAGATGTAGAGACATTCATCTTGTCTTCAAAAGATTTGCAGCAGGATAATCGTGAAGGAGTAGATAAGTGTTGTCCATACATACGTATTTTGGGTCCACACACAGCTATCGACACAAAATCGTTCTCATTCTCAGCCTGATCACTACAGTATCGCTAAAATGACAGACAACTGTCTTGAATCGATGTGAATATTTGTGTTCTTTAACCAGCAGCGGGAGAGTGGACGAAACTTCTGTGAATATTCTTAGCATTGTATACATGTACTGAATGTGACCGCAAACCTTTTTAACAGCAGATGAAGCACACAAATGACGTTTCTTTGGCAAAGCATGACTTTGAGAGTAAGATGTTTATGGAAATATAGTGACACTCATGTGCTGTTTATTTGTGTTCCACAGTTCTATATAAATACTTGGCTCCTGGTCCGTATAATGTGTACAGTAGATGACTCCATGCAAACACTGATGAATACTGTGATGAATACCTGGACGTAGGGTTGGACAATAACTGAGGCGTTCAACCTCACACTCCTTCTTTCGAACATGGCTTACTATAGACCTTTTATAATTCAATTCGTACCTGCTCCTTGAATTACTAGACATCTGTCAGCATTTTATTGATATTAACATAATTTGTATTAGCTAAAGTGCAATTGGTTGTCTTGAGGTTCTCTTCCTGAAAGTCCTCGTTGCTGTTGTTGACCGGTTCTTGGATTTCCATGTAGTCCGACTTGCTGATGGTGGAACCACTTCGACTTCCCTTCAGCTCTTCTTGTGAATAGGCTTTAGGGACGTTAACTTGGAGATACTGCGCCTGCTCCTCGCCTTCTGTTTCTCGATGGTAGAAGTAGTTGAAGTTGGAGACGATGACGGGCACGGGAAGGGCGATGGTCAAGACGCCAGCGATGGCACAGAGGGATCCGACAATCTTTCCTCCAATTGTTGTAGGCACCATATCTCCATAGCCAACGGTCGTCATTGAAACCACAGCCCACCAGAAGGCATCCGGGATGCTGTAGAACTGCGACTCAGGCTCGTCTGCTTCTGCGAAGAAGACGGCGCTGGAAAAGAGGATGACTCCAATGAAGAGGAAGAAGATGAGTAGACCTAACTCTCTCATGCTGGCTTTGAGGGTCTGGCCAAGAATCTGAAGTCCCTTCGAGTGGCGGGAGAGTTTGAAGATTCTGAAGACTCGTACAAGTCGAATGACCCTCAGAATTGCGAGAGACATGGCTTGTTGGCCCTGCTGCCCGTCCTCTGCTGTCTCAGCCAATTCAGTCCCCAGTGTAATGAAGTACGGAATGATGGCCACCACATCAATCATGTTCATTATGTTCACAAAGAAGCTGGCTTTACTAGGGCAGGCAAAGAAGCGCACCAAGAACTCGAAGGTGAACCAGATGATGCATAGCGTCTCTAGAATGAAGAAAGGGTCTGTGAAGTAGGTGGATGTGTAAGTGGTTGTGGAGTTGCCGAAAGCAGCTGGGACTTTTTTTTGCATCTCCTCCTCATCGCCGCGGAAGATGGGCAAGGTTTCCAGGCAGAAGCTGACAATGGAGATGAGGATGACCATGACGGATATGATCGCTATAATCCTGGCTGGCCCAGAACTTTCTGGATATTCAAACAGCAACCAGACCTGCTTCTGAAACTCATTGTCAGGCAACGGCCTCTCCTCCTCCTTGATAAAACCCTCGTCCTCCCGAAACATCTCAATTGCTTCATCTCCAAGCTCGTAAAAGCGGATCTCCTCTGAGAAAACGTCCAAAGTGACATTGACGGGGCGCCGCAACCTTCCACCTGATTGATAGTAATAGAGGATGGCGTCAAAGCTAGGACGGTTTCTGTCAAAAAAATACTCGTTCCTTAGTGGGTCAAAGTACCTCATGCGTTTCTTGGGGTCCCCGAGCAGTGTTTCGGGGAACTGTGAGAGGGTCTTGAGCTGCGTCTCAAAACGTAGACCCGAGATGTTGATGACCACTCGCTCACAGCACTCCTGTTCCATTCCAGGGTCATAGTCCTGAGGAAGACCAGGGTGTACTGCCGCCTCGTCAGAGGGGTCGCCCGTGGCCACAGTCATTATACAGGAGGGTGAGGCCTGCACTTTTCACGGAGGCAGGGCACCGCAAGGTGGGAAGATGCAAGGAGTCCTCACTGAAAGGGAGCTTGACACCGTAGAGCACGAAGGGCCACAGCGTGCTACCGGGTGGGTTGACTGAAAGACAACAAAAGATCTATGAAGACAGCATTTAGAGTCTCTCTCTCTCTCTCTCTCTCTCTCTCTCTCTCTCTATATATATATACATCTACAGAGGGTCTAAAGCACATGTGTCAAACTCTGGTACTGAATAGCCATTGTCCATCAGAGTGTAGGTCCAACCAGCAACCAAACACCTGCTTGGAAGCTTCTGGGGAGTCTGAAGACCTTAATTAGATGTTTGGAGTGTGTTGAGTGTGTCATTGGCGTTGTTTAAAAATATGATTCAAATGACTTATCCTTTCAATAAACGCATTTTAATGTAGATAATGTATGATTAAAAAAAAATCTTCAATATACCATATGGAGGAAATAAAATAACTATTAAATATATAAATAAAAAACTTCAGTGTCCTACTTTGCTTGTCTCTCTAAGGAATAAAAAAACTAAGAAAACAGGTAAATCTTCTGTATGTATGAATAATGTTTATCATAATGTAAGTATGTCCCTAGTATAATATTCTGGAGAGAGACCACACATGCAGTACACAACAGCAAAGCTTAGGCAGAAAGTAGATTTTAAAATATAGCACAATTGATATAAAACAGAATATTTAGTTATGCATTCATATGCAAACTGTTCCTTGGTCTTCTTATAGAAAGCACCACAAAATGAAGTGTTTCATCAAGCCCTGTCAGTTTTTTCTTTTGTGCTGCAATGGACAAATATCCATTCACATAAATCTGCATCTCTCACAGTGCAGTCATGTGAAAGAGGCCCTTCTTTATGAGACATGCACATGCTACATAACCATGCTGTATCCATTCAGTGCATTCACTATCCCTTTCTCCCTATCCTTTTCCATGAAATACCCGAACATTCAAATAACCGCATATGTCATGCTGTTTGTACATATTATGCATTTCAATGGAATGTTTCTTGTCCCAAACGGTGCCAGCATGTTCTAAAATATTCAGCAGAAGCAGCCTATGAAATATTAAACTGCAGGAAAATACATTTTAGCCTTAAGATTTGGTGTTCTCTCTCTTTTTACTCTTTAGATCCCTCCACATTATATTATACAAGATGCATAACTGCATATAATAGAATACACACAAATCCCAAATAGATGAATAAAGCATCCATGCATAATCAGAATTGAGACATTATACCTGCTAGGATAAACTTCTAAATCACCCCTGTGGTTCTTCAGGTTCCCAGAAGTCACGACAGCCTTTCTTGAAGTGTGTATAGCACACCGGTGTCTTTGAGGCTGCGATAAAAAGGACAGACACACATCTGATTCCGTAAATCCCGGCTGCCACTGTCTGCTGTAGCTCTCGGCGCACCGGCGTATTGTGCATAACGGGGCAGGCACGGAGGAGGGGCAGAGAGGTACAGTATGCGGGTGTGTCCTCGTCTACCCCAAAGCTTCCTTAAAGCAGGTTGTTTGAGAAGGACAAGGAGGAAAGAATAGGAAAAAAGCATATGATGCAAAAGAAGGAGGGTCTCTTTTTTTTCTACATTTAAGGATGTATTAAGAAATCCATACAGATCGCCATAGCCTTTGCTAGACAAATGACAGTAGAGATGAATGTGAAACATCTGCAGTAGGCACAGCATCAGGCTGGCCCATTAAGTAAGTATTAGTCTTTCTTGGATCACATCAATTAACTGCACAGTCAATTTGTAAGATTAATGGAAACACTCTTTTAAGTGACTGATAAGCTACTGATAATTGTGCAATGTGTGTGGGTCAATGACAAAGCATGTCAGAGATAATACAATTATTTTCTATGCATGTTGAACATCAGATTTTTTTTTAAAGTTTCATTTAAACATTTTTCAAGTCAAAACAACATATTTTTATAGATATGATTTTTATTTGTTTTTAAATTAATGAATAGTCAGTAAGTTTGACTGTTTGATCAAGTTTGACAACAAAATGGCTGGAAATTTAAAAAGTAAAAGTATTATAAAACGACACAATTTAGGTATATATATATATATATATATATATATATATATATATATATATATATATATATATATAAAACAATCGCTTTTTTCTCTGGACAGTTACGCCACCAAGACATTTATTCTTTAAGCCCCACAAAAAAATATCAAAATGACATTGATGTTGGATTGATGTAATTGTTTATATGAACTGAATTTTAACATTTTAAACTTTTTAAATATATATAATGGTACATCAATGACCCATGAGCTAATCTCATTTAAAATACATATACTGTATATTGCAAAGACATGTCCCCTTAATGACAAGTGATAACATCACTATTATTAAATGCATCACTGAAGAATCTAAAGTTGTATATAATGTTTTTTACGTTTTATTCTCCTAAAAGTTTATTTTATTTTTCCGAATCAGTCAGTTGAATTAAAAAAAAATATCCTTTATGTGACAGCTGCACCTCACCACTTTCTACACTGAAAAAGTATAAACGCAAATTCTGTGAAGATGATGTTTACATGGGAACAGATGCAGAACAACATATACATAAGAAGTCTGCAGCATACCTCGCATGCCGACCTCTCAGTCGTATGTTCACGCAACAAGCCATTAGTCAGTTAGTTAAAGCGTTAAATTGAATCTGCAGTCACTCGTCGCTGTGCATACCAAAAGACTTCTGGATTACACACACGCGCTCCGTCCGCGCTACCGCTCCTCACTTTATCCGCAGAGTGGGCAGTTTAAAGGGGACGCGTCACGAGTGATGTTTGCAGAATTAAATCACTGAGGGTGCTTCTGAAATGAGTGGAGGGTTCTCCAGCCTTAATGCACATCTCTTATCACATTTATGTTTTATCCTGTCCATTTAGAACTATGTCAATCATTGCTATTTTGAGAATGCTGGATAAACGGATGTCATTCCCAAAACTTTACAGCTTGAATGTGCCAGAAAAACAAGTTTTATCTAACTTATTTTTCAACGCGGACGTAAGGTGGAAGTAAGCTGTTTTCTGTGAATGTGCGAGACTTCTGCTTCATTAGCCGCTATTGGGAAATCAGGAGAAGAATAACAAAGCGCAGTGAACTGTAAACATGTTTCCGTGTATACGTGTTTATAATTAAGACACATTAAAATATTATGATAAAAAACACCAGTTTGCAATATTAAGTAGCAAAACCAGCTGTTTTGTACAGCTAAAACAGCTGGAAGTGAATGACTGAAGTCAGACACATTAAATGAATGCACCAACTCTTAGAGGAAAATAAGGTGGACACAAATTCTGAATGGACAATAGCATAGAAAGCACGCAATGAGTGCTCCCTTTATAATCACTTAAAAGCTGTCACTTGGTTTTGCTCATCATGATCTCACATTAATAATTTCAGTGAAGCTCTGTACTTGAATATCTGGGTTTAAACTTAGTTATTATAAGAGGATTTGTGAGTTTATAGCACTGAACAAAACCTCTGGCGTTTTGAGCGAGTGGATTGTAACTTAAGTGCCTCGATGGCCATTGTGTTCAAGAAATAGACAAATATGTCTGTGACTGGCTACACTGCACAACGCAGAAACATGTTGCAAATAAAAACATCTGATGCCATCATGCACAAGTACATATATTGTTTGCCAAGTTTCACTATTATTACAGCTTCAACTGTGGTTCTCCCACTTCCTTTTTCAAGGGTGCATTAGCATTCTCTAGCACCTCGTAGAACCAAGCCTGTCTGATGGTTATAGCCTTCTAATGTGATCATGGAAAAAGAACGAATGGTGGAGTAAAACATGTTAAATGTAAACTGTAAGTTACCGTAACACATATGGTACAAAAAACCCACAATATTTTAAGAGTGTAAAATTACAAAAAACTGATACTTTTAGAAACTTTTGTCATTTTTGCAAGGCAGCATACCAGTACAATGTTAAAATTATATAATAGATAGATAGATAGATATATAGCCAGACAGATAGACAGACAGATAGATAGTGGTATATGTATCATCACCTATAGGTTATGTGTCACTTTGCATGCTGCAAATCTAAAACTATGCACAATATTCATACTGTATACTGCACAAACTGTAATATGGTGATATTCCCAACAGCTGTAGAATAAATGTTTGATTTCTCTTTCTGTCCATGAAGCTGTAGCATTTTTACACTGATTTGATCTGAAGGTTGAGGCATGAAAATCACAGACAGAAAACAATACAGATATACAGTATTGTCTTCCTTCTAATAAAAGCAACAGATTTGGCCATTTGCTGCACATTTTCTGTTGACACCTTTATTACCCCATAGTGTCAGCTTTCAGCTCATGTATTTCACTGGGAAATTTGAAAAATTAGTATACATTTGTTGCATTTAACATTTGATTTAAAAATGATTAAGCTAGATGTCATGGCTAATTAATTATTTTTTTTAATTTCCTTGGTGGAATTGTGTGTGCTTTTTAAGGGATGATTTTGGATACAAATTGTGCTAAGGGCTTTGTGACAGGCTGTTTGTTTTAGAGCTAGAGCTTGGATGTCAATCATGCACTCATGTACAGGAATCTTTCTGACAGCTCAGCCGTTATTCAGGAGAGAAGCCAATACAAAGGAGTGTTCATTCACTTGCACTAGCTCACACTCTTTAATTATAACCGAGAGGTCAATGTAATTCTGTGCTTGGGTGAGATGTGTGTTTAAGACTGGCCAATGAAAAGAAATGCAAGTGTGAGCCAAACCCTATTGATTTTGGGTCAATCTGAAGGTACACTCCCGGTCACACAAATATAAAAACATCAGTCATAAGGGACAATCTGGTCAATGTGTAGTACGTAGGACCAAGAGTGAATACCGATTTTTCAAGTCGATGACCTTAGTTGCTAGTATGGTAAATATTTCTGTGCAATTTGGCAGACTATTTAGTCACATGACTTGTCAGTTCACACAATGGAGGAAATATTATAGTGCTGTTTGTTTAATTTTTAAGACTCTGAGAGGTTCTATCGACATTCATTTTAGTAAAGTATACAAGGATCGTTTTGGTAGCATATGTTTTTAACAAATTAATTCATTGACACATATATAAAACTTGCTTACACATAAAAGGCTACTTATTAATATAAAGATATGTAAGCTGTAGAAATATTCACTGAACAAATCAGTACACAAATCTGAATAATCTTTAAGTGAGTGGATTCAAAAAACTTGAGTCATTAGGATGACATAAAAGTCAAATGCATATAGTAATTTATTCAGAAAATGTGTTTCCATATTAGTGTATGTGCACTCTCCACCTCAAATGTATACGTATTTTATTTAATTTAATTTTTTTACGTAGAATACTATTCAAAGATTTTTGAGCAGTCTTATCTGCTCACGAAGCCTGCATTTATTTGATCCAAAACCAGCAAATTTATATATATGTTAAATTATATATATATATATATATATATTCTAAAAGGGAAACCAAGTTACTGATTTGCATGAATAATTCCATCAGCACAATGATCATATTGATCGATTCTTATGCAGCAGGTTCTACACTTGTTTCCAAATAAATAAAAAATATGGTCCATAATTACATTTCTAACAAATTTAGCTGAAATGTAATAATTCATCATTTCATAAATCTTCTAAAGTCAAAATGATTTTTTTTTTCAGCGCTGCTTGAGTTTGAGGCAGGGGGTAGCAGACAGTGACAGGAAGCCAGGAGCCTGAAGCAGCTCAAGGTCATTTACTCAATGCAGCAGATCCATCTCAGCCTTCAGCGACACACACACACACACACACCAGTGAGGATGATTACATTATGACTCATATTATAATGCATTTAATAGAGATAAGAAACAAATCTCATGTAAATAATGGAATATTTGATTTAACCCCATAAAATATACCTGATGATATCCAGTGTAAACTGTGTTAAACAGTCACCTTAAAATCACATTCAGACTGCCGTTGAGACACTGTTGTGTGAATAAAACTAGACTGTGAAAGCCAACATACTGTTACATTCTGCCATCGCTGGATGGTGCTCCTCTTGTTACTATGGCGGCAGGCACCTAGAGCCCCTCCCCGGGCAGACTGGAGGAGATGAGAACTGTGATGACATCACACAGATTGAGGAATCACTGGCGTTGGGCCACAGATGCGATGTCATGCCTGCAGGCTCTTCTAAGTGATCCACAACTGAGGTGGAAATAAAGGCATGATTCAGCATTTAATGGACATCCTCATGAAGTAAGATGATTGTATTTAATAACCAGTGATTAACTGCTTTCTAAGCATCTCTGCCATAACTGCTCATTCTTAGGGTTAGTGATTCAAACAAACCCCGAGCCCTAAGTACTAAGCTTTGGCACATAATCATCCAGCACTATTTTGGTAATGACCTGATAGTACCTCAAGTTGTCCAGTAATAATGCCTTGTCCAATCAGCAATCAGATGTACTTTCACTTGTGTTTATTTCTGATTGACAGATAATAAAATTGCAGAAAAAAATTAAATAAATTGAAAACGAGACCCAAACTGTATCTATGGACCATAAGATTAAAGACTTAGATGTTGGTTCTTTTATTTTTATCCACTGTTTAGCAATCACCTAAAACACCTTAGCAGGTATCTTGTAATGCCCTAGCAACCACTCATCTTACCTTAGCAACCACATAGGATCATGCTAAAAAAAAGAAAAATGCTAGGAATAGGCTACTTTAAAACTATAGCATTAAATTTTAGCAAGTTCATTAATATTTTATGCATAATGTAAACATTTAACATGTGGTAACAATTTACAATAATGTACTTTTAGTGAACTCTAGTGAATGTGTTAACTAACAGAGCAATATATACTTTAGTGTTTTATCAATCTTTAAAAATTAACAATAAAAAATAGCGTTAGTTCATGTTAACTGAGGTCCATTAAATAATATTTACAGATACAACTTTTGATTTTAATAATGTATTTTTACATGTTGAAATTAACATTAATTAAGATTAATAAATACTTTTGTATTATTTGTCATTGTTAGTTCATGTTAACTAATGCAGTTAACAAATAGAACCTTATTGTAAAACTTTATAGATTTAGTTTATTGTAGTAAATAATTTAAATATTCGTAAATTCTTAATATAATTTAAATTATGATATATTTAAAGAATCACATGTGTGTGTGTGTGTGTGTGTGTGTGTGTGTGTGTATGAAATTATGTCAAATATAACATATTTAAAACTTTTTAGCAATTTTGTTCAATACCTTCTGTATTCTTGATAATGGCTCACCTCTAACAGACAGAAGTGAGTAATGCCTCCTTATAAAACCATTTTGAAGAGTTTCCTTCATCTGACCTTCACTCTTCTCAGGGTTGAAGCAATTTTCCTGTTTATCTTTATCATACCGGTCACTATTGACAACCTTTCATTTCAAGCGAAGTTTTTTTTTCTTGTTAACTTTGGATCTCATGGATCATAAAGTCTTTGCTCTGTTCTCTCAGTGTACAGTATCATCAAGGGCAAACCCTGTAATGTTCTCCTGGAGTCTCACTTCAATTTCACACTCCATTTCCTGTTGAGCCATAAATACCACTGTCTGTGACACCCTGGAAAATGAAATCCCATGTTAACAAAATAAATGTCTTTTTGATAGCTCCATAATAAAGAACTTTCTTAAAGTTAATATTAACTTGCAACTGAAAGTTCAACGACCAGTCCAAGATTAGTAGAGTAAATCACACCAAACCAGTCATATTTCATCCTAAAATCTATAGAAATATTTTTTTTGCATTTTGATATTATTCTTGTATCATAATTAGCCACATTTTTCAAAAATGTAATGCAATAAGAATTAAACAAAATTATATAAGTATTACTTGTACTGTCTTTAATTTATGCTGATGAAAATGATTGTTAGAGTAATTTTTTACTTTTTAAATAATAATTTAATGAATCATGACCACAGAAAACAATGGGACAAAAAAACTCAAGTACAGTAATGAGAATTAATGATCCTAAAAATAGACCCGAGTTTAAAAAGTAAAATATTTTGTAATGTAAAATGTCTTTAATTATGGAGTGGAACATGAAGAGATTCTTCCTCTATAGAAATCGCAATCACGTCCCCTCCTTACTGTTAGACTAGAGGATGCCTATTTCTGTATAGTAAAAAAGGTTTTATACATGCACAGAAATATGTTCTATAAATCCTTTTTTCTTTTATCTTCTCAAGTACAACTATAAGTTCAGCTTAGTTGAAGACATCAGTTTCTGCATTAAGCCATGAAGCCTACAGTTTATATATTTTTCAGATTTATTCATGAAATGATGCAGTATAAAGTGGTAATGTTGTGTACAGCAAAATATGTTCTCTGTTTCATGTGAAATCATGCAGTTCTGAGGCTCTGTGGGTTGCTCTGGCAAAATCCCAACCATATGGGACCGCTGTAGATCTGAAACTAGCAGACTCACTCAGAGACTTTTTGCTACTTCATTGTATGGTGCTTGATTAAACAAAGATTTAGTCTTCCACACTTGAGCTAAGATGTTCAAATATTGTTTATGAGGGATGTTAAAAGATTGTTCGGTGTTCTGTCTGTAACAAAAGAAGCTCAACTGTGTGTCTTTAAAGTTCAGCTCTTTTGTAATGGCATGTTGCACAACCAGGTGTCAGTTTTGTGATTTCATATATCGATATATGATCGATGTGATTTTCAAATATCGATAAACCAGGAAGATTTTAAAATAAGCGGATCATTTTTAAATTCATATGAACTGACCTTCAAGGTGCAGAAATACAAACGGAAGACAGAGGACGAGTGTAGTGCTGAAAAGGGGCGGAGCTCCATAAGGTCTATAACAATGATTAATTAATATTGGATAACCAGAATGTTTCCAGTACTTTTTGGATAACCAGAATGTTTCCAGTACTTTTTGAGTATCTTTACACAACATGTACTAAAATCTGAGAAGTTATCCTTTGTCTTGTGTACAGAAGACAATGTTGTCTTCACACAGATTCGCAAAAATGACTAAAAATGCCCTATTATTCATGCCAGGCCAGTAGTTGGTGATGTCACGTCGTGAAGAAACACTACGCACCTCCACACAGACATATGTGGCCCTTGACCACAAAATCAGTAAAAAAAAATGTTTTATTTAGATACATCATCTGAATAAATAAGCTTTCCAGTGATGGATGGTTTTTTAGCATGGGAAAATATTTGTCC
The DNA here is from genome assembly GCF_963082965.1 of Carassius carassius. Classification (NCBI taxonomy): domain Eukaryota; kingdom Metazoa; phylum Chordata; class Actinopteri; order Cypriniformes; family Cyprinidae; genus Carassius; species Carassius carassius. The sequence continues at coordinate 5,075,020 of NC_081771.1, forward strand.
GAGATACAACTATTTGAAGATTTGGAATCTGAGGGTGCAAAAATGTCTTATAATTGTGAAAAATCTTTAGATTTGTCCAAATTAAGTCCTTAGCAATGCATATTACTAATCAAAAATGAAGTTTTGATATATTTACGGTAGGAAATTTACAAAATATCTGAATGGAACATGATCTTTACTTAATATCCTAATGATTTTTGGCATAAAAGAAAAATCTATCATTTTGACCCATACAGTGTATTGTTGGCTATTGCTATAAGTATACCTGTGCGACTTAAAAACTCAACTCAACTCAACTCACGTAATGTGCATGACATCATCGGGTTTTCAGGTCTCCGAAACCTAAGAAACTTATTTTTGCAACATGTTTTGCTTGAAGACTGTGCATGGTATTTTGTTATAATGCAGTGACATTCACACAGTTTCTTAAGTGTCTTAAGAGAGAGTATATGGAATGAAGTACTTCAGAATGGAGATTCCATCATTCGATGATATAAGCAATATGAGACAAAATATCTTTCAGACTATTTATATGGTCAAAGAGCAAGAAAGATTTAATTTCAACATAGTTCTCACATCTGGCACAACAACAGCTAAACTGTAAATACATGATGGACACCAGAAAACAGCTTGATTAATATCTGGCAGTGGTCTCTTAGATGATCCAACAGTTCATGTCCAGAAGTTCAACAGTTCAGTTCTCTTCGTATTGCTTTCTTCGTATTAAATGTGAACCTGCAGAATTCACCCAACAAAGGCCACTTTGGAGTGAAAACTCTTCATTCGATTGAAGGTGAGTTCAGTTCTGTTTTGTAGCAGAAAGGTTAACGGCCTCCGTTTCTATTGGTCGTCATTCCTAGGCACTGCGTGGATCTCCCCCGAAGCCTGCAGAAACAGACACACACAGATGTATTACTCTGCTGGAATGTGACAGATGAAATGAAGCAGTTTACTCACATGCTCAAGTGAGAGGGAAACACATCTTTCAAGCTGCAAGACTTTTATATATTATACCGCCTACTTGAGCGCAGCTCTGCATTATAATGTCTCTCTGTCACAGTTATCTCACTCTCCCTTTCAGTCGACCTCAGTCTCCAGCTAATTAATGAACTGAAGCAGACACTGTGCCTCCGGTGACAATGATAGAACATCTAGACCGAGTGCGAGATGACTAGAGGAGATTATTAACATGTTGAGTGCAAACACACACCTAAAACCAATACGGTGGTAAACTGCTCCAGTAACCCAACAACGCCGAGAGCTTTACGAATCAAGGCAGAATTACAAGCCTAAAAGAAAAGAATCTGCTCTAGGCCTACTTACTGGAGCCTTCAATCTGAAGTAAACAAAAACTTTTGTGTATGCATAAACATCCATAAAAGGGCATCAATTTATATTTGTTTTCATATTATAAAAGGAAAACGGTCTTTTTTAACAAAAAGTCTCTCATGCTCTCCCATTTTAGATGTGTTTATTAATCTAATGTGAATTAGATTTTAGATTATTATTATTTTACGCTCTGCATGGCAAAGTTTATTTCATCTGCAAGTCAATTAAGTGAGATCAGCATATTATAATGATTTCTGAAGGACACTGAAGACTGGAGAGATGATGAAGAAAATTCAGCTTTGATCACAGGAATAAATTACATTTGAACATATATTCACATAAAAAACAGTTATTTTTAAATTGTAATACTATTTCACAATAATACATTTCTTACTGTTTTTTTTTAAATCAAATTAAGAGACTGATAAGTAGTGTATTTGATATAAATGCATTCATTTAAAGTTAAAGGTTTTAACTTTTCTTGTTTTGACAGCATACTGTGAACAGTTAGGGTTAAACAGTTATGCAAAGAATCATCTGCATTTTAGTGCACAAAAGTAATGTTGGATTTCAAAACAATATATTTTTTTTAATAATAAGTTTAATTACCTTCTAAATCCTGTTGTCTTCATTCATATTAGCCTAATATCCGTCGTCAGCAAACAACAGACATCCAGGCTGTTTCCTTGAAAGAAACACAAAAGGCCCTTAAATTTGTCAAAGAATGCACAGTTATAAGACCCCTTTATGAAAGAGTTAATGGACTTTTTGAATTTTGAGAGGTGTCATGCAAGACACAACACCTCAGACAGCAAGCTCTTTGTGTTAACACCTTGGATATAACAGCTAACAAATGTGAGAGTCAGTGCAGGCACCAAATGAACACACATACACTATAATAAGAAATCATCCTTTACAGCTGATCACAGACAAGCCCTTCCTAGTCACATGAATGCTGGAATGTTTCAGAGAGATAGTAAAACAATCTGAGGATTGAGGGAACAATAAATGTGGCTAAATTTAGCTTTTTTCCACATACATTAGTCCAGGGGGCATCATAGGGTTGCTAGGGGAACATAATAGAAGTAATAGAAACATTTTCTAAATATATTTTTTATTCTGTAAAAATGATGGCTTAATGTAAGTTATGTTCAAATGATTTAACGACAAAGTTTTTTATACTTGCAGCAACTGTGCTTAAGTAGGATAGGTATATAGGTTGATATAGGTGAAAATTATTCACAGTATAAATTAATAATCCCTATTTTTCACAGTATAAATAAGCTTTTTATCCAAAAAACTTCAGATGCCTTTTATATTTCAGCATGAGGGTCCCTCAAACGAGTTAGATAACATTTGGGGGCCCATGGCATAGATCAAAACCCACAGCATTAGACAAATAAAATAATTTAGTCCATCTAAATAGCATTGTTTCCAGATATTTCATGTTAAACTGAATGATGTTCTTTCTAGGATCTAGATGGCAAATTAAACCTGCTTGGCTCTTCCAGATTTGCACAGGAAAGCAGAGAAGATATTGTTCTGATGCACGAACGCTTCACTTGGTGGCAGCACTGAGCAACAAGACAGCACCTATTTAATTCATACCAGTCAAATAAGCATCACATATCTGATGTAATTAAACTGTGCATGTAATTAGATTCAATTGAGCAATAAATTACAAGTAGATTTGTTTTGATTTAAAAATAATTTGTTTGTACTTGTTTTCTTTATGAATGAATTTAATAACAGCCATGCTTCTCTTCTGTTGCTGCTCTATTTGTAGGTAGTGTGAAATGACGACTAGAGCGGAGAGTGCAGATGAATGTGAGTGAAAAGCACAGGTCTACAGGTTGAGAATGATTGTCTCTGACTGAGCGCTTGGAAAGTGTCTGGCGGACTGCAGCGCACCCTCTAACACCCGTCAACAGGAGCGTCAGCGTGAAACCTCCGCTAATCAGCTCACGCTGCACCTCTCGTCCTGTCTTCTCCACGGGAGAACCAAATAGGGAACGCCTGAGTGAGCCCATAACCTATACACAATCATGCTTTGACAGCTACAAAGAGAAAGCACCCAAACCACATGCGACAATAACAATCCACCACAACCTACTTCATGCACCGAAGCCATGGATGCATTTTGCATGCGCAGAATGCTTTTCGCTCTTTTTTGTCAATATCAATCATTTTGCACATGCAACACATTCAGTTTCACATTCGTTTGTAAAAGATTAAAATAGGGAAATATGTGGGAGTGCATCGGCTCTGGATGGTTTGCAAACCCAGGGTTATGCAAATTATTTGCAGAAGCTGTTTTACATCATTTTTAAATGCTTGAACAAGGCTATACAATGTTAGACATACATCCAATAAAGGACCGAGATCCTTTTCTGATGGCAATTCTCGCGCTCTATTTTGCCAGTCAGGCTTTGTGAACCATCTGGAGCGTTGCTTTGACAACGGGGGAGGATGTCATGGTAACATTAACGGGGGTTACCCAGGAAACTGTAGTCGCCATGGAGACTGCATCACAAGGCGAACTCGAGGCGTGATGTCTCAGTCTTTCAGTCTCTGATTTGGTAGTCTCCCATGCCATGGAGGCGACGAGTCCACCATAACCCCCCCCCCCCCCCCCGATCCGAGCCACCTTTTCAGATGCTTCATCTTTTTTTCCCCCAGAATCCAGAAGCTCTGTGATGTCTCACTTTTATGGAATTCGCGAACGCTCTATTTTTAGGCTAGACGTTTTATATAATCTGGAGATGACTATTTTCGCACAACTTGATCACAAAATAAAGATATATTTGCTTTCATTCAGTATTAACAAATTTCATTTGGTACAAACAAGTCAGATTCAATAGACACACAAAGTTTTGATTACATTAAAACGTATTGTTTGTTTTGTTTTTGTTTTGCAAAAAGTCTGCACTGATATGTTTTGGTGATTCTTCATTTAGGGGAACCTTTTAAAACCTCTGTTAATTTATATTAATTAACATGGAATACAGATCAGATGGCCTTAATAAACTTGTGAAAAATGTTTTAAGCCAGTTATGAGCCAATTTCCATAATTAATAAAAATACAAAAAAAGAATCGTTTCAGAATTATAATGAACCAAAAATAATGTTCGGACACCTAATATAAACCTACTCTAAGGTCGTGATTTATTTTTAATTTCTAATATTAATGATATTCTGTCATGTATCTTCAAAACTTAAAAAAAAAATCCCTTGAAAAAAAAAAAAAGTTAATTAATAAAAAAAGACAACAGTATTGGGGACATGTAATTCTTTGTTATAAAATATTAGCAAATGATACACATAAACTGCTATTTAAATTTAAAAAATACTTTTAAAAAATCCCGATTTGAATGCATTTGATAAATTAAGTGAGTAGAAAAGTGAAAAAGTCTGGGTAGGAAGCAATTCTGACAAATTTAGTGTTTCAGCACCCTTAAAATTAGGAAAAAGCAATTAAGGAGACATATTAATATCTATTATTTAAATGAACTAGTTCTCCTAATTGATGAATCACCCATATATTCAACAAAATACATATGATCAACACAGCATTATCTTCAGTTTGCTCACATTAACAGCGACACATATTCGGTTGTTTCAGTTTGCCACAAAACGTAAGATATTGCGAATACTAACGTATTATGATGATTATATGTTAACACTGATAACAAACGCAGACTTACGAGCACAATATTTGCAGTATGGGTGATTCTTCTTTTTAGTCCCTGACCTGAACCTTAGCCTTTGTGCTGTAGACAAACGCAACACATGAATCGGAGTTTGGCACCTTTCTACCAAAAAAAGCGCCCTGCTTTACTTTAGTGTAATATGCTGGCTTGTCCATAAAATGTAGGGTACAACGGATCTAAAAAGGCCCTTGTGATTTTCATACTCCCAAAACACTAAATAGCAACAAAAAACTACCACAGCACTTTCCTAAACACCTGTTTGTCTCCAAGTGTCCTGATTCATCTAACGACAAAAGACTGATTTTGAAGTGTTTTTCTTCAGATTTCTGAATCTTAAGGTGTGCAGTAACAAAATACTTATTTATTTATTTCAGATTAATTTAGCTAATAGAAATCATTACAATTATTTTATATATATCTCAAGACTTTCAGTTTTCAGTGCCTAATGAATAGTTAAAAAAGGATGATAATGCAGATTACCTGTAGTGCAACTAACTTTGTAACTTTGAAATTGGGAGGGAATAATTTTGTTACATGTGCAAAGTGGATTATTATCTCCTATAGTTACAATATGAAATCCGACTGCAATTACACTGCAGCTCCATCAAATGCCAAAAGCGAGTAAATAAACTTAAAATAGCTACACCATTTGCTGAAGTATGTATTTAAATGTTACTCTAGAAATATCTTGCTATATCAAAAGTATTTGCATACGGTAACAAATTCTTCCCGCTAGCTGCCTTTATATATTTTATCTAATCAAAACAAACGATAGTTTGTATAGTATAGGCCTACTTGTAGCATTTACTTTATACAAATTATATATCCCCATCTATATTCAGTAAAAAAAAAATATTTTTCTACTGCCATATACTTTGCAACCCGACTGAAAAAAACAGTTTTTTTTTAGCCCCGTTGTACCCTAATAACGCAGCACCTCGCATTCACATTGGTGATATCATTGTGATTACTGTAAGACTGTCTGGCACTAAAAATGATTTAGACGTCTGTGAAAATCTTTTTAATATTCACGCAGTTTTGATTGTTCTGGTTGGAGTAGTTTGGCTGTTTGAAAGCGCTATTTATGCCTTCCTCTATGACCATATATTCCGATTTACTGAGGGAGGACGTGCTCTGAGTCCGTTTCAGATCTTCTGTGGAATTGAGATGCTGACAGCTGCTAACGTGGAGGTATTGCGCGTGCTCCTCCCCATCAGTCTCCCGGTGATAAAAGTAATTGAAATTGGACACGATGACAGGTACGGGCAACGCAATGGTCAACACGCCAGCGATGGCGCACAGAGATCCCACGATTTTGCCTCCGATGGTTACTGGATGCATGTCTCCGTAGCCGACTGTAGTCATGGTAACCACAGCCCACCAGAAAGCATCAGGGATGCTGCTGAAACTGGAGGTAGGGTCGTCGGCCTCGGCGAAGTAGACTGCGCTGGAAAACAAGATGACCCCGATAAAGAGAAAGAAGATGAGGAGTCCCAGCTCCCGCATGCTGGCTTTGAGGGTCTGGCCGAGAATCTGGAGACCTTTGGAGTGGCGCGAGAGCTTGAAGATCCGAAAGACCCTCACCAAACGGATCACGCGGAGAATGGCCAGAGACATAGCTTGCTGGCCGTTGCCCTGCCTCTCGGCCAGCTCCGTCCCCAGAGTGATGAAGTAAGGAATGATAGCCACGATATCAATGATATTCATAATGTTTTTGGAAAAAGTAGCCTTGCTGGGGCACGCGAAGAATCGCACGAGCAGTTCGAAAGAGAACCAGATGATGCAAAGGGTCTCGATAACAAAGAAAGGGTCTGTGAAAGTGCTGGACACGAAAGGGCCAGTGGCATTCGCAATAGGCGAGACAGTGGTCGGGTCCTTGTCGTCCCTAAACTCAGGCAGGGTCTCCAAGCAGAAAATAACAATGGAAATCAAAATGACCAAAACAGACACAATAGCAATGCCTCTGGCAGGACCAGAGCTCTCTGGGTACTCAAACAAAAGCCAAACCTGTCTTTGAAACTCATGGTTTGGCAGTGGTCGCTCCTCTTCTTTGATAAAGCCCTCATCCTCCCGGAATTTCTCCATGGCTTCCTCGCCAAGTTGATAAAAGCGAATTTCCTCCGAGAAGATGTCAATGGGAACGTTGACGGGTCTCCGAATGCGTCCCCCGGATTGATAGTAGTAGAGGATGGCATCGAAGCTGGGTCGGTTTCTGTCAAAAAAATACTCGTTTCTGAGCGGGTCAAAGTAGCGCATCCTTTTTTTCGGGTCTCCGAGCAGCGTGTCCGGGAACTGATTGAAAGTTTTCAGCTGGGTCTCGAAGCGCAGTCCCGAGATGTTGATGACCACTCGTTCGCAGCACTCGTGGTCCGGCTCGTATCGATCCACCGACAGGTGACTGGGCAGCGCCACGGTTTCCTCCAGCATGTTATCGCACGCCACAACTGTCATGATGTCCTTCTCCGTCTCCGCGTAGCCGTGGTTGTCGGCGTTTGTCCCTCTGTGGCTGGCTGAAGGCGAGTCGATGAGGTTGTAGTGGTCATCCATACAGGTGAGGAGACGGAGCGGCAGAGGGCGACCCGCCTCCCCTACCTAACATCGGGTGTACCGAGGCTTTCTCTGACGTGCGCTCTCGTTCGCTTTTTAACACACCGTCGCCGCCCCACGGAGCTTTATAAACACGTCTACTCCCGCCCATGGCGAGCATATGCCTGACACATTTCCACCACTCACCCAATCGGAGCCCAACAAGACAAGAACATCGAGTCTGTGTTTTGCCTTGCGCGCACGACGCAAATCATTCACAAAGTATCCAAAACGCGACAAGCGATTAAACGATGGCAACAGTTCCAAAGACGCGCGTGAGAGTGGAGAGGTTCTATGGGGTTCTTTTTTGTGCAACCAAAATCGTCTTTTTTAAACCTTTAGTGCAGTTAATTAAGAGACATCTTTCTCCTTGATTACATTATATATATAAATATCATTTTCTCTTCAATACTAAAAGCATACTGTTGCTATGGTTACCTAGTCAGGCAAACAATATGGTAGTTTTAACAGACTGCAAACCGACAAAACTGTCATTATCACTTGCATGTGACAAATGCACTACAGAAAAACTTTAAAAAGTCATCTGGCAAAGCCAATTGTGTCTCATTAGAATCTCAGCAGAACCTTAATGACAGAAATGCCATGCACTGCATTGTTTTCAAAAGGAAGAAGAACAATTTATGCCATTAATGTTTAAACTATTCACAGCTCTTTGTTATGTATTTTTTTGCAAGGATAGCACGGCGTAAACAACTGCCTCCTGTTTTTATACAACAATATGGTTATTGCTTAAACAATGCATTAATTATTTACCTGTGACTTTGTCTGAGAAAAGATTGGCTCAGCGTTCCTATGAAGAAAACGGAGCTCTCCATGGTACTGAAGCGGTGGCGCGCTTGAGCGAGCGCGGGAGGGAGCAAAACATGAAGAGACTGACCTGCATCTGCTGAACAGAATCACATCTTCGCTTACAAACTTAGCCGTTTGTACCTGGATCTTCTATCAAATTATGAAAGTTATCAGTCGTGCAGTGATTGAAAATCTTTTCAATTTTTTTTTTTTTTTTTTTTTGTAAAGATATCCGTTAACTATTAAACCAGAAACAAAGAAACACAAAATATTTGCGCAATGAAATCACGGTGCAGTATGAATAATACAGTATAAACATTAACCAAATCGAAACTTTCTCCAAAGGCTCTTCACCACTACAGAAGCAATAAAAGCACATTTATTCAGTTATGAATAATGCTATTGCAAGGACACAGAAAAATCCTTCAAACACTACTAGAATTGCGTTTTTACCCCCAGATTTGAAAAGACTGATGTTGTGTATGCCTTGATGTGTCCCTTGCACTCAATCTTATCTTCAATAAATGAGTACTTTGACACACAGGGAGGAGAGGGTGAATACTACAGATACTCTCTTCATATTCAGTCATCACCATCGTCATCACAAAGCTGTTAAGATGGTCTGTGTGAAACTGATATCTGTTGAATGTCTGTTTTTGGAAACTTCTGCATTATGATTGTGATGCTCAGTGGCTGGTCAGCTATCATCAGCTGGTCAGCTTTATTTACTTATTTATTTTCTTATTTCTTCTTCTTCTTCTTATTATTATTATTGGCTAAGATTCTCATAAAAAAATGTATGATTTCTTACAATACAAAGATTTATTTTTTATTTTTATTTAAGTCAATTACATGTTGATGACAGAACAAACACTGCCATAATATTTAGATACTTTAAAATGTATATATTTATATACACACACACATGTATTTTTATGGTTTATGGGGACTCTACATAGGCATACTAGTTATTATTCTCTACAAACGATATTTTCTATCTCACTACACCAACCCTACACCTAAACTTACCCCATCACAGGAAACGTTAAAGCAATTGTAGGTTTGTATATTTTTGCAACTTTAGATCCCCTTCAGTTAAGTGAGTGAAACTTACTATCATAGAAATACCACTGTTGTAATGAAAGTGGATAGCTGTGCATGTGCATTTGTTGCTGCCATAAAGCAATTCGCCCTTTAATTTTGGAGCTTTGGAAAGCAACACAAGCCATTCGCCTTATTAGAACTAAGTGTATTATCAAAATGATTTTAAAACTAATATTTCAAGATAAAAGCTTAGATACAGTTGCTTGAAGAACAAAGTTAGAGATATAATGTTAATGGCGTAATGGTACAATGGAAACACAATGTTAATTATTGTAAAAATACACTTTAATTTCTTTAAGCGAATGTAAATTTCTTTTTACTTTTCCCCCCTTAAAAATGTTTAAATGACTTAAAAATGACTTTAAGTCATTTGAGTCTGTTTTTAAGAGCTTCAATAACTCAATTTGAAAACTCATTCCAAACTCATCTTCTCTTTTTATATAGAATAAAGCCACTTGTTTTGGCAATATTAAATGCATGGTATCTTGAGCATCTTCTTTTCTATCCCCTGCTAATTAGGCAGTGCTACCAATCAGAACAGCTGCTGCCATGGTAATTAGAAAAACAAACACACAGCACTGACTTGGACACCTATCTCCATGGGAGTAATCGCTGACACTTCCTCAACCCTGCCAACCATTTCAACCATGGGGAAAAATGACGTACACACGGGTACAGTAACTCCCACATATCTACATATCAAGCACATACATACAGACAAACAAACAGTTGCTTTAAAAAAGATTGTAACTTCTCATGAAGAAATATTGCAATTAGAAAAGAATGAAGAAACACAAATTAGTGCATTGTCCCGTGTAATTATGGCATTCATTTTTATCCTTGGGAAAAGCAAAACAAAACTTTTACACATCACCAGTCTGGCAGTGATTTGCATAAGCACTTCAATCAATAGCCAATTGTGGGATTTATTGTCAAGGTGTCACAGTAGGATCATGACAAAATTTCAGTGAAAATTTAGCAAATGTAAACATGTCACAACTTTCCCTTGCTTATGTATTTCTTAAATGGCAAAATATAGTTACTTAAAATAAAATAATATATATAAAACATTTAAAACATACTAAATGTTGTTGTTCTGAACAGTCTGTTGCTTTTAAATACTAAGCAGCACAACTGGTTTCAGCATTGATTATAATAAGAAATGCTACTTGAGCAGCAAATCAGCATATTAGAATGATCTCTGAAGGATTTCTGAAGGATGTGACACTGAAGACTGGAGTAATTATGCTGAAAATTCTGCTTGGCTTCACAGAAATAAATAAAATGTTTAAATATATTCAAATAAAAAGCTGTTCTTTTGAATTGTAATATTATTTCACATTTAAAATTACTTTTGAACAAATAAATGCAGTCTTTGTGAGCAAAAGATACCTTTTTGGAGATAAAGGGTGAAGGTCGGGGGAAAGAGAAGCACTGGAGATTAGTGACTCACCTTTCTTTATTTCTCTCTCTTCACCTCTCCTCTTTAGGGCTCTGTCAGTGTAATGAATGGACTGAGATTGGTTAATCCCCTTCCTAGTTATTAGGTTATATCCTGACATGCCCTTGGGGGGGGGCATGTGTGTATGTGACATGAATGCACCTCCTGTAACGTTATCCTGTCAGCGGGGTGCTGTGTGAGACACACTCCACAGTCTGTCTGCATCATCCATTCTTCCATCAGTTCTCTACATGCTGCTGCTGCCAGAGGACATCAACTGTTTCAATTCATCAACTGCAGATGGCTTCGAAGAAAGCTTGATGTGGAGTTCACATCAGTTAACATACTGAAAACGCAGGGAACATGGACCTATGCAGATGAGATGCATTTGAACGTCTGGCATTAGGCATGTCAATGAGAATCATTCTGCGTTAGTAGTATGAAAACAAACAGAAGGATGACATTACCTTTATTCTCTGGCTCCAATAAATATTCATTGGCTGTTGTTTCCCAGAGAGATACTTTGTAGTGACTCAACATGATTGACGCTGAGTTTTACTTCCAGCAGTAAACGAAAGATTCATTCAGTTGTGTAACATTTTGACTGCTGTGTAATAAACAGCAATCATGTGCTAATATACAGTAGTTTCTACAGCAGAACCAAATGATGACTTTCCGTGCTGTTTAGCATAACAAATGACAGAATTTGTTTTAACGAATCTTGCATATACAGTAGATTTTAGTTAGAGTAGATGGTTCATTTGATTATTTAATGTTTTTGAATGAAGCCTCTTATGCTCACCAAGGATGCATTTATTTGATCATACATCAAAAACAGAAATACTGTGAAAGATTGTTATAATATAAAATGGCAAAGTTGAATTTTCAGCATCATTACTCCAGTCTTCAGTGTCACATGACCCCTCAGAAATCATTGTAATATGCTGATTTGATTATGATCAATGTTGAAAACAATTGTGCATCTTATCAATTACAAACTTTTGATAGTGTAATGAAGACTAGGGCTGGCAAAATCTAAAAATGTCCAGAAGTCAGAAGAAAATATACCAGGTCTGCGGTCAAATGTCAGTGGTTTTTGAGTGTATTATCATTGACATCAGTTTGTATTAAATACGGAAAATAGCCTTCTCAGAGAAGAAGCACTGTATGGCTTTAGAATGTTTCCAATATAGTGCAGAAGTTGTATGGATTACTTTTACTTTTAGGTTTTAGGACAATACTAAAAAGAAGAAAACAAAGCAGAACAAAAGACATTATCAACTTAATAATACAATAGATATATAAATGAATAAAGTAAAATAAATACATCAAAATAAAAATTTGAAAATAAAAGTGCGGCTTAGGAAAACAATGAAAATGCACAATCAGTATAATATAATATAGTTACTGCATATTATGTATTATTTTTGTATCTCTACAGCTCCAGTCACCATCATCAACAAGAGCACCCTGGACATTCTGTGAAATATCCTCTACTATGTTCCACCAAAAAAAAAGAAGGTCATACAGGTTTGGAATGACATGAGGGTGAGTAAATGATGACAGAATTTAATTTTTTTTGGGTGAACTTCCTTTAAAACTATATTACATTTTGAACATATGACATAAACAGCAGTATAAAGTAGATATAAAGCCAACAAGCAAACCTGTTTGCTGGTGAAAAACACCTAAAGTGCTTTAATCAATGAGCTGTATGCTTCAAAACTGGATTTCTGCCCCCTCCCCCAATACCCCAATGCATCCTATAGAAGCTGTTAAAGACAGGCAAGCCTAGACATACGTGCAATCTGCTCCACATGAGGGGGGGGGGGATCCCCTACCTTGTGTTTCATTTATCACACCAGGCACCCAATAATAAACACACACACACACACACACACACACATAGATGCACAGGTAGACAACTTGCCCTCCAAACATACAGTGCAAGCCTATGGAAAAACAAACACTCGTGGCTATTCGCAGTTGACATACATACTCCAACATCCACTTGAGTGCAAAAAAAGCCATGCACACACACACACACATGCACGCTCCTGCATAATACATGTGCTCACGCTCGCACACTTATAAACCATAATCCACCCACACAGAAATCGAGAAGGGTTTTCCCCAGGTGCAGAATTAAAGAGCTCACGCTTCCCAGCCCCCACTTCCTCTTCACCTCGGAGCTGGGAAACACTGGCATCAGAGCGCCTCGCAGAGCCAGACTACGTGCTTGTATTCATTATGTGGATTGAGATTACCCTGGACACTCTCTACAGGCTTTAAGCCACAAGATAACAAATACATGCATTGTTTATATGCGTACTCTATGTGTGAGGTTATTACCTTACCCAATAAACCATTTCCTGCAAAATCCTCCACTTTCAGCTCAACGTCAATAATTGGTTACATAACGTAGGGACTGCCATAAGAAGAACACATGCCCTATACAACAGTTATGGTATATAACAGTGAATTATGCAAAAAGAGCAAGATGGGTTTATCATATAGGAAGCTAAATGATGAGTTAGAGTTAAAAATGCACGAAATATCTCCTTATATCCAGCAAACATTCAGGTTTGTGCATGCCAAATGCTACTTTACAGATTCACGATATCATCCTCTACAGATAAACACGCCGCAAAAAGCTTTACATGTCAATCAGACAGTCTCTTCCTGTCTGAGTGGGTGAACTGTGTTCAGAGTAAGCTACAATAACGACGTATTGTCCTGGTATTCCTGGTAGTCAAAAATGGGGTTATGTGCGTCTTTAGCAATACCCTGAACTAATGAAACAAGAGCGCTCACAGCTGGCATCAGTTAGGTAACGTGCTAAAATTGGTAATTGAGATGAACTGTGTGAAATGTTATCAGAATTGACTTTCTCCATAAAGAAAAGATTGCATGGAGAACATCAGGACTCCCACTGGCTTCGGTTCCTGAACTAAAGCACTTAAAAAACAATCTCTAATCAGTCTTCAGGTTTCTGGTAATATAATGACGCACTTGAGATATGTTGTGCAACTTGGATTGAGCTGTGCATTCTTGCTGTAACATATCGAACTGCATTGACTAACAGAGATTCTATTGCATAATTCGTAGCATCTGTGTTTATATTATATTGATCAAATGTCTCTTCATATCTTCTTCTATGGACATCTGTGTGTATATGAATTTCAAAGTGATGTTTGAATAAGAGCTTTAAACGTACATGATGTTATCACTGGCTCAAGTTAAGTAGATTCACCTGAATTTCTGATTACATTGAAGTCAATCAGTTTATGATATTAATAGCAGCGGAAATTGCCTTTGAAAACAAGGTAAGAATTATAATTTAAATGATCCAAGCTTTCACATCCTAACTAGGTCAGGCAGATGACATCAAATATAGACATAGGTTCACCATTTCTATTTGTGTCTGTGGGTGACATGTTTCAACGCTGTGGTGTTTCCTGATTTACTGCATGAAAGCCCATGTTGCAAGACAAACCCTTTATTTATTACTTTATTTTCTAGTTGTGTACACTACTGTGCAAACAGTGTACTTTTTTAAAGAAAATTTGTTTTTTTATTCAGCAAGGATGCATTAAATTGATCAAAAGTGACAGTAAAGACATTTTAATTATTAAAATAAATGGATTTTTAAATAAATGTTGTCTTTTATCACACAATCCTAAAAAACGTACAGTCATCTACAAAACATCTAGTGCATGTATGTCATGGCAGAAATTCACAGAATTTAATTGCCTTTGTGCCTTCATTACTTCATTTTAAATGGTCCTGTGGGTGTGACCATCTATTCCATGCAACCTCAATTATTCTTTTTAAGAGCAGTTTTAGTGACTTATAGCATTTCACACTACAGGATACTTCAGAAACTGCATCTGCAACTTCATATTAAGGAGGCTTTTGGATTTGGTGCTTTAGGGGCATGAAGAATGAGACAGTTAGAATGATGTGAGAGATTATGTGTAGTCAGTGTCCAACCCATAAAACCCAAACCAAATTCCTTGAATTGACTGTAGTGAAAGGCATAAATCTTCTCAAAAAGGAATACAAATCCATCTTTTTCATCTTGCAAGAAAGGCACAATTGATACAAGCACCACAAATTATTTTCATTCCATCTCAATGATTTTAATCCAGTTCACATCAGCGTCTCTTAAGTGGAGGAAAAAGTGGGTAAGATCTCATGAGTCGACTCTATTTTTCTAGAAGCAACATGGATCTTTTTGTGCTGTACGAGTCTTGCGAAATGTTTAACTTCCGGTGGAAATAAACCATGATTTAATGAAGTTCTGCACTAAAAATGACGAAACCTGCATGTACAGCTTGGGCACAGTGACAAAAAAATACTTAGTTTAGTGCTTTTGAGGTCAGTGCATGTTACCATAAGCCCAAAACATTGAGGTGAACATGGTTTCATTTGGTTGGATTGTTGGATGGTTGGAAGTTGGATTTTGCTATCCTAGTCTTCATTCGAGTTACAGAAGCCACAGGCTACTTGGTGACTATAGCAGTCATCTCACTTTCCACCCATGCTTGAGATACAGCTAAAGGGTGAGCTAACTAAAGGCCAGTGGGCTTGGGGCTGGATGAGGACAGTTAATTTTTGGGATGTGTTCCATTTACTGTTTTGTTTCTGCAGCTAATACTCAGCATTAGAAGATTTATTAAATGTAGGAGCAGAGCCATCATCTGACACCTAGAGTCATCAGGCACCCAAAGGTCAGCTCTGTCTGTCTGTTAAATGCCACAGAAATGTCATTAACATAAAAATGGATGGGAAGTAACTGAACAAGATGTAGAATGCCATTCAGAATTTTTGAACAGTTCAAATCCCTCAAGAAATGAAACATTAATTCATTTAAAAAGTCTCATCAAAAACACTATTTAAAGTTGGCAGTCAATTACGTGGTCTTATCATTTTGTAACATTTTATTATGATATTATTTATGAGGTATAATGTGAAAATTTTAAATATCCTTAAATTGTAATGAAGAAAACTACCTCAAATGTTTTGAATAAAAATACTTTATTTTAGAGTACAAATTATTCAAGAGGTCAAATGGTACTCCAAAAATGATATTTACATTTAGTAATTAAGCAGACACTCTAATCCAGAGCGATTTACTAATGAATAGTCATGAAATTCGTAAAATAAAATAAAATAACAATAATAATGAACAAAAAAATAAATGTACAAACAAACAAATAAATAAATAAAATGCAGTTTTGGAATTAAAATTCCTTATGATATAATGTCAAAATTTCAGTGTTCTGAAATTGTAATGAGTTTAAGTTTACATTTTAGATATGCATTTAAAAACATCCAAATTTATAGCATTAATCACTTTCAAAAAAGTGATTAAGTGGTTGATATATATATATAGTTAAATTATGTACCGGTAGTAAATAGTTTTTCAAAAGCAGGCAAGCATTTCCTTATTTGTCATTGACCCAGCACGATATTTGCTTGTGAACCTTGCTTCACTGTTTTTCAGGTTACATGCTGACTGCTGTTAAGATGCTAGATTTGAAGGTCTGGAATTGTATTCTTTTAATCTCAAAGGAGCAGAGTGAAGAATTGAGGAGAGGAAGGTAGGAAAGCCCGGTAAGGGAATCCTAATGACTTTATTGATTGTGACACAGACATGTATAAATGCCTGACAACATAGCACGCCATCAGCGTTCATCACCGAAACAGAAGGAAAAACTGCCCACAAATCTCATCTAAACGACTTTGACAAATGACTCTTTACATACAAGCAGGAAGGAGCTCTAGAAGCTCACAGCATGCTGCAAGATGCAGTTATCCAAATTACTGAAGGAGGCATTAACATTGCAGGCATAAATTACTGTCTTTAAAAATGTAATCTGTTGATCTGTAAACCAAATCTGCACATTCTGTTGCTGTGAGACGACACAGCAAATCTGGGATGTTTTTAAACACATGTGTCTAAATGTCAAATCTCAAACCTAAATTTCCTTGAATTTTTTGAGAAGCAAACGAGCGCTCTCATTTCTGCTCCATCCCCCAATACGATCCCCCTCCCAGCAGTAAAATCTTATTCCAGTGTGCCTGTGTGCAATTGCCTCAACCCAGTGATTTATGGAAAGGAGGAAAAATCTCTGTGCAGATGGGACTGAGAGGTTAGAAAGAGGTATAAATATTCCTAATCATGTATTCAGCTGCCCCCGAGGTCCCTCCGTAATAGACAGTATATCTTCTAGTGCCATTAACCCATGAGATCAGCCGTGGTTGCGTGTTACGGGGACATGGGAAGCAAATTACGCGGAACCACTCGCGATCACACCTGTGTCCTATTCTCTAGTGTAAACCGAGTGTTGTTATTGTCACCTTCACCGTTAGAATATTGACAGTGGGATTGTTTTCTGAGAGAAAAGCGCAAATTGAAAGCACCGCTTGTCCTTTGTAGTGTGAATTAGGTCTTTGTTAGTGATTCTGTTTGATCATCTCTAATTGAAAAGCACATCCGTAACATATCCCAGTGTTTTTTAATTGTGTATGAACAGTCCTTGCTGTAAAAATCTATAAAAACAACATGAACGTTTTTTGGCTGCAATTAATTACAAATTTCAATCTAAAGTATATTGTCTTTATATTCAGTAATCTAGATAGATAGTTTGATAGTTTGCTGTCTCTAGCATTTGTGTGTATATGCATTTAAACTTAACATTCACTGAAGAAAATGGGTGTAAAAACAATTTTCACTCAGAAATTGCACAGTTACAAAAACATGAGTGAGACATTGAATTAACCTTGAACTTGGAGGGTTAAAACCCTCTCCAATATTTTGAATTTGGACTGCAATACCTAGTTCAACCACTCGGTTTCAATCCTACATACAGCAGTTTTGTGCTAACATTTTGAGAACATTATTATAGACCAGGTAACTTTGAATAAAAAATTATATTACTGTTACTGAAACAATGTCTGTTGTTAGCCAAAGTTCTAACAACTTTCCCTGTTTGCTTGGCAATTGTTTATTTGCTTGACAGCTCACTAGGTTTGGGAAAATAAAATTTAGCTCAAGGCTAACTTCAGTGTTTCTGAATGACTTTTTGCTTTTGCTTTTTAGAAGGTTTCAATCTAATACATTTACTCTATAGCAACATGTTAATGAAAGGCTATTTTCTCTCATATAACTGAGTCACAGCATGTTTGCTGAAAAGTGGATATGGGTTTACCATATCACACTCTACACTGACCTGTAGAAGGGCTGCAAGTGGAAGTCAAGCTTAATTAACTAATTAACTGAAACTTCCAGCTGCTGGTTGCAGCATCTGTTGTTGGAATCTTCTGCGAGTGTCTCCGGTGAGAATTAATTTAGTCCCTCTGCTAACAAGCCATTGGTGGGTCAAATCTGCTCCCTTCAGAGGACTTCAAAAACAAGATATATGCATAATTACTCTTTGCAAAGTATGTTTGGAAATACAGTCATCTGTTAAAATGTAACGTGCATCGGGCTAGTTGCCTTCACAGCATTTTCTAATTTATGCATGTATTGCTGCCTTGGTAAACACTGAAATGGGGACAGTCGTGTGTTTAAAAAGCGCCCTCTTGTGGTTGTACATGGAGCCTGCAGTGGTAATAAATGAAAGGGGAGGATTGGCAGCAGCACAACTATTAGGTTGACATTTTTTTTGTTGACTTTTATTGAATGTGAAACACTCCAGCTGGGAAGTTTGAGTAAAAAAATGATCTTGTATAAACATCTTTACACCACCCATTAGTGTATTTCCACATGAACATTTGTTGCAGAGTTTCAGACACAACAGAATGTTTGATGGACACCACAAGGAGGCAGCAAATGTGTATAACCAATATGATGCTTCTGTGCAGAGCTTGCCATCCATCAGTGCTCTCTCTGTTGGTTGTAGTTAATAAGTGGTGCTTGCCAAAGCGAGCATCAATAATCACTTGTTTGGGTTTGAATAATCCATTCAACAACTACCTAGCAATGCCATATCTACATGCTAACATCCACTCTAATAACTTTGCAACCAAATACCAATTTGGCAACCACATGCAATATTGAAATAGCTTACTCAATATTTCTCAATAAAAAGCAATCAATGTGTATGTACAAGAAAATCTAAAGTTCTCTCTCTCTCTCTCTCTCTCTCTCTCTCTATATATATATATATATATATGTTTGTGTGTGTGTGTGTTCTGTTTTAAATTTATTTAAGGTTTATTTTTTTAATGTGTATATTCATTTTTATTTCAGTTTTAGTTATTTTAATACATTAAGTTTTGTAGATTAACTAAAATAAAATGAGAAATGTTGCTTTGGAAACTGGCCCGAAATATGTATATTTTATTTGATCATTAATAAAAAAAATGTTTTTGGTCTTAGTTAACCATAACAATCCTGACACTAAAAAAGCATATATTTGCATTTTTTTAACCTGCTGTCCATAAATGCGTTTCAACATCTGACTTCTAAAATCAAATGCCAAGACTAACAATGCTTAAGTCTTATAATCTGGAAATCATTTGATCGTATGATCGAGAGAGTATTAGAGCAAAAGATAAAAAAACTATTGCTTCATTTATCCAGCCAAACGGCCTTAGTTTTACTCCAAAATCCCTGACTCATGTTGTAAGATTAATTACAAAGGAATTTTACCTTCCTTTTCTCCCCAGTGACGTAGGAGAACAATGAAAAGAGAGAGCTGGATGGACAGATGGGAGAGGAGTGTAAATGACAGTGGGAGGTAAACCCAAGAGATGACATGGGTCACCATTAACCATTAACCCAAAGTAAATGGACAAAGAATTGACTTTGTGAACAAAATAACAATTATTTATTCACTTTTTAGTATTATTTTTGACTCATTTAGTCAGAACATTATCAGCTAAATCAATCGAGGCAGTGCCTGGGGGTCATTGTATTCTTCAGGAGCCATACGTGTTCATTTGGAGAGGGTCTTTGTGCTAATTTCTTAAAAGATGGTAGCTTTTTGGATCGCTTCTTGGATTTCAAAGGTGACAGGGTCACCTGATCTGCTGGGGCTTATTAGGAGGGGCTTCATGACATGCAATAGCGTAGGATCTCTTCAATAGTGATCTCTGTATAGTGTTTGTGTGTGTACACATATGCAGTGCGTGGGAATAGTACCTTGGCAAACCTAATCCTCTAACTGGCCATTCGTCTTACAACTTGGAATTTCAGCTGGTTTCCAAATGATAAGCTTTAGACAAATCAGTGTGTTTTTAAGTTGCCTAAGAATTCTAGAACACTAGTTGACATTATGCATTAGTCAGTGATTGGAAATCATTATAAGCATTACTGTGATGCGTGTTTATTCCATGAACATTCCTATTGATATTTATTGAAGGCCTGACCCATATGAGAGAATATTTTGGATCCAACTATCTTAACAAATTTTAATAGAAGTAATGTGGTCAAATCCTTGGTAGTTAAAATCATGAAACAATACATAGAGTCTGGTTTAGAAGTTTAGATTTTTATCTAGTATAAATTATTAAAATCCAAAGTAAACTAGACTGTAAGTTAAATTGTATTTTTTTGTCAAAGTTTAGAGCCAGTGATGTACAGCTAGTATTTATTTTATTTTATTTTATTTTATTTTATTTGTCTGTGATATTGTACACAAATGTTTTTTTGTTCCTTTTCCTATTCTAAACTGTTACTTCATTGGCAGCGGTGCTTAAACCAGACAGTATTTTTCACCGCTGTTCGAATACAGTTTGTTTTATGCCCTTCAATCATGTTTCACTTATCATGTTGTGTTGACAACTCTTAAGTACTGCGTGATATGAGCATGTTATGCAGACAGACAGGCCTCATCAAAGTGTTTCCTGTAAAAGCTAATGATGTGTGGGCAGATGTTTGTAACGTGGCTGTGTTATGGAGGTCACCGGAAATCTCTAGAACATCTGGAAAAACACAATTATCTAAACTGACAAAACAGGTGGAGATATTATCTTTTTATTCCCTAGAAACATCTCCCATACAAGACTTTTCCCACTTGTTTTCTTTCTCAAGATTCTCTGAGCATCCAGAGGGGAATCATGTTAATTTACCATTTCTTTAAATTTGAGGCTTAATATCAGTGGGTCCATAGGAGATTCTGCACTGTATGAGCAAGTCATTTAATTGTTCAGATGATCAGTAAAAAAGAGCTGATACATTCAGGCAGTTTACAGTCTTTATGAATGAGTCATTGAATCATTTGTTCAACCGATTTGTTCAAAAATCATTCAGGAATGAAACTTCACTACTGAGTGTTCTGCTTTGTTCTGTATCTATTTTCCATGATGCATTAAAAACACAGTATTGTAATATTGTATTTAAAATGTAAGTTACTCAACATTAACCTACTATTTGTTGATCTGTTGTATAAAGGCAATATCACACAAATTGCACCTGTTAATCCAATGTCTTCTCAGAACCTTGTTCTTTTGATGTACAAAGTGTGATATTAATGTTTACAAACAAAACTGTTGACACAGAATGCATTGTACTACTTTTGTAAACATGCCTTTACCCAAGTGAAATTTTTTTTTTAAATAAATTTATTTTGTGCTAAGTATGCTACAAATACATTTAGATATTTATGTGCTTAATAAAATACCCTGCAGTTATACTTTTAGTATACTAAACTGGTATATGTTTGATTGTGCTGAAGTAAAACTGTTGCAAGCATTCTGATAATATACAGAGATCATACAATCCTTATTAATAGTGATATACAGTACAGACCAAAAGTTTGGACACACCTTCTCATTCAAAGAGTTTTCTTTATTTTAATGACTATGAAAATTGTAGATTCACACTGAAGGCATCAAAACTATGAATTAACACATGTGGAATTATATATGGAATTATATAAATAACAAAAAAGTGTGAAACAACTGAAAATATGTCATATTCTAGGTTCTTCAAAGTAGCCACCTTTTGCTTTGATTACTGCTTTGCACACTCTTGGCATTCTCTTGATGAGCTTCAAGAGGTAGTCCTGAAATGGTCTTCCAACAGTCTTGAAGGAGTTCCCCGAGAGATGCTTAGCACTTGTTGGCCCTTTTGCCTTCTGTCTGCGGTCCAGCTCACCCCTAAACCATCTCGATTGGGTTCAGGTCCGGTGACTGTGGAGGCCAGGTCATCTGGCACAGCACCCCATCACTCTCCTTCTTGGTCAAATAGCCCTTGATCCCTTCAGTGTGACTCTACAATTTTCATAGTAATGAAAATAAAGAAAACTCTTTGAACGAGAAGGTGTGTCCAAACTTTTGGTCTGTACTGTATAAAAAAAACATTTAGGCATAATGTTTAGAAATATAAAAACTTTATCAAATTAAGTTGAATTATAATTTTATATCAATAGGTTTTTAGTGGTGTGTCAATAATGTTAATTGATTTAAGTAGGGCAGATGGACATTTATCAGTTGTGCTCGAGTCTAGGCTCTTTTACATCGTCTTTCAAAAGTTGAAAATTTCAACTTTTAAGAAGCGTGTTTTATGCATTCTGTGTAAAATGCTTTAGAATATGATATGACACTTCGTATTATATGACCTTCCCTTTCAATAAACAGGAACAACAGCTTCAGGGAACAGTTTATTGAGAGACAATAACCCTCATTTAAGTCTGATTTTAGCCTAGTTAAAAAAATGGGACAAAAGATAAGATAAAACAATCAACACTTAACTAGCACTTGTTCAAAAGTTT
The DNA here is from genome assembly GCF_963082965.1 of Carassius carassius. Classification (NCBI taxonomy): domain Eukaryota; kingdom Metazoa; phylum Chordata; class Actinopteri; order Cypriniformes; family Cyprinidae; genus Carassius; species Carassius carassius. The sequence goes on from NC_081771.1 coordinate 5,097,726, forward strand.
TTCACATGGTGTATAATAAAGGATATAACATGACCTATGTTATGCCATAAACTGAAATACAACCGATTATATTTAATTCTTTTAAAAATTCTCATGGATTTGTAAGGCGTTCATATGAAAGATGAAGAAATTTTTGTCTGAGAATGTGCACTTGAAGTCGACAGGAAATAATGCCTACATTGAAGAAAACGAACAAAGGGGCGCCATGTGCAGACAGCGAGAGTGTGAATTAACACTTCTATTATTGTGGCATAAAAATACTGTTCCCCCTCAGGATAAAAATGCTAATTTTGTTAAAACCTCAAACTATGCCACATATTCATATAGAGAAACAGTATAGCTGACGGTTTTGTTCATATTAAAGGCACTATTCATATTAAAGGTCATTGAGCACTTAATGTGGAGAAAAATGCATTTTAAAGTGCGTATTTGTCATAATAAAGAGAACATCCATTTCTAACAGCTGTGAAAAAAAGATTTCGGTTGTTCCGTTGAAATATGAAATATGTGCAATATGTTTTCTAAATATTTTCTTTTGTGTTCCACAGAAGAAAGAAAGTCGGTTGTGGAGGAACATGAGGGTGAGTAAATGATGACAAATCTTTTAATTTTTTTTTATGAACTGTCCCTTTGAAGGTGAAGTGTGTAAACACTCATCTGTTTTCCATTGCTTGACAAAGTTGGCCTCAAAAAGAGCAATGAAAAGTTACACACTTCAGCTTTAATACTGTAATGTTATACTGTAAATGCTAAGATTAATTAAAAGATTCCTTTGACTTAATGACTAAAGATAAATTCTTCAACACTCTCCAGAAAATTATATGGGTATTAAAAAGCTTTTAATAGTGTTTAAGGTAAAAAATTGGTAGCATTTGAACAAAAAGAGTTTGATTGATCAAATAAGTATGCTCTCTTTTGTGGTCTTTTAATAATATATGTCAGCATGAAGAGTTTTCTTTCTACCAAGTAGTTCACATGGATTTCCAGTCATTATCGCAATCCCTGTGCTAAAACTCTGTTTCTCATTGACGTAATCAACCGAACACGTTCAAAGTCAATATTTTCAAAGAGGCGGTTGTCTGTTCCAAAGACAACAAAATGGCGGGATTTTGTGAATTTCTGTCTATGTTGTTTTCAGGAAACTGAAATCCAGCATGGAAATCGACCTTTACATCTGACACAACACAGATACTGTCTTTCCATGTGTCAGGAGCGAATGATGTCCGTCCTGATGGCTAGAGGAGAAGGTCAATGGGTCTTTTGGCAGCAGATTCTTGGTCTTCGGAGGCTGAATTCCTTCATTCTGACTGTATGGCAGAGTCTTGAGAATCTGCAGAGCTGAGGAGACTTTCTTCTCATCTAATGAACAACACTTGGCTCATTCTCGCATTAAGAGGAAATGACTTTTCCTAGCCACTCTTCATCTCAAGTGCAGAATGGGGTGAGTGCATAAGTTCAGCTTTCGAGTGCATAAGTTCATTATTGTTCACGCTGCTGTGTTTGAGTCACATAAATGGTATTGTTGAGATCAGGATGCTGCTGCAGTACATCTGTGTGATTTTGCAATCGTGGATATGTATGTATATATATATATATATATATATATTTTTATATATATATAGATTTATATATATATAAATCTGAGTCAAACTTAGAAAAAAATATATAATATTGACACTGTAGAATTAATATAGAAAGTATGGAAATTATCTATATATATTATAGATAGATAGATGGATCACAAAAAATATTTATAGCTAAAAAAATTGAAATAAGAAAAAAAAACATATAATATTGACAATAAAAATGTAGAATAAATATTGAAATCTTCATGATTTTTTTTCTCGATTTTATTCATTTCCATGAATTTTCCATGTTTGGGAAAAAAAAAAATCCCTCTTAATTTCCAGATTTTCCTGGAGCTTATATTTGTAGACTTTATTTGTTAAGACTTGAATTTAAATCCCGGTTTAAGTGGTTCTCTTATCCATCTTGCAGTCTGCCCTGTTCACGTCAGTGCTTTTATATTATTTTACTCCTTCCTCCTTTTTTCTTTGCAGTGTGCTACTGTACTGCCTTTGATGTCTTTTGAAGATATTAATCCTTCTTTTCATGCTTGATTCAAAATCCTTACTGATTATTTTCGTGAAAGAATTTCAAACGACCAAGGAATTTATTTTTCATCCACTCTGGGTGTATTTTTGAGGGGGAAATTAATAGGAAATGATCTTGTAATACTTTTCATCTGACTGCAAGTCAGAGGTGGATGATAAATGCGAACACATTGCGTCCATGCAAAAGGTCTGTTTGCACTTATTCCTCAAAACTGTGAAAGTTGAGCCACTTCCTACATATCACATAATACATGCACAAAACAGTCATGTGGATATGGAGATCGGAGTACAATATGCAAGGCGATTTGTCTTTGTTAGAGATATGTTCAGTGTGTTCCTATCCAATTACTTATTTCACACTCCTCAAAAGACATCTCATGATATTTACAGATCACATAGCAGTAGCTGGAATTAATAGATGGGTCTGACAAAAAACCTGACAATTTGTTAAACATAATAGTGTGTACAACAACAACTTGATCCCTGATACATATAAATACATATTTACCTCACCCATCTATTTCTCAAGTCTGTTTACCTGTGTTTGTAACAGTTCCATTTAATTATGAAGAAATGAATAGTTAGTTCCTGGCCTGAACAGGATATTACAAAAGATGAATACACTTTGTTCAGTGCTTGCCTTGACTCAGGTTTGCCAAGGTTGAACATCCACACAAAATAAGCAGGGATATTTCATCCAAAAATGAAAATCCTCTCATCGTTAACTCTCCTTCATACCGTTCCATGTGCATTTTTATCTCTGCTGATAATGCACAAAAAGCACAAAAGATGCACAAAAGATGATATTTTAAAGAATATTTCAGCTTTTTTGTCTAAACCGTAATAGTCAATAGGATCCAAAAGAAAGTCATATAGAAGACAGAAGGTCATACATGTTTTTGAAATTTTTCACTTTTGGGTTAACTTTTACTCTAAACCAGCCTTAACTTGTTTGCTGGCCTTAACTGGTCTGACTGGTCTTTTGGTACATTTTAGAAGGATTTTGCTTCAGCTAAGCCCAGCAAACCAGCTGGAATACATCTAGTTTCATTTTTGTTGCTTGCTTTACAATAAATGTTGGTCAGATCTTGTGGATGGATCTTGGCCAGAATGAGCTTCTAGTTTGACCAGATGTTACCAGAAAGTCTAGCACAGAAGTATTATGATTAGATGTTAAAACCTTCACACAGTTTCCTTAAGAGTGGTCACTTCAGTTTTGTTATTTTAGTCAGACCTGATTTTTGTACCAGTGTCTGTAGTCATGCTTATTGAAACTATGCCGATCACTCAAGACCTTCCTCCAGACTCATAGTTTTCTGAGAGTCCTGATCCCATGCCAATACCAACAAGAAACAATACTGTTTGGAATGCCACGGCCTGCAAACCTCAAAATCACTTTTACATGGTTACATATGACCTCAACTCTTTTACTTCATTGTGTGTTTGCAAACATAGCAATTTCCTATCATGTATGTGGTTAAATCTTTTTTATGCTGCAAGCAACATCATCACCCTTGGAGGAAATTTGTATAGATTGCAATGTGCTTTGATTATGACATCATTATACATCACCTTATTTGACCTTGCACATCTGTGCAGTTGCGAGAATCCATTACTCCGTCTCCTGCAATGAAAAATGAGACCTTTATAACAGCCTGAAGAAAAAAGGAAGCAGAAGTGTCATGTATTTGTTTGACAGTGACCTCCATCCTGCAGTGTAAAACCGATCCACAGCTGAATTCAGTATCTGTTGCAGGAAGCTCTGTTCTTTGAGGTTCTCTTATATCTATTATTGTGGTACTTGCCAAGACAAGCATCGTTATTATTTCTGGTGAATAATTGTGAAACATTTTGTTAACTGACAAGGTTGTTTAACAGGCAAATTGATTTCTGTACCTCCATTTCTATTGCCTTGAAATGCAGTGTTTTAGAAAGTGTTGCAATTCAGTCATCGGATGGAAAAACACATGTTTATGAGTCTTTGATTGGCCCCAAAATGTAAACAAACCTTTGTTGCTGGGAAGCTTCATCGCTGTGCAAATGAGCCTTGGCGAATCTGGATGTTGCAAAATGGCACTGAATAAACAAGGTCCGACTTGCACTGGAATGCTTCGTTTCATGTGCATTTGTTATAGAAATCCCATTATAATTATGTTTCATTTTTGTAATGACCTCAGGATGTAGCAAAGACTTCTGAAATCCTGTGCAAGTACCTCTCTGAATCTGCACGTCACAAGAGCAGTTTTAATTTAAGCAATATTGCAGGAGTTACGTTTGTACAACAGTTCTGTAAACAACCAAATAATATCAACCATATGCTATTTTGTAGGCTACTTTTGCTATTTAGGATTTTTTCACTAACAAAAAATAGTTCAGTTGCAATGTGGTAAGCCGTATAAATGGAATTTTACTTATTGAACTATATTGTTATTTATTCAGAGACAAGGAACCTCAATGCTTCTGATGTGAAGATCTGTTCAATTATTTGGAAAATGGACTAGGATTGCGGTTGTATTTATAGATTTTTCTTTTTGTTTTATGCTTTAGTGATGTTGAGGTGACATCTCTGAGGTCATGCGGACTATCACTAGATTTGTGACTGCTGGTGTCAAATGTGAAATTCCAGTGATTGCTTGTGTGTCTTTTCGATGTTTTGGTCTTCAGCTTGCTATTTTAAGAGGTTGACATATGCACTCTTAACAATCCTTCAACAAACACAAATCAAAGAGTTACGACTGGTTGAGTCACTTTTAACTCAGCCTGATGCAGACCACATAAGTCCACAGTATGAGATTGTCTAGAAGTTTTAAGCCTTAGTCACTAGCTGCCGTGTGCTGTGAAGACATATAAACACTATGAACTTTCATACTTGAAATTGTTTTATGTGTTGAGTTAAATTCTATTTGTTACTGAGACACCTTTTTATAAAATAATACTAACTTCAACACGTGGAGACCCTTCACCTGCCAAATCATGATGCATTCGTTGCTCGTTCTGATACAGCGTTCCTTTTTAGCTGATATTACCAAACATTTTTCATCAAATGTCAAAGCCCTAAACTTTTTCTCCTTGAATATTTTGTTTCATTTAGGAATTGATAATACTTTAAGTGTTCATTGCACTTTTAATGGCTAGAAGAGGTGACTTAAAAAATATTTTTTCATAACATGATTTCCCTTTTTATAATGTTTCAATGATATCCATACTGCTGATGTCTCTAGAAAAATTTTCTTTTCCCCCCTAATATTTAGCCTAACCATAACCTAACTATAGCAATAAAACATTAAAGTATAATTGAGAGCCATCAATTTGTACATTTATAAGACTTAAAAAAAAAAACAATTTCTGATTCAATTGAACTTAAAACAGTCTTCACATAAACCCTTTATCATAAATGTCATATTTGCCTGTACTCTTCAGCAAGTAGGAAATTTGTTAAAAAATTTGTTAAAACTAAATTAAATATAGATGAATCCTTAAAGCTACAAAAGTTACTGATTCCCTCTTTTTTCTTTTGTTCTTTGATTAACAGACATCACATCAGCTGGGTTATTAGCTTATTTGCCTGCTATTAATTTAAGAGCTGGCGCTGCTGAAAGTGACGTGGAACTGACACACATGGTTTCACTCGTATTTTAATATGATACAGGCTACAGCGTGCGTGCAACTGAAGGGCACACACTACTAGCACAGTATATTGGCAGACAGGACAGGAAAATGTATTTTTACTGACATATGACCTGACAACATCTCATCTGACCACAGTTCACTGTTGTTCTACTGAAGGTCCTTGTCACCTGTATCGTTTCAGCGCTCGTTTGACTCATGCCTGGTGCTGAAGTGAAATTGGATCTGAAAAGTCTCCTGTTTAATGTGGTCGTAAAGAAGTTCTGCATCTGAATTAATGCAATTCTTGCTTAGAAAAAGAGACAGATCCAAATGAGAGAATTAGAGAAATTAATCGCTTGCATTAACACGCTAATTTTGACAGCTATAGTTTTTTTGAAAATTGCATATTTTAAATGTCAAAAATTCTGATTAATTTTTTTTTTTTTTTTCACAATTTGTATTTATTTCTAGCAATTTAAGAAGCTAAAAAACATAGTTTCTTGCCATTATAAGAAAAAGCCAGATTTATGAGATATAAATTTAGAATTGGGAGATATTTTTTCATGGAATTCTAAGTCTACATCTTGCAATTCTGACTTTTTTCTCAGAATTAGCAGTTTAAATCTCAAAGATCTTGTTTTCTCTGAACTCTGCATTTACATCTTTTTTATTCCTTTTTTATTTCCACCACAGAATAAAAAACATAATACAGTGCAATAGATTCCACAACATACTTTTTTTCTAAGAATTGCAAGTTTGTATCTTGCCATTCTGAATGTATATCTCACAATTCAGTGATTCAATTCTCAGAAATATGAGGAAAAAGTCAGAATTTAGAGATAAAAAGTTGCTTTTACCTTTTTATTTGTATATTTTGTAGCAGAAATAGACTCCCATACCTTTAAGAATCGAAAATGACTTTATTCCCATTGTAAAAAGCTTGAACATGTCAGGTTTTAGGACCCATGGCTTCCCAGTCCACAGAGGAGGCACTAAGACAAGGGACTTCTGGCTCTAACTACCACAGCAATCAATTTCTCAACAACAGGAGCTGCTTCGGACTGGGTGACAAGAGCATTCTGTTTCCCCAATCAGGATTAAGTATCGGAACAAAAGTGGAATATTGAAACATAAACATAAGGCATCATCTGATAAACTTTCTGAAGTGATAGAGAGTGAAGAAGAGGAGGAGAGAGGTAGGACAGTTTGATAACACATGCATGCATTTAATACTTTACAAGAGAAGTTGTGTGCAAAAATGCTGAAGTACTTTGTGCCCATAAAAATGCTAAAAAAAGTTTTTAGTTGAACCTTGGTCCACTTTTAAGTTTTAGACTTAAACCCTAACCTGGACCTTTTTTTTCATTCTTTTGCATAATCTTCTCTCTCTCTTTTTTATTTTTATACAATTTTCTATTCCTCTCTATACTTCATACAGAAAAAAATGGATTTTATGCATGTAATTGTATGTAGGAGAGTTTATGACAATACCTATAGGAGTTACTTAGTTCACAGTCTTCAGGGGCAACCAACAATTCTATTTGTCCCATCTTTGGGGGGCTTAAAGTGTCTCCACTCCCTTCAAATTTGAGGATCATCAGGTTACCATTGCAATACGGACTAGAGCAGGGCTTTCAGCTGCAGCTCACATGCACAAACCTCTACTCACACATGACTCATATTACCTCCAGTCATACACTGCTGAGGATGTAGCATCAGGTCAGACATACCTTCCATATTTTTCATATCATGAAAGTGAACAAACTTTCAGTGCTCTCCTATTTTTTATTTTATCTTCATTTTTCTCTGTGTTGTAAGGCAGACATGACTGTAGCCATCTCAGTTACCTAAATCACTCATTACTGATTCATGAGTACCAGTCATTACAAGGCATAATATGTGTGGTACAGCATACATATGGAAGCCATGAAACATTAGCATTCTTGTGAGGCACGCTTTGACTTTTTGTAAGGATGGTGCAGTTGTTTATATGGCATAAAATAAAAATGCCATAAAAATGCTAAATTATTTTAAAGTGTAAAATTATCAAGTGTTTTCTGTGTTTTTTAAAAGACAATATTCACACAAATAAATATTCTGTGTTAATTTATTCACCCTCACATCATTCCAAGCTCTTTATAACTTTTCCTTCTTCCATAGAACACAAAGGTACTTATAAATGCTATTTGAATCAATGAGAACTGGGGTTTGTGAGCTTCTAAAAGGAAAAGCACCATAAAAGTATCATAAAAATATCATAAAAGTAATGACTTACGTCCTTTTGTAAGCTTTGTGTGAGAAAAAAAGACTAAAATTTAAGCCATTATTGACTTATATTTAGATATTAAGTGAATGATTTAAAATTTCTGTCTGTTCATCGCACACAACTATCATATAACTTCAGAAGGCTTGTTGGTGTAGTGCATTAGTCATATAGTAGTCATTTTGGAGCTTGACAGCTCCTCACTTTCATTATATTGAATAGAGTGACCTGGATATTCTTCAGATAATTAATTTTTGTGTTCCACAGAGTTTGGAACAACATAAGTATCCTGTTTGAGTGTACTATCCCTTTAAATATTTACTGTAAGTCTCTAAACTAACTTACATTTCTCACTGTTTAGCCAGATGTTTATTCAGGTCAGCTGCCACATCGAAAGCCAGGTTCATGCACCATGAAGTTCTCCAGACACCTGACACACTTTCAGCTTCATATTTTGAACACAACAGGTTGTCTTTTGCCCTTTAATGATGATCCAAGTTCTTGTACCATTTCTCTTTTAGAAAGGACAGTGTTTGGGTACGAGAAGCTGATCCTCTCACAGCCAAGTCATCTGTACTAATGGCCTACTCAACAGGCTTTTTAGGGCTATCAGGCCACGTACACACATGCTTTGGGAGTGAGAACAGCATTTAAATGCAATTAAAAATAAACTATTGTTCAGTGTGTCTGCAAAATACAGGTGTTACATCTTGAATTTGAGATGGATGACATAATGATTACCATAGAAACGCTTTTGTGTTTCTGAGTTGTAAACAAGAAACATGGATGCCAAATACTTAAATACTCAATATTGCCATTGTGGGCGTTAACTATTTTTTAAGCAGTATTAGCTATAAGAGACACTACTACAAAAGTTTAGGGTAATATTTCTTTTTTTAAGAGATTCATAATTTTATTCATCAAGTATGGCCTGAATACATCAAAACTGACAGTAAATAATTTAAATGGTTACAAAAAATGTTCTGTCAAAAAATGCGGTTGTTTTGAACTTTCATTAAAAAAATTCTCAGTTTCCTCAAAAATGTGAAGCAGCCTTACTGTTTTTATCATTGGTAATAATAAGAAATGTTTTTGTGAGCAGCAAATTAGCATATTAGAATGATTTCTGAAGGATAATGTGACACTGAAGACTGGTGTAATGATGCTAAATATTCATTTTGTTTTAATCACAGAATTAACTTATATAATAAATAATAATTATTTTCAATTGTAGTAATTACAGTTTTGTGTGTGTGTGTGTGTTTTGATTAAATAAATGCAACCTTGGTAAACACATGATAAATCTTACCGACCCTAAACTTTTGAACTGTAATGTATATCGTCCTACAATTTTTTATATTTTTTTTATTTTAGCAAACCTGGTTTATTTATGCATGTTTCATGCATTTGTATTAGTCAAGATATGTATGTGCTTTGTGTTGTAAAATCATCTTTTCATAATTTTTCATAATTTATTGATTTTTTTAAAGGATCAAATTAGGTTGTAAAATGTGGCTGTTGGTTTTGTAAAGTGAACTCTGAGTAGTTCAGAATTAAAGTAAATACTCTAAAGACAAGTGACGATTGTAATTGGCAGTGTGTATGGGGACATTGTAAAATCAAAAGCTGCTTCCCAACTTCTGTCCTTATGCTTTGAAATATTTATCGAGGCCCGTCAGGTTCTTTAAAACTGGTCATAACTTTCAAATTTTAACATCTGCCAACACGTTCTTACAAAAGGAAAAAATTTCCATTTGGCCTGAAATTCAAGAACTAAACAAAGGGGGAAAACTTGACTTGGCCACAAACCCTCACAAGATATCACTCTCTTTGGGATTTTAGTCCACCTGCCCCCTTTCCCACAATCATCCGAGGCTTTTCAGAGGGGTTTATGGTGTCAGCCTTGAGGGGGTTATTGGTGATGACCCTGGGCCTTCCTCCTTTGAGCCAGGGATTACCTGAAGAATAACAAGAGAAATGGGTGAGAAAATCTGTGAAAGCAAACACCCAGAGAGTGAGAGGTAAAGGGGGACTGAGAGGTGATTATCAAGATTCAAGCTAAATAGAAATTACCAGCTGGATTTGCAATGTTAAAATGGTTTCAAGAGGTTTTTGAAAGAAGGACTGAAGGGGCACAGAAGGAAAAACTCTGTTTACCGTATGATAAATTTCAGGCATGTGCTAAATGGGATTTGTGTGTTCTTGGGAGTTATAAGCGAGGAAGAGTGTAAAAGGCAAGGGTAATTTCTGTCTCGTTTTCCTTTGAAGAACACAGAGACAGAGCTTTAAAGTGTCCTAACATGTGGTTTCAATTCAAAGGCACTCCAATAAATAGCACTCTAAATGTATGCCGTCAGTTCCCATACCATTCTAAATCTGATTTTCGATGTAAACTATCAAGCATATTTACCATTTCTCCTCCAAATAGTTTCCAGAGATGCAGGTGTTTGCTTGTGAAGTATATTCTCAGACACATCCTTTTATGCCGCGCTCTGTAAACTATAGGGACGTGTTGGAGACCTTTATCTCAGACTTGGATCGCCGCCAGCATCATTCGCTCTTTTCAACCTGGTGGATTCTGTGGTTTCAGGATGCTGTGTTTAAGGACTTGAACTTCTAATTCCCTTGCAGTTTAGTTCTCAAACCTGACATAACAAGTTTGTACTGTAGTTTCTGTAATTGTGGTGTCATGTCTTGTTCTGTGGTAATGATGTCAGTGGAATGCACCTGCAGGGAAAGAATTAAATGGATCATTATATCTGAGGAAGACAAACCATTCACTCCCGGTAGTGGTGGGCGGTATGATCAAATGACTACGTTTTTAGAACACAGTAATAATATATATCAAATTATAGTGATTTTTTTTTTTTTTTAAAGTATATTTACTTTTTTAAATGTCTAAAATGTCTAAAAGTTTTTTTTAGAAAAGAAAGTATTTCTTTTATTCAGAAAGGATGAATTAAATTGATTGGAAGTGACAGCAGACACTTTTACATTGTTCTACTTGTCAAAGAATCCTGATAAAATTATGTCAGTTTTTATAAATATATTTAGCAGCACAACTGCTTTCAACATTAATGGTAATAAAAGCAGCAAATCAGCTTATTAGAAAGATTTCTGAAAGATCACATGACTGGAGTTATGATGCTGAAAATTCAGCTTTGCATCACATATATATAGCCTAAATTGCTTTTTAAAATATATTCAAAAAGAAAACAGGTATTTTAAACTGTACTGATATTTCAGAATATTATCTTTTTTACTGTATTTTTGATCAATTAAATGCATCCTTGGTAAGCATAAGAATTTGTTTTGTTTTTTTACTTTAGATTATACATATTTTTTTATAACCTAATTAACTAAAGCCTTTATTTGACTTATTTTCTGTTTTTATTTTGAACTTGATGGACAATTAAAAAAAAATCAAATTAATTTTTACTCCCTACAGTTAAATCTGACAGAATGAGTAAATCTTGAAGCATCATATGATAAACTGTATGGAACAAAGTCATAAGAATTTAAATATTTAAGATTTATTTCTAGCCACTGCTTCACTCAGATCAATTTTAATTTAGTCAGTACAGTTCTGAGACAATGATCATGTGACCCTTTGTAGATAAAGTTAGATGTTATTGCTTCCACTGAAACAAAATATGCTCTAGGGAACATTCTTAAACCATACAAAAGCATATAATAACATTTTATTATTTTATGGAGTAAAGGTTTCGACTCAAATTGTTAAATTGTTATTTGGCACTTATCTACAGTATCTATTTCAATATTTTTACAATCAAGTGTATAGAGTCACACCGCCCAGTCCTCACACTTCCACTTTAAGAGCCGATATTGTAGGCAAATACAGTAATTTGATCAGAGTGTGGTTTAAACAATGATGCCACTTTATAACAAGATAAGTACTGTATGTTGTTTATTGCAGGAAGACAGCGTTTTATAACCTCTTACACACTTAAAATGCTTTTACATTGAGGTTTTTCAGTTCCTCTGAACAGGTCTTACATTTCCTGCTTTAACTTTAGATACTGTAAGCGGCTTCCTTGGAACACTAGGAAGAACGTGACCCTTTTATCTGAGAAATCACATTTGTCTTAGTGCGTGTTCTTGCCATCAACCAATCAACATTGCCTGCCTTCATTTCCTGTGGCTCCAGAGTGATTAGCCACATGGCATTTAGCCCATGAGCAAAGATGGCAAATTTAAATCACGTACTTTCCAGACAGGCATGCAGCAGCCATTTAAATTAATGGGATTGCTAACAAATAGCTTTCTCCAGGTATTACAGACCACCTTTCATTTAGTTTGCTGTCATGTTTGTGGAGAGAGGGAACGTGGTTGAAGTTCGCAAGATAACGGAAGTTAGCAAGACAGCTGAAATCACTTACAGCACCTTTTAAGCCCTGTTTATTTTACTTGTGGAAGAATGATCTTTTCCTATGTGACAAGGATTATTTTCACCATCCTAACATTGGAACAAATTTCAATATTTAGAGCGGCAGAGGACAGTTGTATACATCCACCATGAAGCCCAGTGTAAATCAGAACATCTGGGAGGAACTGGGCTGTGAAGAAAACCGCTTGAGCAGGGATTGGCCAGAGGAGCACTAACTTCAGCACGCAGCAATGCTGTTCTTTTTAACCATTTAATCATAAAATAATCCTGAAAAAAGTATCACGTTTCAAAATATATTAAGAAGCACATCTGTTAATAAATCAGCATATTAGAATGATTTCTGAAGGACACGTGACACTGCAGAGTGGAGTAATAAGGTTGAAAATTCAGCTTTGCATCACAGGAATAAATGTAATTTTAAAGTATATTAAAATAGAAAAACATTATTTTAAATTTGAATAATATTTGACAATTTAATTGTACAATTTTCCCTGTATTTTATTTTATCAAATAATTGCATCTATAATTAGGGACAATGATTTTAGTAATTTTGTATTACTTTTACAATTCTATTTCTTTCTTTTTTTCTTGTACAATAAATGAATAAATAAATGAATAAATAAATAAATAAATATAAAAATTTTATTGTTATTTTTATTAGTAAAATTCCATTATTTTAGGTAATATATAAATTAAAACAATTTTAATCAAACTCCCTCAGTAAAAGATGGGCAAAAGACCAAAATGATGTGTTCTTAAACAGTTTGACAGCTTAGAGATGATACAGAAATGTTGTTTAGTTCACGTGCAGTGGAATTGGCTTCCGAGACAGTAACTTTGTCTGTTTCTAAGGTTTATTTCGAGTGTAGCCATAAACAAGTCTGAGGCCAAATCTCACAAATCCCTAAGACCAGAGGTATCAAGTCTACATTCCAAAACAGTTGCTGTTCTCCACCCATAATAATTAGTCTAAAGAAGCATCAGTCCGTCTGTACGCTGTCACAGCAGATACCAAACATGGTTTAAAGCCAGTGATGAGACTGTCCAGGTGAAACCCATGTGCTGCAGCAGTTTCTGTAAATACCATTCGTGTCTGTGTTCTCCAGCCATGGAGAGAGATGTTTTCGTGACTGCAAGGGTTAGAATGTTGAAGTGTTTATTTCAGGACCATTAACAATTCATACTTAACTGTTCCTGATGTCATTTAGCTCTTTTACTGGCATCCAGAGCCTTATTCAGACTTGCTTGTTAAGTTGCTCCTCACCTGTCAAAAGTGTTGAAACAATATAAATACAGTATGTCTTTTGTCCTGGCAAAGGTCTTCTGCACTGCTTTCAAAGACGAGACACTGAACTATTTGGGCTAAAACATTCAGATTCAGAAAATGCAATCATTGTTCACGTGCATTTTTGCATTAATTTGTAAGTTGTTTTGGATAAATATGGAATCCTCTTTCCACTATGGAAATAAGAATACAAAAATACAACATTTTTAGATTTTTTTAATGTCAAAATTCTGACTTTTTATATCACAATTCTGAGTTTATACTGTATCTTAAAATTCTGCCTTTTCCCCCTAAGAATTCTTAGTTTTCATATGATAATTTTGTGAAAAAAAAAAAATATCACAATTCTGACTCCCAAAAATTTTTATATTACATCTTGCAATTCCGACTTTTTATTCCTAATTGTTTGTTTACATCTTACATCATGGAATTCTGGCTTTTCCCCCCTCAGAATTCTGAGTTTACGTCTTGGAATTCTGACTTTTTTCCACCATGGAACAAAAAACTAAGAAACCCTGACTTTTATCTCACAATTCTGCCTTTTTTTGCTCACAGTTGCAACTTGCAGGTTGATATTTCACAATTCAGACTTTCCTTCTCAGAATTGCAAGAATAAAAGTCAGAACTGTGCGATAAAAAGTCACAGTTACTTTAATGTTTATTCCATGGTGGAAACAAAAAGGAATTGTGAGATGTAAATTCAGAATTCGTAGAAAAAAGTATGAACTACGAGATCATTCTTCCACATGGCAGAAACAAACTTCCATAGATATGATATCTATATCTGCTAAATGAATAAATATTAATGAAGGCCTTTAAAGGACATTTACTCACCCCCATGAGAATAAAAATACTATGGAAGTCATTAACTGTTTGTGTTTCAACACAACTTTTACGTTCAACACAAGAAAGAAATTCATACAGGTTTGGAACAACACAAAGGGTGTTGCATTTTTGGGTGAACTGTTCCTGTAAGTGACTGCATTTTGCATGTTTTTAACAGACAGAAAAAGCCTGAAATGTATACTAACAAGAACATTGTGCATTTATACATTAGCGCTTGGGTTAATTAATTATAACCTACTTTAGTCATGTATATGTTGACATGTATAAAAAATAAGGTCTTGAAATTATGTGCAGAGCCTTTTTAGTCTCTATTTCTGCTACTCAAAGGGAAATATTTCAGCTTGTTCTTAAACCTACCAAGACCTCCTGATTCTGGTCAGAAGATCCAGCACATCTGTTTTAGATTGAAATAGCCTGACAGAAGTGGTCAGATTTAGGTATCTTTGCCTTCATGTCTGCGATTTCTCCATAGTTACTCAACAGCAGTAATTCAGTAATTGGCAAGCTTACACCTCTACACAGAGAAACAGGAAGGGTGTCGAGAAAATTGGACCGTTGACAGTTTGTCTAAATTGCCTGCTATTATGTTTTTAAAGCATGGCTTCTACAAAATAATGTCCAGAGGCCAAACAAGAGAAAATCTCAGGCTCTGGATTCCAAGCAAGCCGGAGCTAGCCGACAGCATGCAATTCTACAGAAGCATTCACATGGCCAGAAGCATCAATCCAGTGCAGTGATACTATTTTTTTTTCTCAATTATAGTTGTCGGTCAGATAGCTGACTGTCAGTTTGTGCAAGCAAATTTACTAAAACAACATGATTTATAAGACTTAAGGCATTGGTGAAGTATTTGAATGGATTCCCAAACAAAAGCATTTCCTGTTTAGTTATTTTGCTTTTGTGGTAAAACCTTGTTCTACTCCATGTTTTTGACAGCTCCTACAAACAATTTGATTAGGCCACGTCTCATGTTTAAAATCTGATGGAATTGAAATAATGTAAATTATAATAACGTAAAATACAAAATATTTTTATAAAACGGTTTTCGCAAATAATTAATTAAATTAAAAAATTGTCTAAATAAAATTATTGAAATTAATTCGTTAAAAATGTCTAAGTAAAAATATTTAACGTAGGGTTATCATGGAGTTTTGTATCATATCATAAATCATGAATTTTAAATATTTTACCATTTTAAATGTCTTTTTATATAACAGTTTATAATGTTAAATTAAAAATAGTTTTTATAATAATAATAATAATAATGATAACAGCATAATCTATCTATAAAAATGTCAACTGTATATCATTTTAAATGAGTTTTTAATAAGTAATAAGTTGTAAATATTTTGAGTATTTTGCCATTTTAAATTGTTTCTTATATAGTAAACAATTATAATGATAAAAAAAATCTAATAATAATAATAATCTAATACCTTTTTCATTAAAGAAAATGTTTTAAAAATATATTAATAAACAGGACTCTCATAAATGATTATTTGTCTCTGGTGTAAAAATAGTGTGTGATGTAATGTGTTTCTTATATGTTACAGAAAATTACTGTAAATGAAAAATAGAATAATTAATTAATTATAATAATAAATAAACAAGATCATCATGTAGTCTTGGGTTAAGTATCTGATAGTAACATACCTGAGTGATTGCTGAATTTCAATGAATACTGAGATATTGGAAATCCAAACAACAAAAATAATTTTGTGAAAAACAGTCCTTTAACTTCCTTCTTATTTGTGTACTCAAGCTCAGTTCAAAACACATATTACATTTAGACAAATCATGTCAAAGAATCATGTGTGAAGAAAAGAAATATGCTTAATATAAATTACTTACATAACTTAATAATGAACCTTTTTAATGGTCTCAAAGTTTAACAAATGTAGTCCATACTCTTACATGATATGATTTCAGTGCAATTTGGCAGTTTTTAAAAATGCTTTCTCATACTTTTTATGCACTGAAATGGTTTTTGGATCATCTTTTCAGGTTTTTGTAATTTTAGAAAGTGCAAATCTGGCAAGCTTGACAGGAACATATTGTCTGCCTGTTGTGCATGTACATCAACATTAGAGCACAGTTATAGTTTGTTTTCTGTCCTGCATTCCTTGTTACTTAGATGTGGCTTCTACACAGAGTAAAAATCAGCAAATTTAGCCATAAGTCATAACACAGTGAGGGGGGCCCAAACAGGGCTGTCCCAAACGCTAGCACTCCCATTGTCATCCAAGGAGCTGATGTAACTTCTGTTTCTCATTGAGAGAATTTGTTGAAATAGTTAAATTACACAGCTGGTGGTTTGGAGAAGTGCAGAGGAGATCTGGCGTTTTACGCTTGGGTGATGTGAGTAATATTTTAACATTGATGTCTTCACATTTGAGCACTCAGACTCTTTCTCTTGTGGGAAAAGTCAACCTGTTTTCTTTACTCTGAAAACAAAAGAGAGTCTCAGCTGTGTTTTTGGAAAGGAAACAGAAGGTACTCATTATGAGACCATTGATGCTGTTCACACATGTTAATTTTATGCACAGAAAACATCTACCAATCCAGCAGCTGTTAATGAGTGGCCAATATTTTAATAGATGCCATTTACTGAATGTCTGCTTTCATTGTTTTTGACATTATTTATACTTTTATATACATGTTGTATTTTTTTTGGAACTGTTCTTAAGTGAACTTAACAGGATCAACAAGATGGATATCTTGAGAGAGTTTCGGGTCAGTAGACACCCTATCAGGCCAGGGCTGTGTTCTGATATCTATCTTCTCAGTCTGTAAAAATAGGGCACAAGATAGGCCTATTGTATTAATATGAAGGAAATCTCCTTAATGATTTTTCACAATGTGTTTTGCATATATTTTGAATTATGCACAGCATTATCTGCATTTAGGGTTTAAGAAAATAACTTGTAGCACCTTTTCTATTTTAATTTTTTTAATCCCCCATTGCATTTTATGCAATCGTACACATTTGGTTTTCAGTGATGTATTGAATAGTGTTGTTGTGCATTTACAACATCTCCACAGTAACGTTATCTGGTTTGCTGATTTGGATTAGGTTCTATCTAAATGATTTGTGATAGTCTTGGAAGCATCATATAGCATTGGTCAAAAGTTATAAACAAATGGGTAATGGTTTGGAATGCATGTCCTCATTTTCCAGCAAAAATACATTTAGAAATGTACAGCTGCGATGGAGTTACATTACAGCCAATGTTGCAATAGTTTTCATTATATGTTAATTAAAATCTAAATTCTAATAAATATTTTAATAAATAGTTTCTGTTAATATTCAATGAAAAATATACATATATTTTTAGAAATATATTTTATATAGAATAATTCATTCATAACACTTTGAATTACACCACCATTCAAAAATTTGGATCAGTACAATTTTTTTTTTATATTTTCAAAAGTCTCCTATGCTCATTAAGGCTGCATAAATATAGTAAAAGCAATAATATTATTAAATATTATTACAGTTTAAAATAACCGTTAAAATGTAATTACAAATTGTAGTTTATTTCTGTGATGCAAAGCTGAATTTTCAGCATCATACTCCAGTCTTCAGTGTCACATGATCCTTCAGAAATCATTCTAATATGCTGATTTGGTGATGAAGCATTTCTTATTATCTTTGATGAACAGAAAGTTTAAAACATAGAAATAGAAATGTCTTCTAACATTATAAATGTCTTTCAATCACCTGATTGCTGAATAAAAGTATTTATTTCTTACAAAAAAAAAAAAATAATAATAATAAATAAATTTAATGATAAATAAATTCGAAAATTGTTAAAAAGAATTGTTAGGGCAAGCACTGTGTCAGTGAACAAAAAAAATATTCATTGTTGAGCCATACTTCTTTTGATTCTCTCTCTTAATGTGATTCTCTGGAGCTTGTATAAACTTGATAAATAGATTTGGACTTGACTAAACTTTAACTGTCATATCAATTCATCATTGCAAAGAGACAAAATGTAAGCGTTTTAGGCGGTCCTGGGAGAGGCCTGAGCACCTGTCTCATACAATAGCCTGAGCCTTACACTGTGTACCGCACACATACAGCCTCTGGCTACTCGCTCTGACAGAGGAAGTGATGTGTGTGCATTCCGCTGTGATGACCTGTCCTCACAGGAAAAGCTACTTCATCTTGATCATGTTGACCTGCTGGGTGGCAGTTTGCAGAACACTATGCACTGCTGTGTGCATTCAACTGTAGGACTTGTGCTCAGAGTATGTTATTCAGTTTTTACATTACATATTCTTTTTATCCTTTTGACACATATTCAAGGTTTTGAGGTTATTTCACTGTTAATTAAGGGTCTTTATACTCATAGATCTGATATATCAAGGAATAGTTCACCCAAAAAGGAAAATTTGAATGGGTGTCATCAGACTTAGTCCAAACAGCTGATAAAAACCATCATAATAATACACAAGTAATCTACACCACTCCTGACCATCAGTTAATGTCTTACAAAGTGAAAATCTGCATCATTAAGACGTTTTTCTAACTTCAAACTGTCACTTCCGGCTAAAATGAGTTCCCTATCCATAATATTGCTTTCTCCAGTGAAAAGGTCATACTGCTCAAGTACTGCTTGCAAGTGAAAACAGTCCATAACAGTTATAAATGAATACACTGGTGGACTTAGTTGTGAAGAGACCGTTTAAGATAAAACGTCTTAGAGATGAATTTGTTTCTTACAAACATTCAGCTTTTCACTTTAAAAGATGTTAATTGATAAGTGATGTGGATTACTTGTGGATTATTGTGACATTTTTATCAGCTGTTTGGACTCTTGTTCTGACGGCACCCATTCACTGCAGAGGATCCATTGGTTTGCAAGTGATGCTACATTTCACCAAATCTGTTCCCATGAATAAACAAACATACATATTGGACATCCTGATGGTGAGTAAATTCAAAGCAAATTATTATTTTATGGTGAACTATTCATGTAATTACATATATACAATTATGATAAATATTTATGATAACCCCTAACACTAACTTGGACATGGATTTTAAGCCTGGATTTTCTTCATTAGAAAAGTATTCGCACACCTCGTCAGCGAGCTGCTTGATATCTGATATGTCTGGAGCACAAATGATGTTACTTACAAAAATTGAAAACATAGGGTCAGGGGTTTGATCATGTTTCACATGTAAGGCATGCATGTATGTTTATGTCTAGTGGAGATGAGATATGGAAATCTTTGTATGATTGCTAACAGGGTGTTTATGTGATGTACAATAATGTCCAGTTCTATATCCAGAGCTGAATATATGGCCCCATCTGGATTCATCATCATCTGTTGTCAATAACACCGGCGATAAGTCTTTCACACCATCTCATAACAGACCTCATACAGCCAGCCATCTGGATGTGTATGTGAGTGTGCTTGTGTGCATTATGTCCATGGTTGCTTGTATTAACAATCATAAATTTGTCAGGGAAACATTGATAAACTATATTGGTGGCATTGAAATACTTCAGTCATTAATTTTAATTGCTGTCATTGTGGCCAAGCGGTTTAAATAAATGTTCTTTATATCCTATCAAGTTTCCTTCTGTAATTATATAACTCATACTTATACTGTATATGATTTATGATTTTCTCTTGGTAGATGATCAAACAAGTGGAAATTGTTGTAAACTTAAATTGAAGAAAGAGTTGGGGCCATAAAATAATAGAGACTAGGGATATTTTTACAAAGCTACTTGGTGTGTGTGTGAGTGTATATATATATATATATATATATATATATATATATATATATATATATCTGTGTGTGTGTGTGTGTGTGAGAGAGAGAAATTGTAAAAAAAAGTTCATAAAATATATATGAAAATCAGATAAAATTAATAATTTATATATACTCATTTTAATTAGATATTTAAAACTGTAAAAATAATTTATAATACAACTTATTACAATTTATTATATTCAGTCATTCATTTTATATTTTTTAAAGAATATAACATTTGTAGAAAATAATTTGAAATGGTAAAACTATTATCTGTGTGTGTGTGTGTGTGCATCTTTACTGTCATTCGTATACAGTTAGGTTGAGTTGATTTGATTGCACTGTGAATTGAACCCATGCTTTTTCATATAGGTATTTTTCATCTGATAAGTTTCATCTGACCAGCTACTTTTTGGCAGGAAGGTCCAAATATGCCCATCATGTCACCTCATCCTCAATGGCGATGATTCTCATTTTATGTAATGCCATGTGACAGCTTCCAGTGAAGCTATGTAGCACAAGTCTTCATTCTGCACTAAAGGGGATGCTCCCTGTGCATGGACTACCAGTCCACAGGCCCAGGGCCAGCACAAAGCCACGCTTCATCCCTGAGCTCTGCCACACATGAGTGCTTAAAGAAAGCTGCCCTCCAGGAATCCATAGCCCTGTGGAGGCTGCAGATTAGGCCGTGCGTATGTGTGCTTCGAAAGAGCTCACGTTACACACTGAAACCCTTGCCACCCAGGAACCGTTACCATATGAAAGCAGACTGTTTTGAAAGGAGAGCACCGCCTGGCTCGGCTCTTTGTGTCAGCGCGATAACATCGGCTATGCCAGACGGAATGTGTTAAATTGTCTCTATAACAGCTAATGAGTTTGAGGTCAGTGGCTGAGGATTTCTTAGACCACCTCCGCAAGCCACACAGAAAGGCTGCGATCCAAAGCTATTTACTGGAGGTTTGTGTATGTTGTGGCAGTCGGATGGTTTGGGTGTGGGTTGTATGTTGATGTGTGTCACATTTGGATTTTGCTCTGTCTTGTTTGTCTGCGCGTGTCACGCTCGAGCAGTCATTTGACAGTGATTACTAGATCACTAATGGAAGATGCTATTTATCCGCTGAAACATAGTCTGAAATGTGCATTTTTCTCCCAGCAATTCACCAATGGAAGGAATGTATTTGGGCGGATGAGGTGTTTCTCCCTGTAGGAAAGAAACAGGAGATCTTTTTAATATGACAAATGTTTTTCCTTGACGGCAGCGAGATGTCAATTTTAGATGTTTGTCTTCAGAAAAAAAGGCCTAATCTAACATATCTCCCCTCCTGGGTCTGGTGAATATTTTTTTGTAAATCTGTCTGAATGAATTGATTCAATAGAGTCCAACGCTGCATGAGTGATACGCATGCGGTAAATGGTAATTATATGAAATTACAGCTTGCTTCATGCTTTTCTGTACCTCTTTGCAGAGGAGCTGGAAGCAGAAGATGCCACGCTGGTCGATACATGTACCATGAGGAGCACAGGAGAGCTACGCTAAAGACAGACGGGAGAAAACAGTTCGCCTGGAGCCAGTTCGCATTTCACAGGTAAACATACTCTTTTTCCTCTTTAGCACAAGATTACACCTGTGGAAAGCACAGATATAAACCTATTTTCAGTTTTAAAAAGTCAAAGCTATGCCATGCTAGTTTGTGGAGGTTCAGGTTGTGCTGATACACATGTATGAGGGATTGGTACTGCTTGAATAGCTGTCAGTTAATGCCATATAGTCCTGGCTCCCAGATTCAATAAAAGTACCAAAAAGTCCATCGAACAGTAATTTGGATACGGTTCCATGGTACTACTGTAGTTTTGGAGTGTACAGCTAATGCTAAAGAATTACAGTGAAATTTGTATAATTTATACATATGGTAATAATTTGGTATTATGGTACATACCAAATATATTACCAATCTGATATCACTGTGCTACAATAATGTCAAAATATCCAGTTGAAGAGACTATAAATCATTCTCTTGTTCAGTATTTTTGTTAAAATATTTATTATATTAGATAATCGATTCACAAAACTGTTTAACTAGGTTTTATATATACACTAACACAGAAGATAAAAAATAATGTTATCAGAAAGTAGATTAGGTGTGACCATATGACCATCAGTATCTCAAAATATTTGATATATAGATATATAATATTAAATATTTATATTAAAAAGATTTTCAGCTACAGATGTATGTGTATATACGTGTGTGTGTGTGTGTGTGTGTGTGTGTGTGTGTGTGTGTGTGTGTGTGTGTGTAAAATATAAGTATTTTAATTAGTGGTGGGCACAGATAAATTTTTTTAATCTAGATTAATCTCACTGTGATCTCATTCGAATTCTGCCGAAGGCATTCAGAATATGTGTGTTACCCAAATAAAATTGACAAACAGTAAGTCTTTGAAAAGGGGTTTATCAAGCTAGGTGGTGCATTAGAAAAGGGGCTTTGCATATTTTTTTACGCACCCATGTTAACGGATTCCAGTTGCGTTCCAGGAGCGTTGCGTCTGCAGCAGTGCAGCGATCGTTTACGCACCGAGTAGCAAACTGCAAACGCGTCCTGTGTGAAAGCACATTGAGTCCGTGCTGCACCACATAGTAACGCACACGGACTGCATACACACTGCAGACGGAGTATGTGTGAAACAGGCGTGAGCAGGCCGTAGCTGGGGTCAGTGGGGACCCGGTGAAGGTTGTACCAGTGGGCCCTGTTTGAAATTGTTTAATTTGTATGTTCGTTTATTTTTATTTATTTGTGCTATTTACACAATGTTTAAGTTTTTTTCAAGTTGGTAGGTGTCAAGGTACAGAAACCAAATAATTAAATGTAAAATAGCACTGGATAGTCTTCAATGTAAAAATGAAATATACATTGAAACCTACATTTATTCAGACACCTTCA
Source organism: Carassius carassius (assembly GCF_963082965.1). NCBI lineage: Eukaryota > Metazoa > Chordata > Actinopteri > Cypriniformes > Cyprinidae > Carassius > Carassius carassius. The sequence goes on from NC_081771.1 coordinate 5,120,966, forward strand.
ACATTTCTCACATTATTACAGTTTTGCTATATATATCAATAATTATATCTGGTGTCTGAATAATTTTTGGTTTGACTGTTAAAACTACAAAGTAATTCAGTCAAGAGCAGTGAGTGATTTTCATTTTCATTTTCTTGGATTAACATTACAGCAGCCAGTAGCTAAATTAGGCGCAGTCATTTTAAGAGACGATGAACGCATACAATATAATACACATCCCATTTTTCCCCAACTGTTTACTTTCACTTAAGAAATAACTGACAGTTTTTTCGAGCATAATTTCCAAGGTGAATATTTTGACATATTTTGTATGTATTTGTCAGCACAAGAACAAAAATAAGCAAATTCGGTGTTCAAGCGTTTTGAGACGCCTTTCTCTGCGTGAACCCTGAACAGAACACCGCGGTGCTGAATTGGGCTCTTTCACATCTTTTTGTTTGTTCAAACTGCGATTTGTATTTGTTCGTTCAGGTGCAGGAGGAACTTAGAGGAGAACTTCGCAGAAGAGAGCTCGGTTCAGTGTCGCTGTCCGTGATACACGGCTCTCTCTCTTGTACGCACCAAACACAGCGCGCGAGTAACCAGCTGCTCTGTTCAGCTTTTCCTTGTCTTGTTTTTGGATGCTTTAATGTTTAAATCGACAAGCGGTAAGGCTTAAATACACGTGAAAAAGATAAGCTTTCGTGACGATGCGCAGCAGTGGCAACTGTCCTGAGCATCTTTTTAGGCTGACCTCAGCCAGGCGGTTATCAGTGTTGCCAGATTGGAAATGTCCAAGTATCGTACCAGAAGTTCAAAATTATCGTATCTGGAAGAAAATTATCGTACACTAGTCAAAAGAGTTATTTATCTATTTTAAACCAACAACATTTTGACATGACCTGCAAATTACCACAATAGATAACAAGGCGTATTGTTGGACGGAATCAGTGAGACAAAATACTATCCCATTATTTTCAGTGACTGTCTGCGTCGCGGCGCATATTAAAACATATTAAAATGATTTTTAACACTTGCTTTGTCGCCTCCAGTGAAGAAGGAATTTAGCTGTTGCTGCGTGGTGCAGTTAACTCCACATCTGAGCCGCTGTCATCGGAATCCTGAGTGTTGCCAGATGTTGAAGGGGTTCTTGCTGTCATAGACCGCAACTAATGCTCGTTGGCTTTAAAGCAGGGCACTCTCCTGCATTCTTAACAGACCCTGAGGTGCACACGAACGCATTCACGAACCTCTGTAATGAGCCGATTTCGTGTATGAGCAAAGAAGCCCTATGACTGCAACTACCCTCATTTAAACTTTCATAGAATTCTGAAATTATCGTACATTACGGGATTTTTTCATTATTGATCGTACATCGTACAGAGGTAAATATTATCGTACAAATACGATAATTATCGTACATCTGGCAACACTGGCGGTTATATAAAATATCAAGGTGAAAGTCATCATAGCTTGCTTAGTATAGACCCAGCTCCCAACCCGACTTTTAGAATAGATTAACGGCGATATTTTTTTTATCGCCCGATAAGAGCCTCACGTTAACGCAGCACATTAACGCCGATAACTGCCCACCACTAATTTTAATATAAATATGATTATTTTAAATATATGAATCAGCTGGTATTACAAGTAGATAATACTCTTCTTTTACAGAATGAAACCGTAAACCTTTGACTATGCAGTAAGAAAAAATACTAACTTAATCTGTTGTATATTATGTTTTGATGCCTGATTACACTACTTCAAAAGAAAATGAATTTTTTTTGCAGCTTTATTGAGCTTTTTTTTAATTGTGTAAATCTACAGATTCAGCTATCATATTATTTTTCTACCATTCTTTGGCTGTATACATATCTGTATATATATCAGCCAAAGAAATCTGGCATCATATTTGTTTGTAAGTTATTCTGTGTGATGAAAGCTAACGTTAATCTATGTCGTACTCAGGTCACGTTGAGCCCATGCAGTGGTCTATGCTAGCCCTGCTGCTCTTGTCCTGCAGCCAGATGTTTGCCCAGCACCCAGGTGATATCTGTCCACAAAAGACAGACCACGGACAGCATGATGTCACGACAAACCCTGTGCCGACCGTGGATCCTAAACTCTTCAACAAGAGACGGTACCGCTCACCCCGCGTTCTGTTCAGCGAACAACCCCCCGACTCAGAGCCTTCTGGACACCAGACGAGGAGCAGGACGAAGAGGAAAGCAGGAGCACCTCAACACCGCGGAGTTTACTCCGTCTGCGAGAGCATTAGCACTTGGGAGGGAAATAAAACCAAAGCTACGGACATCTCGGGCAATGAGGTCACCGTCTTGCCTGATGTAATCATCAACAACTCCAAGAAAAAGCAGTACTTTTTTGAGACGACGTGCAGCAGCGGGCGGACTGGAGGATCCGGGTGTTTGGGAATCGATGCACGCCATTGGAACTCGTACTGCACCAATTCACACACGTTTGTGCGAGCACTGACTTCATTCAAGAACCTGGTGGCCTGGAGACTCATAAGAATCAATGTAGCTTGTGTATGTGTGCTGAGCCGAAAGTCTTGGAGACAATAACAAACTGGCTGCTTTTCAACACGCCAGCGCCAGCCTTGTGATATCAGACTCATATTCCTCTGTGATGTGATGGTGGACATTTTCCTTGTGCAAACCATTAAAGACAACTTCTGACATAAAACAGACCATCTAAGGAGGATAAATGTGATGTGTTTTTGTCATAGGACACTACAATGGACTTTTTTCAGTTCTTTTTTAAGTCTTGTTAAGATAATTGTTTTTTGATTGTAGCATTACAAGAACATGTACATTGTTGTGTGTGGTTAACTGTTATTTATTAAACCGCATCATTATTGTCTAGTTGATTTTGTGCATATTAGGAGATGAGGTCATTTTAAAGGAACATTTTGAGTTAAATACAACTTTAAATTAAAAGTCTGTCATCATTTATTCATTCTTGAAATCCTCAGTCTCTGTTCATTACAACTGCATTGACCTTTTGTCATTTTTCGGTTCTGTAGAAGAAATAAAGTCATATGGGTTTGGAACGACATGAGAGTGAGTAAACGATGACAGAAACTTCACTTTTGGATGAACTTATTGCCAATGTGACTTTAAAAGTAACCTAATTTACTAACTAGCACATGTTCCTGGTATTATTGATTGAAAAAGAAAATGACTAAATGACTTTTATTTTTGGCTGATGTCACTAAGCCCCTCCAACCACTTGTCAACTAATTTCCACAGACATCTTGTCAGTCAGTCACCAATGGTTTAAAAAGTCCTGGGCCCAATTGCAAGAAGTATATTGTCAAGGGTTTTCTTAACCTTAGGGACTTCTTACAGATGTCTACTGGCCTACATGTTCTTGTTAAATATCTTGATTCTGAAACATATCATCTTATCAAATTAAAAGGGTTTGGAAATGGTAAAACAAATCTGTTTCATGTTGACCTAAGTTCTTAATAGAGCATTTGTGTTGTTGGTTACCACAGAAGATAATTTGACATGAAAAATAAATATGAAAAAAGAGTTGTTGTTTTTTTCCACAGTGCACTTAATGAAGTCTAGTAGACAAGCATGAATAAATACTTACAAGGATAGTTCACTCAAAAAAATTTTGATTTAAAGATTTATTCTAATGCTGTATGACCTTCTTTTTTTGGAGAGGAAAAAACACCCAAACGTTGCATGTTAGCATGAAACACTAAATGGTTTAATAGAATTGTTTATCAACCAACTAAAAAAGTTAAACCCAGTTAACTTCACTTTGTGTTTGCTCAAGAATACCAGTTAAAAACATGGAAGGAAACCAGAATAACCAGAGGTTCACTGATTTAGAAAAATAGATCAATTTTACAGGTCAAATAAACTTAAGTTATAAGATAAATGACCAATGTAATTGCATTGCTATGAATATTTCACATTGTTCAGATTATTTTCTGTGGCCATCAACGGCATGCCATACTGTTGACAGAGCCAAATCAAGAATATTCCTTTAAATATTTTCCATTGTGCTGTAAGCCCACAAAAAGCAGTTGACTTTACAGAACAGCCTCAGTTTAAGCTTTCGGAATTAGTTTTTTTTTTTTTTCTGGATTTGATGTTAAAAAAAGCTGTGACTCAGACACGACCTCCAGCCATGTGGTAGAAAAACTAAAACGGTCAGGGCAAATTTTGTCAGACACTTTAAGTAAGCCGGAAAGTTTGTTGAAACTGTTGGTGGGACCGACCTCACATCTCAACAGATGTGCCTCACACACATGGAAACGGACCTACGCTGGAATGCATTAAACGTTCCCCTTCCAGACTAGAGGCTTCTACGTGATGCCTAGAGAAATGGCCTTCACAGTGAAAATCGTTAAAAAGCAATTCTAACAACCACAAACAGGTGTGTCACTCCAATCAGACTTTGAATACATTTGTTTAGGCAGCATGTGGAAGTCTTAAAAAAACAGATGGAGCACAGCCTGTGAGACCCACCTCAGGTTTGATTGTGTAAACAGAGGGAGACCACATGCCAAAGGTCAGGTGCACGGCCAAATGATGAGGTCATGTCTGGAAGCCTGAAAGCCACAGGTCTGCAAGGTCAGACGTCAAAGTTCGGGTGGAATAATCAACAGCATTGTTAGGTTTATGTAACATAACCCATGAGGTCCTTCATCAGCACTTGTTTGTTTAGCGATATAGTGCGGGTCAAGTAAAAGGGTCATCATTTCAAACAAAGTCACTTTCACACAACCATTTGCTCTCATTAGAAGAGGATGTTTTGTGATCAAAAGTTATTTCAAACACCTCTGTGTACTCTGTGTAATTTTCCTCACAGTCATGTTAATGGAACAAACAAGCTTGTCTATAATTGTTTGTAGGACAGCTCCCTACGGAGAGTCTGTTGTGACAAATCCAAGAGAGCCGCTTTTGTTTAATTCACAAAGAATATTAACGAGATTAATGAACTGTGGATGGTAGATACTGACACACTGTGGGGATTTCAAACAAGGCTACGGCCACCCCTCCGTGTGCGTACTACACGGATTTATCGTTTTCAGAAAGGCTGAAGATTCCATAATTACATTCACATAAAAATATCAAAGTATTAATCGAGAGATAACAGTGAAATCATTTTATAAGCAATAAGTTGTAGGCTACACAGTAAACAACGTGGACGGAGCAATTAAAAAACAAACAATAGTCGCCCTCTAGTGGTTAATTCCCAAATGTACAATGGATGAGGACATTAGGCCTATTTAATGTTGCTATTCTCTTCTATTATAGTATGAATGAGTGCCTTTTTTCTTTTTGTGCAAAAATAAGATTCCAGATGTTATGTCACTCAATGTTACTTGCCATTGGCCCGTTGTTGTACAATATTGACAGTACACGTGTTTTTAGTATAGCCTACATGTTTTTTTCACTAGAGGGAGCACTGCTATTACAATCTTCCTCTATGTTGTTTAAATTAACGTAACATAATTAATCATATACTAAGTACTTATATTAAAAATCACATGTCCTGATTTCATTGCAGCTTTATAGAAGGCCGTTTATTCAAGAGTTTACTTGATTCATAGGGAAATAAAACCTGAGATAACATTTGAATTATTTTGTATATATATTATTTCCGCTTTGATATTAATCAGAGATGACCACAATAAATCCCTTAAAGGGTTAGTTCACCCAGATAGCAAAATTAAGTCATTAATTACTCACCCTCATGTTGTTCCAAACCCGTGAGACCTCCGTTTATCTTTGGAACACGGTTTAAGATATTTTAGATTTAGTTCGAGAGCTCTCAGTCCCTCCATTGAAGCTGTGTGTACGGTATACTGTCCATGGTAAGAAAAACATCATCAAAGTAGTCCATGTGCCATCAGAGGGTCAGTTAGAATTTTTTGAAGCATCGAAAATACATTTTGGTCCAAAAATAGCAAAAATGACGACTTTATTCAGCATTGTCTTCTCTTCCGTGTCTGTTGTGAGAGAGAGTTCAAAACAAAGCAGTCTGGATATCTGGTTCGCGAACGAATCATTCAGTTCACCAAATCGAACTGAATCGTTTTGAACGATTCGCATCTCTAATACGCATTAATCCACAAATGACTTAAGCTGTTAACTTTTTTAATGTGGCTGACACTCCCTCTGAGTTCAAACAAACCAATATCCCGGAGTAATTCATTTACTCAAACAGTACACTGACTGAACTGCTGTGAAGAGAGAACTGAAAACATTACTAATATGTTGGTGTAATTTTAAAATATGTTATTCTTTTTAGATTCATATCAGTGTCATAAAGTCTATACTGTGTCCTGGATGTATTTGAAAACCATACTTAGATTTTGCTGGCTGTATAATCATGAACTCAGATGATGGTCAAAGCCAACAGTGTTACTCAGACATTATGTTTTATAAACCTAGCTGGCCATTGTACTTTGAGAGATGGGTTGTGTTTATACATCATGTATTAAAGTATTTTAAAGTTTATACAAAACAGTTAAGGTCAAAGACTATTACCAAAGTAAATATAACTTAGCTATATAATTTATGTATAATGTAGAGGCTGGGTTTTACATGTAAAAATACATGAACACTCATGGGTTTGAATAAATATAGTAAAACGACAGCCTCTCCTGAAAATGTGAGAAAGATTTTAAGATCATCTCAGTGAGTCTAAAAATCTTTTATTGCGATTTATATATATATATATATATATATATATATATATATATATATATATATATATATATATATATATATATATATATATATATATATATATATATATATATATAATATGATTTTTAAAAATAGATCTATCTATCTATCTATCTATCTATCTATCTATCTATCTATCTATCTATCTATCTATCTATCTATCTATCTATCTATCTATCTATCTATCTATCTATCTATCTATCTATCCATAGCTGGACCAATGGGCGGTGCTGATCCGCGTGCGCTCTCTAGCTCTCTCTCTCACACACACACACAGTCACAGACGAAGTGCAGCGATAGTGTTGACGGTCCGTGAGTAGATTCTGCTTAAGCAATATTCCTGACCTACATATCTGCGCAAACATTTTGGTCGAAACGGCAGGCAGGATGAGTAAAGTCCAGGGCTGCATGAAATGTGTCAAATACCTGCTGTTCGTCTTCAACTTCATATTCTGGGTGAGTGCTGGTGATATCTGAGTGATGATGTCACGCATGCATACTTTGATTTAGAGCGAAATGCACGAAAGCAAATGTAACGTGCATTTGTTGTGACCTGTTTGTCCTGGAGTTGCTCAACATGTGTATGATGCTCTTTCTGTTTTAACGCGAAAATGTGGCAGCTCTCTGTGGACTCTGGGATGCAGATGATTTTGTAAAGTACTAGCCTAGTTGGTGACAGATGTTGGTCGTGTCTCAAATTTAGTGAGCTACCTACCTGGACAACACTTCTGAGAATCATGGGCACGTGCAGATATTTTGAGCGTCGTACGTGCATCAAGCGCCTCAGATGCTCAATATCTACTAGATAGACAGCCACCATGTACCTTTGTTTTAGAGGAAATCTGCAATTTTATTAGTATACTTTCCATTGGTTATTAATATAGGGGAGTGTTTCTCAAGTGAATATTTTTTTTGCGTGGATTGGAGACAGTCGCTGGGCACAATTGGAAGTTTAAAATGGAAAAAGATGGAGAAAAAACACCTACACAAACACATATACAGTATATTCTTTCTGCTGCTCTCTCTCTCTCTATAATTTAGTACTGTCAGAGGACTAATCGCGATTAATCGCATCCAAAATAAATGTTTGTTTACATAATATATGTGCGTGTACTGTGTATATTTATTATGTATATCTAAATACACGCTCATGCATGTATATTTTTCACAAAACATTTATATACAATATAAATTATATGATTTTTATATTAATGTAAAATGTAAATATCTCCAAATATATACTGTATGTATTTGTATTTATATATACATAATAAATATACAGTACACAGACACATATATTATGTAAACAAAAACTTTTATTTTGGATGCGATTAATCACAATTAATCATTTGACGGCACTAACTACACACACACACACACACACACACACACACATATATATATATATATATATATATATATATATATATATATATATATATATATATATATATATATATATATATATCTACAGTACAGGCCAAAAGTTTGGAAACATTACTATTTTTAATGTTTTTGAAAGAAGTTTCTTCTGCTCATCAAGCCTGCATTTATTTGATCAAAAATACAGAAAAAACAGTAATATTGTGAAATACTATTACAACTTAAAATAATAGTTTTCTATTTGAATATACTTAAAAAAATAATTTATTCCTGTGATGCAAAGCTGCATTTTCAGCATCATTACTCCAGCCTTCAGTGTCACATGTAACATCCAGTCTATCACATGATCATTTAGAAATCATTCTAATATTCTGATTTATTATGAGTGTTGGAAACAGTGCTGCTGTCTAATATATTTGATGAATAAAAGGTTAAAAAGAACTGCATTTATTCAAAATAAAAATAAAAATTATAATAATATATATTCTAATAATATATTTTCTTTACTATCACTTTTTATCAATTTAACACATCCTTGCTGAATAAAAGTATTAATTTTATAAAAAAAAAATAAAGAAAAAAAAATACTGACCCCAAATTACTGACCAGTAGTGTATATTGTTATTACAAAATATTTATATTTTAAAAACATAGCTTCTTTTTTTTTTTTTTTTTTTCACTTTTTATTCATCAAAGTTTTCTAAAAAAAGTATCACATGTTCTGAAATAATATTAAGCAGCAGAACTGTTTCCAACTTTGATAATGAATCATCATATTAGAATGATTTCTAAAGGATCATGTGATAATGATCCTAAAAATTCAGCTTTGCATCACAGAAATAAATTATAATGTAAGGTATAACAAATTTAAAAACAATTATTTTAAATTGTAATAATATATCACAATATAATTTTTTTTCTGTATTTTTGATCAAATAAATGCAGGCTTGATGAGCAGAAGAAACTTCCTTCAAAAACATTAAAAATAGTAATGTTTCCAAACTTTTGGTCTGTACTGTACATTATTGGCTTTTTTCTATTTTCTATTTTGTTTTTGAGAGGAAAGCGCACAGTATATATTAACATATATTACGTTGCTAAGTTTTGCTGCCTTTGCTCTGAAGCCCTCCACTGCGTCTTCTTCTCTTGATTTGCATCTTCTGGAGAGCTTAATTACAGTCTTGCAGTACAGCGCCACACTGGTCAAACTGCGTTATTGCAGGTTCTTACATTAGGTCATATGACATAAAACGACTACTCGACAACAAAAATATTTGTTGACCATTTTTAATTATTAACATCCATATTCTTTGTTTTACTATGTTTTTCACTGTAAAACAGAATGCATGTCAGGAGAGCCAGCTGACAGCATTGATTTTCCTCTATTTGTTTTTCTTCTCAAGTCATGTTTAGGGATGGGTACTGAAACCCCGTATTAAACTGGCCCCGGGGCTAAATTATGAAAGACCGTAATATCAGTAAGATTTGGAGGGAAAAAATTTATGTACTATGTATTTTTGCTTAATAATATTATCGTGCACATTTTATCAAACCAAATATTTCTAATGTGCGATCATATTAAGAAGTTTGTCTGTGAGATCTGCGAGATCTCTCATGCACGCCGCGGAGGCTGTCTGTCAGTCACACACACACAACAAGAACGAACACGGTATACGCACACGCATAACAGTACGAAAACTCCCGCTTAATACAAAGAGTGATTATGGCGGAGAGAGCAAAACGTTCCAAAGTGTGGTTATACTTCACTAGAGTTGATGCAGACAACGCTCGTTGTCATAAGTGCAAAAAAATAATTCCATGTAAGGGCAGAAACACAAGCAATCTGTCAAAGCATCTTTCAAAAGTGCATTATGTGCAGACAGAGAAATGCAAAGTTTTCGACTGCCTAGCTAGCTCGTCTCTGGTTGTTAGCTCATCTAATGTCACCATTCTGAATCATAGGAACAACTGTTGCTTAGGCCTACTGTTTATTGGCTGTCTGTTCACTAACTCACTGTTAAATACTCTCCCAGTTCGTTTTATTTGGCTCCTAGAGTCCTTATCTAGTACTCCCCACCAGCTGAGAGTGACAAATGTTTTAGAGACTGTCAGTTTGTTGTGATATTTTTTTTACATATCTCAGGCAGGTTATTGAAAGTGCCACTCTTTTGTGCTGTATTCAGCACTCCTTTATTCACTGAACCACAGTGAATTCTGAAGGGTGCATTGAACTCTGGATAATAGTGTTATCATTTCTTCAAAGACGAGGCCACAGTGGCGATCACTTTTTTGTCACATGCATGGAAAGCGGAGAGATAACTCATATACTATGATAATAATGTTACAAAATGTCCCGTGAGGTGGAACTAAGGTTGCTTTTTTAATATTTTATAGTGTCGGTTGCTTGTAATGCTCACTTTTATCATGTTTTATGAAAGTGCAATCCTAGTGCTATAAACATAAATCCACACTGTCTAAATGAAAGATAACCTGGTGTACCCTATGCTGCTGCTTCTTAAAGTGAACTTCTTATCATGTGACCAGTTGTGATGCCTCATTTTATGAATACACTCAAAGTCTATTATTGAACAATACTTAAAATGATGACTGTTTTTATCTTTTTTTGGTGCTTTTTATCCTTTTTGTAGCTTGGCAGTATAAATCACCTTTCTGTTTTGTTGCATGAAAAGAAAACGGAGTACAGACACACTGTGCTTTTGCTTTTTATGGTAAAGAAATAGTAGATTAGACTTAAGTTGCATTGAAGGTTTATATTTGATCAGTTATTGCATTCCCTGAGAATCAAACCCATGACTTTGGTGTTGCTAGTGCCTAGTGCTACATGAATGCAATATTTGGATACATATGCATTATTGTTGATGGATAAAATGTCATGTAAATAATTGATAATACATTTATGAAAAAATATAATTTTGTCTAAATGTATACATAAGCTAGCAGATCTTTTAATTAGATTGGATCTGTTATTTTATTATTATTTATGCACTGTTTTAGTATTTTCTAATATATATATGTATATATATATATGTATATATATATATATATACATATATATTCATATATATATATATATATATATATATATATATATATATATATATATATATATATAAAGTTATTTTCAGTTTTAGTTTTTTAAAGTTGTAGTAATTTTGTTATGTGCTTTTGCCATGGATTTTCTTTTTTGTTTCTATTTAAAACTTTATTTTGTTTCATTTTTCATTTCAGTCATTCTATTACTTCCACTTAAACTTATTTTATTTCAGTTAGTTGCCAAGGCAGTATTATATACTTTTTTTTCTCTTTAATGTCTTTATTTATTTATTTTATCATAGCTTCATTTCTGTTTTAGTTTACAAAATTGCTGCATCAGATAAAGCATAATTTCCTGCATTTATTATTATTATTATTTTTAATTTGAAGCTGATGTGAAATAAGTTCTTTTAAAATCTTTCTCCAGTCTTTAGTCTTGGTTGTTTGAATCCACACAAAAGTCATAGGAACTGTTCAAAGAGCACATGTAACTCCTCCTACTTTTCATCACACTCTGATTTTTTACTGCACTAATGGTCACATAAGATTGGCTTAAACTGTTAGTGTAAGATGTAATGTAGGGCAGTGGCGTCAGTCATTGGTTATCTGTAGAGTGTTCTCAGTGTGCTGGACAGCAAGGCCTTTGTTTTTGAGAAGGCAGGCAGTAAAAGAAGTGGGTCGTTGTCCTGTGCAGTTTTATGTTGTGTCGGGTGGGCATGAGGGGGCAGGGGATGGCATCAGGGGATGTGGATGCCAGCAGGGCAAGCTTGTCAGACTGGCACAGCCTGCCTGTTGATCATAGAGATGGGCACCACAGTAGACCTACAGTGGCCCTAAAACTATTTAGATGCTCACATTACACTAAAACAACATGCTTGAAGCTAAACCCTTAAAAAACTTTTCTGAATGGCCTTTACAATTATCATCTGCTCTATTTAATTCCATTTCCACCAAATAAGAAAAAAATATGCTTTAAATCGGAATTATTACATAAAAAGTCAAAATTGAGATACTAAGGCATAATTAAGAGATAAAACATAAAGATTCTAACATAAAAAGGAATTGACATAAAAACACAAAATCATGACAGAATGCAGAATCAAGTATTAAAAAGTCAGTTATGACATTACAAATAAAAAGTATTAGAAAGTCATAACATAAAGGACAATTTTTAACATTGTGACGAACATTGTGTAAAAATTAATAGATTATGATAAAAGTCTTTTTAATGTCATAAATGCGACTTTATCACATAGTTTTAAGTTTTTGTCATAATTTCAACTCTTTATCATAATTATAACTTTGTGTTTTTTATTTGTTTACATATTATTAAATGCCATTTCACAAAACAAAACAAGAAATTATGAGATACAAGTCAGTTTTGGTATTAAAAGACAAAATTATGAGACGTTTTATGTTTTTGTAATATTTTTTTTACAATGATTTTGACTTTTAATATACATTTTCTATCTCATAATTTTGACATCAAAAGTTACAATTATGAGATCAAGGCAATTATGTCATAAAAATCAGATGTTTCTCTGAATATTATTTTCAGTTTTTGTCATGAATTCAACTTTTAATCATAATAGTGAATTCACAAAATTAACATTGATTTAACCGAGCTAACATGAACTGTAGTCGTACTGGAAAGGATAAATATTTGTAAATGTATGGTTCCCTTTGACTTGATAACTAGGAGACCAAAGGGCTTTCTGGTGTCCTTTCAGATGGTCAAATGATTGTTTCCAGTATCACAATAAAGCACTTTACCTTACAGAATTACAATCAATGCTCTATTTTAGTCAAGGTTATCCCTAAAGTTACGGTGATGGGCAAAATACAACAGTATCCTGTTCTCAAAATCAAACCCAGCATTCATGTGTTTGTACTTAAATAGACCTTTGCAGAATGTGAAACCAGTGACATGGAGTAAACCAGCAAATCTCACACAAACAGTTTTTTTCCAATTGTTAACAGTGATCTAATGAAGTGGTGATGTTTCCATACATGTTTCTGATTTGTTTCATTCTTGTTTGCAGCTGTCGGGGTCACTGGTGTTGGCTGTGGGATTATGGTTGAGGTTCGACCCAGAAACTGCCGACCTCTTAAAAGAAAATGATGCCCCTGAGCACTTCTTCATTAGTGAGTTGGAAAAGAATGTTAAAGCCCACGTCAAATGTTTACATAATAATTTTTGTAGGTTTCATAAATCTGTATAAACCTAAGCCATAATATAGTGTCAGGAATGCAGAGTTGCAGGGGTTATTAGGAGAGGAAACGGGCCATGTGTATATCTGCGAATGAGAGAAACTGTAAAAAAAATGTGACCAACATATAAAATGACCAATCAAAGTTTCCTTTCATTTTCTTCATCATTTAGGAACGGGTTTATTTAAAACAGTTTATACCACAATAATAGACTGACATAGAGGAAAGAAAGTAATTTTGCTTTGTATGTGCATTTGTCGTTTTTATAATTATAGCTACTTTTTTTATTTTTATTTCAGTGTCTGTCCTAGTTATTTTATTTTAATTCTTCAGTTTTTTTTTTTTTGTACATAGTTTTAGTTAACAATAACAATTGAAAAACAGAACAAAATACTTTGTAAACTTGTAACCTTTCTACCCTGACTTCTGGATTTTGCATAAAGCCATCCAAGAGCTCTCAAGATTGAGGAAAAACTTATTTTTTGTGTGTGCAATATATCAGACAGACGTTGAATAATCATTAAATAAATATGCTAAATTTGCCATTATGCACTACACAATGTGACAGGTGTTGTTATGATCATGCGGCATTTATTTGTTTATAACTATATCATTAATCACAAAGCACAGAAACCGTCATAAGGAAACCCATACATTGCAGTTTCATTCATACAAGCACAACACCAACACACTATTAACAAAGCACCGGGCTTCAACGGCAGTTTCAGGCTGTAATTTCCCATCTGCCTCATGAAGCCCTAATGACCTCTGTAATAGCGTATCTGATATTGGTGTTAGGTGTGATAAATAAGCAAGGATGCTGATAGTTCTTGCTAATGGCTAAAGCTGATTTCTCATAGGGGAGGCTGTTAAACTGGTGTGGGTGAATTATAAAAACGTTATTTCCCCTTTAGCTCTGGTTAGTCCCCAGAGCAGGCAGTTGGTGAACTACTGTTGGTTGTAATGCTGGTCTCTCCATATACCTCATTGGTCTTGTAGAGGACAGAAGCAGTAATAAGTTTTTTTTTCAGAAAGGTTAGGGGTCACTAGTTGTTGAATGGTGTTTAAGGATTGTTATTTGCTCATTTATAATCCGGCATCCTGATGTTTTTTCTGCATGTTATAGCAGTGAGGTGATGTTTATTGGCCTCTGGTGACTAGACTGCGGTCCTGAGCTGCAATTAAGGGCTCATAATGGACAAACTACTACTTTGCAAGTGCTAACCATAATGATTATGAAACAAAATGCAGTACTGGTTTATTAAGATGGCAAATCCAAGATGGCGCCACACATGGCTGCTTCAGTGCTTGGCTCTCCAGTGTTTGTACTGTTTTTGTTCGTTTTTCCTGTTTTTTGTTTAACAAACACGATCAGTTTCACCAGGGATGAACTGCTGAACATTCGGCAGAACACATCACATGATATTTTTACGGATTTCAATTATTCAGACGTTTTACTGAACATTGTTATCGGAGGAGCAGCGGCGCTGATCAAACGCTTCAGGACGCGCAGACGGGGAAAGCGAGCGGGAGCGCTCGTCAGACTCAGGAAGCGCGGATTTCGAACGCCGTTGCCTAGCATCCATCTCGCAAATCTCCGCTCTCTACCCAACAAAACGGACGAACTCCTTCTGCTCTCTCGGACAAATAAGGATTTCTCTCACTCTGCTGCTCTGTGTTTCACGGAAACCTGGCTGAATGACGCCATACCGGACAGCGCGCTCCATCTGCCGGACTTTCAGCTGTTTAGAGCGGATCGCGACGCAGAATCAACGGGGAAATCGCGCGGCGGCGGGACATGCTTTTACATCAATGAACGGTGGTGTACAGATGTAACTGTGTTAAAGAAGATGTGCTGTCCTGATCTAGAAACGCAGTTTATCAACTGCAAGCCGTTCTATTCGCCGCGGGAGTTTCACTCGTTCATTCTGGTTAGTGTTTACATTCCTCCTCAAGCGCACGTGAGCTCAGCTTTACAGAAACTCGCTGAGCAGATCACAGACACAGAACAACAACACCCGGACTCTGTTTTAATCATTCTTGGGGACTTTAATAAAGCCAATCTCTCCCGTGAACTGCCAAAATACAGACAGCATGTTACCTGTCCCACCAGAGACAGTAATATACTGGATCACTGTTACACAACAATGAAGGATGCATATCACTCTGTTCCACGAGCAGCTTTGGGACGTTCTGATCACTGTCTGGTTCATCTTATACCGACCTACAAGCAGAAACTTAAATCTGCTAAACCTGTAGTAAAGACTGTGAAGAGATGGACCAGCGAAACAGAGCAGGATTTACAATCTTGTTTTGACATCACAGACTGGAGCGTTTTTGAAGCTGCTACCACCGATCTGGACGAACTCACAGAGACCGTAACATCCTATATTAGTTTCTGTGAGGATATATGCATTCCTACCAGGACTTATTTAACATTCAACAATGATAAGCCATGGTTTACAGTAAAACTCAGACACCTTCGTCAGGCCAAAGAGGATGCCTACAGAAATGGGGACAGGGTCTTGTACAATCAGGCCAGGAACACACTGAACAAAGAGATTAGAGCGGCTAAAAAGACCTACGCTAAAAAGTTGGAAGACCAGTTTACTTCCAACGACTCTACTTCAGTTTGGAGAGGACTGAGAGCCATCACAAACTACAAGACACCATCCCCTTGCACTGAGGCTAATCAACAACTTGCTAACGACCTGAATGAGTTTTATTGTAGATTTGAAACCCCCAACACCCACTCTGACCATCTCCCTACACAACCATTAACACCTCCTGCAATCCCCCTCTCCATACCTCCTGCTCTTCAAATCTGTGAAGATGATGTGCGCCAGGTCTTCAAGAAAAACAAAAGAAGAAAAGCACCAGGCCCAGATGGCGTTACACCAGCCTGTCTGAAAACCTGTGCTGACCAGCTGGCCCCCATCTTTTCACAGATCTTCAACAGATCCCTGGAGTTGTGTGAAGTGCCTTCCTGCTTCAAACGCTCCACCATAATCCCCATTCCAAAGAAACCCAAGATAACAGGATTTAACGACTACAGACCTGTGGCTCTAACGTCTGTCGTCATGAAGTCGTTTGAAAAACTGGTTCTGGCTTATCTGAAGGACATCACTGGACCCTTACTGGACCCCCTGCAGTTTGCTTACCGAGCAAACAGGTCCGTGGATGATGCAATCAACATGGCACTGCACTTCATCCTGCAACATCTGGACAAAACAGGGACTTATGTGAGGATCCTGTTTGTGGACTTTAGTTCGGCTTTCAACACCATCATCCCAACAACCCTCCAGACCAAACTGACCCAGCTCTCTGTTCCTAGCTCTGTCTGTCAGTGGATCACCAGCTTTCTGACAGATAGGCAACAGTTAGTGAGACTGGGGAAATTCATGTCAAACAGCTGCTCCACCAACACTGGTGCCCCTCAGGGATGTGTTCTCTCCCCTCTGCTCTTCTCCCTGTACTCCAACGACTGCACGTCTAAAGACCCCTCTGTCAAGCTCCTGAAGTTTGCAGACGACACTACAGTCATCGGTCTCATCCAGGACGGTGACGAGTCTGCTTACAGACAGGAGGTTGAGCAGCTGGCTGTCTGGTGCAGTCTTAACAACCTGGAGCTGAACACGCTCAAAACAGTGGAGATGACTGTGGACTTTAGGAGAAACCCCCCTGCACTTTCTCCACTCACCATCATGAACAGCACTGTGGCTGCAGTGGAGTCATTCAGATTCCTGGGAACCACCCTCTCTCAGGACCTGAAGTGGGACAATCACATTGACTCCATTGTGAAAAAAGCCCAACAAAGGTTGTACTTCCTTCGCCAGCTGAGGAAGTTTAACCTGCCACAGGAGCTGCTGAAACAGTTCTACTCAGCCGTCATTGAGTCAGTCCTGTGTACTTCAATTACTGTCTGGTTTGGTTCAGCTACAAAATCAGATATCAGAAGACTACAGAGAACTGTTCGGACTGCCGAAAGGATTATTGGTGCTCCCCTGCCCACCCTCCAAGAACTGTATACATCCAGAGTGAGGAAAAGGGCTCAGAAAATCACTCTGGATCCCTCACATCCAAGTCACCCCATCTTTGAACTTTTGCCATCTGGCCGGCGCCTCAGAGCCGCAAATACAAGAACAGCAAGGCACAAGAATAGTTTCTTCCCCCAGGCAATCTACCTCATGAACAGTTAAATGTTTCCCACTTAAACTTATGCTTATGCAAAAATGTGCAATATCCTTATATTTATTTGTTACCCCTCCATCCTAGAACATTCCTGCATCTCACTCAATCCTATTCCATTATCATTTATAGCACAATTGTTTATACACTTATTTATTTGCCAATTTGTAATTCTCCCGTAATTTTTTTTTTTTTTTTTTTTTTTTTTTTTTTTTCTGTATGTTGTTGTCTCTGTGCACTGGAAGCTTATTTCACTAAAACAAATTCCTTGTATGCGCAAGCATACTTGGCAATAAAGCTCTTTCTGATTCTGATTCTGATTCTGATTAAGTGTTGATATCATATGATCAGAGTTTCAAAGAGCAAATATAAAAAAGGAGAAGTGAGAGAAGCTCTGTGGATCTGTTGCTGACACACAAGATAACAAGCATTTCTTGGCAACATGCTTATACTTGGAACAAACAGTTTTTACCCAGAAACAGAAGATATATCACTTGGCAAACAACTATGTGTTATGAAGCTAATGGAGCAGATGCATAGAGACAAAAACAGGAAGAAAGAATGAGAATTCAACAAAACACAACACAATAATACACTTATGTGTGTGTCTGCTTTTTAAATTATACGTTTTATTTTTATAACATAATTTTTTACATTATTATTTAAATTTGATGTTTGAATAGTTTTATTTCCATATTAAACACAGCTCAACTCAGACTTCTTATTTAACCTAAGATATTTCAGATGTAGATTTTGGTATCATGTGAACAGCAATATACAAATTGCACTTATTTTAGCCACAGAAGTGGTGTTAGAGTGTGATACTTCTATAAACGGATGATTGCGCTTAAGTGATTTTTTTTTAAAAGTAGATTAGAATGTTAAAAACTAGTGTTGCTGGTGCAACAGTTTAATCTGTATTCGTGAAGATTTACTAATTTTATATATAGGCACATGTGTCAGTAATTAAATTGAGTATTTCACCTTTTTTTATTTATTTTTTATTAATGTACGTGAAACCAGACCCAACAAAATTCATTTTGGTTAAATTCTGTTTAACCAATAAGATACCAATATATCCAGACATTAAAATATTAATTAAATTAGTGTCATATAGTCAAATAAGTCATATATTTCTACCTAGTGCTAAACTTAATAGTTTGCCTCTGTGTTTTGTTTGCATCATATCTGTTGCTATATTGTGCATTTGAGCAACAATGACTAGAACAATCACTTTTACAATAACAGTGCAGAAGTTAACTTCCAGTAAACATCTTTGCAGATGAGTCAAAGCTTTCCATGTGCTCATCTTTTTGCTTTTCTTGTTCTGGGGTCATTGCTAAACAACAAATGCACATATTCCATGCCCTGAAGTCAGGAGCAATTGAATTGCCTGATTCCTGGCATGTTTAAGAGAGATCTCTCTGCCCATTTAGAGATGTTCAGTGTTTGTGTTATAGGGAGGGCAGGAGGGCTGTTTATATGAAATGCCAGTGTGTTTTCCATCCATTTGGAAATTAGGAAGTCAAGAGTAGTAAGGGCTTGGTGTTTTTAGCTTGCTGAACTCACAGAGGACTCGTGTCAAATCTCCTTTGTCCTGTCCTCAAAAACAACATTATTTTCTCCCTCGGGGATTAATTATTGTGTGTTGTGATGATTGTCTTCCCTCAGCGTTTTTGCTTTTTGGCAAGCCTTTTGGTCTTCTTGACTCCTTGGGGGATGGAAATGTCATATCTGAATTTATGTAAACCTGTGTTTAATGGTAGAAACATGTTTGTTTGAAATGCTGTACTGCTGGTTGTTAAACGACTGGGATTGTAGTATATTTATTTAGGCCTTCTGATTTTGCTCTAGTTTATCTTTTTCCATTAATT
Source organism: Carassius carassius (assembly GCF_963082965.1). NCBI lineage: Eukaryota > Metazoa > Chordata > Actinopteri > Cypriniformes > Cyprinidae > Carassius > Carassius carassius. The sequence continues at coordinate 5,140,389 of NC_081771.1, forward strand.
AGCTTGGCCCTAGCTTGTCTAAAGTGGCTCTGAGTTGGCAACGAGTTGCTCGCAAGGGAGATTGCGGCATCCTTAACGACGGTGTCTCGAGTGACTGTGCTAGCACCATGCGCCTGGGGTGACTGAATTGTTGCTATGGTGAGTTACTTGGCAAGAAGAGGAGAATGACAACAAGATCAGGAAGATCCTGTAATCATGAATGTCCAGAATAGATCTGAAATGTTATGTCTTTAACTACAGCTTTACCTTTTCTGAAGAAAATGAGAAGAAAGTGTTGTGCCAGTGCATGACTAGGATGTTTTTAGGTGGTTGTTTGTTGGTTTTCAGGTCTAAAGATATATGACACATTTGGTGGGTCTCTAAAGAAAAGCACCCAGTAACTTCTATAATGTTTTCTTTGTATAGTTAAAGGGATAGTTCATCCAAAATGAAAATTTGATGTTTATCTGCGTATCCCCAGGACATCCAAGATGTAGATGACTTTGTTTCTTCAGTAGAACACAAGCTGAGATTTTTAAGTCAAACTGTTGCAGTCTATCAGTCTTATAATGTAAGTGGATGGGGATCACGGCTAAGACATACAATAAAACTAAACAAAAACATACACAAACAAAACCAAATTAAACCCTGCGTTTCATGATAATACTGGACGATACATAGACTGCAACAGTTTGACTTAGAAATCTCAGTTTGTGTTCTACTGAAGAAACAAAGGCACCTACATCTTGGATGTCCTGGGGTAAGCAGATTAATATAAAATTTTCATTTTTGGGTGAACTATCCCTTTAATTAACGTATAACAGCCATTTCAGTCTCAAGTGAAAAACGTGTAGCTTAACAATTACAGAGCCCAAAACAAAAATGTATATTTTTTTAACTATTAGCCTATATAATAACTTTGCATAAATATAATGGAATACATGACCGTAATGATCATCATTACTATTATTAATAAATTATATCTGAGCTGAATTTAGCTACAGATATGATAACATTTTTGCATCCTTACTAATAAATAATTAAATTACTATTTTGCAAAACAATTGTTGCATAAAAATAACAAAATGTACTTAAATATATAATTATTATTTCTATAATTATATTTATGTAAAGTTGTTTTATGATTTAAATGGTCTCAGAAAAAATTATATTATATGATTTGCTTTTGACTAAATTATCAGTTATAAAACATAACATGCATTAGCAACAAAAGCAACAAAATTAAGTAGCAACAACAAACTGGTCTTTTGTTCCTGGGATGTTGTATAGCTGAATAATTCATCATTTCTTAGAGCATCAAGTAGATGTTTACAGTAAATTGAGACAGTTAACAGACTGTGGGATTGAGATGAACAATGAAATGTGTGCTTAACTGGTTTGGGGGGGAAAACATCTCGCCGGTAAATACGATTATAGTCACTGGTTGAGCTTGTGGAGTCTTGAGTGTGTTGTGCACACAAAGACTGTTTGTTTCTGTAGAGCCGAGGCCTTTGAGACTCTGCTTGTTGGAGATACGTGAGGAAACACATTTCACACAGTCTCAAACTTCCCTACATACAAGATGCAAAACAGAAGAATTGCAGTGCACTTTTATGCCTTGTGCTTTTGCGTGGGATTGTAGTTTGCATTGTATGGGAAAGTACCACAACATCTGTCAGGAAATGCCCACAGAACCTTTATAAAATTAGATTCAGCTGCTTTCATTCTCAATCATCTAAAAGTACACCTGGGTCCACATTCATAAACCACCATGAAGTGAGAATGCTGAGATAGACTGGTTTTACATCAGTGATCCTAGAACAGTATAAAGTGACAGAGAGAACTAGATTGCACATCGAAGTTTAATAATAAAGGTTTGTCTTTTACATAATAGTTCTCTATATCAGCTGCTTATTAAAATGTTTTTAAATATATTAAAATCATTAAATATCATAATTGTACATATTTTAAATGAATATTATTACATCAAGTACTCTTTATGACCAATGAATGTAGGATTGTTAAAGTTAACTAAAATATTATCAACATTTTTGTGAAGTGAAATGAGGCTGAAATAAAATATGAATATTAGATGGAAAACTAAAAAAAGTAGCCTTGGTGTTGAATCGCTAAAATAACTAACTGTAAATAAATAAAAAATAAAACTCAACTAAACTTGAATAGTAATATTTAAAAGCCCAGAAAAAAATGACAAAAGTACTGTACATAACTGAAACTTACTAAAAAATTAATTTTATTTGAAATCTGAAAATCTGAAAATAAATAATAATTCTAAATATTAAGAGAAAATTGCTATAGTATATAAATAATACTAACGCTGAAATAATTTTGACTCACAAACATAATTTTCTCAGCAGTTTTTACATGAAAATAAAATATTTATTTATTTAGATAGATAGATAGATAGATAGATAGATGATAATTTGCATCTTAGAGCTAAATATAACTAGAAAATAATATTTTCATTTATTTTATCCACTTTTAACATCCACATACTCACATTTTACAGTTGAAAATGAACAGATTATTTCATTACACAGTTCTATTCATGTTCTGCCATCATCTGGTCATACAGTGAACTGCATGCTGGGATGTTTGTGGACTTCAACTTTCAGTAGACCAACTCTAAACATTACGCTATACTCCTGGCTTCTCCTCAGCGGTGTACATCCTGATCGGAGTGGGAGGCCTCATGATGTTGGTGGGGTTCTTCGGCTGCTTCGGGGCCGTGAGGGAGTCACAGTGTCTTCTGGGATTGGTGGGTAAGAACTGCGCAACAGTAAATGAACAAAACACTGTTCCACCATCCCCATCTACAGCCTACATGCACACTGAATGTTGAGACTGCTTTAAAGCACCACTTCTGTGATTTCTTCAAGAATAAAACGGACCTTAATCTCTGCTAGATTTTATTTATTTATTTATTTATTATTCTTGAATTGGGATTAATTTATGTTCTGGAATCCTTTTAATTTATTATTGGTATTAAATCTAATTTTGTAAAAAAAAAAAAAAAATTAATTTAAAAAAAAAGTATCATGAATCCCATCGCATTGTGAGTTGAGTGAATTGTTACATCCCTAAAATGGACCCTGTTTACTTTCTTAATACATGTTTCTGGTCTGATTATGCACGGCCCATCAGTTCAAATTATAAACTAAAATAAGTAATAACGCTCCTATTAGGAGTAATAACTATATTTATATTCTCTGAAATAATACTGTTGATTTGTAATTAGTACTGACAAACTAAAGTGAAGTTTTTTTGTTGTCTAGTTCTTCGCTTGCCTTCTTGTCATTTTTGGGGCAGATGTTGCTGCTGGAGTCTTTGGCTTTCTTAATAGAGATAAGGCATGTCACACACTGTATCAATCATTTTATTGAACATAAAAATGAACATCTGTCATAATCTTAATGATGTGATATGATCAGATACTCTCAAATGTTTTTCTAGATCATTGACGATGTCCAAAAGTATTACAAGTCTTCTGTGGAAAATGGCAATAGGACTACTATTGTAAACATGTATCACAAAGTGGTAAGTCAAGCTTTTGTTTTACAGAGAGTTAGTAAATTGTCTGTGGCTATATTGGCAGTATTGTCATCATCTTCTGACATTTCTGTTCTTCTTTCACAGCTTGAATGCTGCGACGCTGAGTCCTCTCCCCCTTCTGTACTGTGCACTCCTGAAAGTCCTGACAAGGTATGTTCAAATTCACCATCTGTTTTTGAAATATGTATTTGAACACAGATCTGAAGGAATCTCTTGAGTTAGTTGAAGGGAGTCATAATTCAGAGGCTTTAATTTACTTTATGATGCATGATCCAAAGGCAGGTCATCTGAAAAGATTTTTCATGCATAATTATCTAGGGTTGTCTACGATTCTTCAATTAAATTTGAGTACTCGATTATAAAAAATCCTCAACTGCATTTTGTCTGTGTGGTTTAACCGGTAAAATACTATGAGAATCCATGAAAAGCATTATTAGACCATTTTCTAAAGTTGCATGAAATATAAAAAAAATCATAAGAAAGCAATCTGTGAATTCACAAAGGCTGCGATTGAGTTAAATAAATATATAGCTGCTGGTTTAATATGTGCTTTATTTATATGCGTGTAGGTTACGTTCGTCTCAGAGCGGCTCACAATAAATGCTGCTCTACACAAACAAGTATTATTTACATTTGTAAAGCGTCTCAAACAAATCTCTGCAAATGCTGTGAGTCTGAATAGCTTGTAATGTTCATCTGGGAATTCTATCAGATTTATAAGGTAAATAATTTATAAACCTATGCCAACATCTTTCTCAATGGGCTAGTTGCACAAGATGGCGCCGGTGAGCTTCAGCGACGCGAGTGTGTGCATACTTATTTCCGGTCTTGCGACGCTCGCATTGACTGTAAGGGAAACTTACATACGAAACTTGGCTAGATGTATATAATTAATGATATTCATTTAACAGCCGATAGTGGTATATCAAAAACATGGGGAAACATCCTCCCTACATTTTGCGTACCTTTGTGTGGAAATTCATCAAGATACAACGCGGAGATTGCTTTATTCTTCTGTTGATTATGAGATCAGCGTCAGGTCAGGTCCACAGGGATTTCTTCTTTCAAACACAAACCACTCAAATATGCAATACTTTTCATTTTCGAAGAGCTGGTTTTGTTCTGACTGTTATGTAAGATCAATGTTTCTGACTGTCAAACAAGACGCACAGAGATTTCTGATAAAGCATGTTTTATTAACTTTATTTGATAACATAATTTATAACTAACTGTACAATTAAACGTAATATAATTATGGTAGGTTTGCCTTAAATAAAAGATCGCTGTTTGCATTCATGTGTGTTTTTATCTATGTTTATTTGTTTTGTGAAAGATCTGCAGCATAAATCATTATCTGTCTATGAGCAGCCATGTATATTGTTTGCATTAATTATCAGATTAAACAGATATTAAAATTAGTCACGTATTTTTTACTGTGTAAAATAATAAAATATGTTGTGAAAATAACGATGAAACAGACTGATGTATGTGTACAATTGAGAAATGGATACTTCTGAAGATAAATCGCAGCCCACGTCTCACGAGGTAAATATTTCATTAAAAAAATAAAATAATGCAAACATTTTCGAGAAATAAGTAATTTGTACATTCACATATTTGGAAAGATAAAAATACATTATGTAGCTGTGTATACAAACCATGAGTTCGACTTTCATCTCGTGAACAGTAGGGAACATAGTGTATTTAATTCATTCACCAGACCCAAACATACACAAGTTTCAAATCCACTGGCTCAGTTAACATTTATAGTATAGTAATAATAGCAGTGTATATCTTATTTGCATTTGAAGTGATATTATAAATCCTGTAAACAAATAGAAGGTAATATTTTGACTTCTCCGGTTCTCTGCACTGACGTTTAGCACAACCGGGAATATCTACGCACACACTTGCAAGACCGGAAATCCAAGATTGCGGAGATATGCAACTAGCCCATATGCTAACTGTTCCTCACGCACCCTTCATACTGAGTTTGCCTGTTCTGATCTGTCCATGTTCTTGTTCAAGAAAGTACAGTGGCTGTATCATTTCTATAATAAATAAGTGGCCAAATATTAAAAATTAAGTGGACATTTGACTTATATGTTGTTTGATCAAAATCAAACAAGGATTAGATCGCGCTGTCAAGTGTAAAAACATTTGTGAGGCTGTTGGCGCCCTCTGCAGGCATTTGATGTAATGCATAATGTACATAAGTTATAATTCTGTTTTATTATATTATGTATTTTAGCTGTTTTGTTTAGGGCTGAAACGATTCCTCGAGTTACTCAAAAAAATATCATTGAGGCAAATTATTTGCTTTGACTGTAACTAGACTAGGAAAACTGTGTTTCCCCACGAACCATTATTACGGACATACAAAATGATAAACGCTGGACATATATAAGTCCGTAAATCAATATGGTAGCTAGATATTTTAGACATTGCCTGTTTTGCTCTCGCCAACAAAAAATAATTCCAAACACAGCCACGGCACTGTTTACGCACTCATTTAGTTCCTGAATGAATCACCTATTGAATGGTTCAGTTCAGTCGCAACGACTCAGTTCTTAACGGTGACTTGCTGCCACCTACTGGCGGTTTTAATTTGTCATTTAAAGTATCTTTTTATTTTTTTTTTTAGAATTGTAAATATCGCAATTCAGTGTTTTATGTTTAAAATAACAAAATATTATTCATGCATTCGTAACTGCAGGTTAAATGCATTCATGTCCCTCTGAGCTGAATTAAATAGCTTGTAAATAGGCCTATATCTAAATGCCTCTTCAGATGCAGCTTTGCAGTTTCTTTGATGAAAGATGAATTTTGTTGATACTGATATCATTTGTTTGGTAACAGCCAAAATGTCTCATTATTCTAATTGACTGATTAAATGTAAGAATTTGACTCAAAAGATGTTATATTTACATTTTATTTACTTAAAACAGCCCATTCTTATTCGCATATGGTACCCTGTAGATTTAAAAAAAAATGTTTAACCTTTATTTTACTTTATAATGTGGCACTTATACATCAGACAATTTTAGTGCTGTTTTGTCTCACAGGCAGGGCATGTTTCAGACTGAAGTGATGAGTAGGTCTGACTTAGGCCCTTAGATGGTGGCGATGTTGTTCTTTATGGTGTATAAAGGAGGGAAGGAGGGGTACGACACAGACCAGTGGACTGTGGCGGTAACAGGGGCTTAGAGAGAGAAATGAACCAGACAGTGGCAAGATATCCCATGAGTCACTTGATCCGATAAGCCCAAAGGGGCACAAAGGCGACAGTTTTTTTTATTTATAGCAGGCGGGAAGACACATTGATTGGCTGATAAACATGAAACACATTGTGCTTCAGTTGTCAAGTTCATGTTGTCAGTTGATCCCAATCAGTAATGCACATTAGAGAAAAGCAAACTGCAACAGCATGTTTACATAGGTTAACAGTGGTTAAAGAGCATAGAAATTAACTATTAAAATATATTTTGTGCACTAGAACTATTAGCTGCAGCCCTGTGTGTGTGTGTAATATAAAATATTGCAATCTTGTGAAATAATTTTACATTTTACTATTTAAAATATGTCCTTTCATTTTAAAATGTTATTTATTCTTATGATGCAAACTGAATTTTCAGCATCATTACTCCAGTCTTCGGTGTCACAGTAGTTTCCAGAAATCATTCTAATATACTGATTTGCTGTTTAAGAAATGTTGAAAACATTTGGTGCTGCTTAATATTTTTATGGAAACCGTAAAACATTTTCTTTCAGGATTAGTTGATGAATGGAAAGTTTAAAAGAACAGCGTTTATTTGAAACAGAACAAAAATGAACTTAAAGACTAGGTTATTTGTTATTTGGTTTGCAGTCAAATCGCTCATTGTTTTCTTTCAATTTAAACTATCATAGAATAAATAGGCACTGCACATACCTGCATAATCTGGTAAGAAACACAGTTGTGCATAACAGTGATTTGTACATAGTTCGATTACTTTATAAGCAATTACAGTTGTTGGTTATAAAACAAGCATATCTGCTATTTTATAACTTTGATAGTGGCTCATCCAGTCAGATTTCAGAGCCAGGCCTATTCATTGTATAATCTGTAGAAGTGGGGTTGTACGAGGCCCTGTGCAAAGTTAACGTGCGAGGCCCTCTACAGTTGTGTGTGTGTGTGTGTGTGTGTGTGTGGTTGGGGGTTGCTATAGTAACGAACAACTTTTATACACATCTGATCGATTGTGATGCAATGCTCACTGCCATACTTGCGCACAATTCACGGTCACGCACACACTCATAAGGATCTACTTAATAATAATATTAATAAAGTAATTAAATAAGTAAATAAGTATGCTAAAATGAGTTATATGAAGAGTTCAAATGCAAAAGTCTCTAAGTGCCATCCAACATTTTCTTCTAAAATGATTATTTTATCATTATGTTATTATTATTTTATTATGTTTATGTTCTGTTATTTTACTTATATGGGAAAGAAAATAAACTATTCATTGCCATTAAAGTGAAATTACTGAACCTACACATGGGAGCTTGATAAAAATGCTCATTTTAGAAGAAAATTTCAAACGCCACTTCATATGAAGTAGTAATCAATTTACACTATTTGAAAATAATATTTTATTTTAACGTGTGCACACTCACTCTTATTTGTATATCTAATAGTCGAAAATGCAAACATCTGTTTTCACATTTATTTATGATTTATATGAATCATTAGCCTATCGTATATTTTAAATTCAAAATGGAAATTTCAAAATAAAAATTTCATAAAATGTTGAGTGGGCTAGTTTGCATCACTAGATAGTCTATTACTGTCGGTCGCTAAACATTTGTATCGTAAAACAGTTTTCTAATACAGTAGGCTACTGCTTACTTCTTTCCACAAACTCTAGCTGCGTTGTGACAGTTACAGTAAGGCCCACAATCTTTTATTTGACTGGCCATCATGATCATTTTGACATTGACGAGTGCTGTTGGACCACTGAGGCAGACCAGCCTAGAGCCCTGCACGGGCCTCAAATTTAAGCCCTATCCTGAGACGCTCAGGCCCTAGCTGTGGACCTTATGGACCATTTTTTTTTTTGTTCGTGAAATATAAGTTGTTCTTTTTAACAACCAAGCAGCCAGCGCCAGACAGTGGTTTGATGAATTTAACCTTCTCAAATCATCATGACTTGCCTAAAATAAAATCTATAGATAAAAAACATTTCATGCATGTTTAAACACTAAACCTATAAATGTGCACTATATCCAATAGTTTGTGCAGAGAGTCCAAGCTAAAGAGCGCTCTGCAGGACATGGAGACGGCAGCGCAATTACTTTTTTTTTTTCAGTGGATACGCCATAATTTTTTGCTCATAAATGTAAGAGTAATGCATAATTCGTAACTGTAAATGGTCTACTTTTATTTGTGTGCACTCACAATATCAACAAAATGTTGTGCTTTTATAAAATACAGTGCTAAGTGCAAAATGTTTTAAAAATAATCATGATGTGCTTTCTGCTGTCTCTTCTTGAACAGGAGCGCTTCACAAAAATAAACCAAAACTCAGTGAAAACATGCCTCATAGACATGACAAATATATCTATAGAAAGCTTTAAACGACTCCTTAATGAAATAAAAAAACAAAAACTTTATAATCATAATCCGTATTATAGATATACGATATATACAAAGATTTTTCAGAAGCGTGTCTAAAAAAGAGGTGGCGAGTCAGGATCGGCAACTTCATCCTTGCGATACCGACTCAGAAAACACTATTTATTAGTAAATAATTCAAATATCTCCTTCCTATTTCTCCCTGACTCATTTATGGTAATTACTTTTGCCGGTGCTTTGCGGCAAGCTTAAGCCTGTTGTGTGCATTTGAATGCAGAACTCTTTAAATGCTCTGACAGCACGCTCTCTGCTGCAGGACACTAAGCACTGTTGAGCCACTCTTGACAGTCACGGTAACTTGTGTTGTTTCCACCAGCGTGCCAATTTTTTCACTCATCACTAATTGATGGATGTCTAAAATACTAAAATAAGGAGAAGCCTAAAATAGGCCCAATTCAGGGTGAAATGCAGGGCTCTAGACCAGCCTAAAAGTTAAACTTTTAAAACTTTTTGTCATCCTAACAAACTGATTTACTCATTCTCAAACAGAATATTAAACTGTCTATCAGCCATTTTTTTAGTCTTTCAAAGGACAAAATGGGTGGAAAAACAGACATAGACATAAATGACATAAAATTCAGGCCAGGAGTGAGGCCCTTCAGAGGTGCGAGGCCACACCCTTGGCACAGCCCTTGTGACGGTACTGCATGTGGTGTATGTATGCTGTTCTTGTGACATTATCACACTCCATCAGTTTGCCACACTCAACTAATGTTCTTTTGAAATATTTTCAAGGATTGTAACAAGGCTATAGAAGAATTCTTCATCGGAAAACTCTTCATAATCGGATATGTGGGCATCGGCATCGCTGGAATTATGGTAAAATTCTAACAAACTTCTTTTTGTGAAATGTGCTTGTAAAGTCTGGTCAGATTTATTTGTATAGTGATTTTGACAGTGCATTGTTTCAGAGTGCATTGATTTGACAGTAAATTAGGATGTTAAAGATTATTATGTCTTAGTATCTTAAGTGTGTGTGTGTGTGTATATATATATATATATTTGTAAAAGTATATACAAAATGTGTTATCATTAATATTAATGAGACTAGATTTGATTTTTTGTAATGCAGTGACCTTCATACGTATGTGTGTAGCCTATATTTGTCATATTTAACATTTGAACATTCCCTCTGTTTTGGCAGATAATTGGCATGATCTTCAGCATGGTTGTATGCTGCGCCATTCGGAACAGCAGAGAAGTTATTTAGGTTAATCGTGGTTCCCCTCTCAACCAGTTAGACTGTTTCAAAGCCCTCCATCTTTGACTTCATCAGATCATAACATTCAGGCTCGGGAAGCGGATGGAGGAGTTCCCATGAGGCAGCGTGGGTCTTGTGGTACTGTTTTGTGAACAGCGTTCTGTCTTTTCTGTTACTTGCATTGTTTGATGATGAGCTCCACTGCATGGACTTCTACTGTAACAGCATTAACATTTACATTTTTGTCTTTTTTTATTACTGAATCATCATCATCACATGGGGAAACTTCAGTGTAAATCTTGCTTTTTTCCAACTTAATCTCCTTTATTAGAGTCTTCAGTTCAGACATTCACATGTGAACTGGACATTTGCTTATGTAAATAAGCTCTCTGCTGCCTCACTGAATAACTACTTTTCAACATTTTTAATGTTATTTATTGTGTGAACAAGACCAGGTTTTTGTGCTAACAGATAATGTTAGTTATTGTATACATATGTTTATTGTTTTTTTGGCTATTAATATTTGGTTATTGTAATTTTGCCACATCTTTAAAATCCTGAATGAAGCTGAGAAGTGGATCGAGTCAACAAAGTCAACATGAACTTTTCATAACATTTCAAGTTTCATAATGAAAGGTTTGTCAGTGCATGGTTTCCCAAATGAAACAATTAGCTTCATAATTTTATCAAAACTTAACTTGCTGTCTCTGAAACAACTTTTTGACCTCGCATTAATGTGCTAATGTTAACCAAAAAACATCCGTTTAGGCTATTGTCGTAGACCACACATTTAAAAAGATATTGCCAGTACTAATTTAATGTTGATTTATAGGAATATAATAATTACAGAAATAATAGCAAATAAGAGTTGGAAAAAACTGTTACTGCAGAGGAAACTCAACTTTCCACATCCATGTCCCAGACAATAAAAACCTTAAAACTGTTTGATTCATGTTGACTTTTTCAAGCATTAAACTGGTTTAATTTTTTCCCCCGTCTGGTTATTGCTTATTACTTTCCTTACTTGGCTGATTTTGAATCTGTAATGTTCAAACCCCAATTTTTAGGAAGACCAACAAATATAACTTGCAAAACCACTATTAAAATTGCAAAAACCGGTCTGAAGTAAATGTTCAATAATTTCCTGTTTTTCTAACTTTTGGACATCTGTTCAGGAATGTGACCCACTAGTCCTGTGCCTTTATAACAGATTAAGCTGCATCATAAACATGTTTGCAATTACAATATTCATTTTTATAGTTCTTTTTTTACGGTTTCATAGCATATTGTTGCATGTAAATGGCTTTGAAATAAACTATGGTCACAGGGCATGAAAGCCTGAGCAACATACATTTAAAACAGCACTCACAATTACCAGTATTATTTTTTATTCATTTTTGTAATGTTGAATTAGACCATTGCATTAAACTAAATTTAATACATGTTGCATTGAGGCATCATTGTAAGAAAATGTTAATACTGTCAAACATCACAGCAATTAAACACAGCCTTTTGCTCAAGGCCAGGTTTATCAAACTTTGTGAATAGTTTGTCTTGTTAATGTTTTATATGTTAATTCAAGGCAAACACATGACCTGAAAATAATGACTTACGCTCTGGGATCAGAAATCCCTGAAAGCTAGTTGTAACATGCTGGTCCATGTAACAAAAGAAAAATAAATGCCCATTTTAAATATTGCATGAATACAATATGCATCATATGTAAGGCTGTTTTAGGTTGCCACTGCATACTTTATTTTAGACTACATCTTCTCCAAATTCAGCTCAGAAACTTCAATGGACCACGGCACGATGTGCATCTGTTGGAATGAAACTAAATAAATGTCAATGACATTCCCTAAAACTATGAACAAATTTAGAGTTCTGAAAGCTTCAATAGCATTAAAGTAACCCAATTGTTTAGACACAGAAAACAGTGACAGGAACAGAAATAAATGAATTCGGAGCACGATATAAAAAAAAAAAAAAAAAAAAAATTGGGCCAAAGGATTATACAAAAAGAATTGTAGATAGATGAACAAAAGTCAAGACAAACAGTGTCATTACAGTGACACCAGTCTCCCTCATTGAGGGGAAACCTTTACATATGCTTCAAGAGAACATAAGCACCTCAAGCGCTCTCCTCCATATCCTTACCAACAAGTGCAAAATGCTGGCCACAGCCCATCAAATAAGCCCATAAACCAGAAGAAGTGTGGTAAGGCTGGAAAAAAACTCAGGAACTTAACCAGTGTAGAAGTTGTCATTCTCGACAACTCTACCATCTTGATTAACGTTTATCTTCTCTTGTAAAATGTAGTTGGTTGTGTAGCTGCCACAGTCTGAGGTACTGGGGTCTGTTCAGCCAGAGATTAGCTTTAAGGAGGACTGGCTCATGATAAACTCTCCCACGCCAATGAAGTACATGACCTGTACGATACCGAACAGTGGAGCCATAACTAGAGCCCTGCAGCCAGCTCCCTTAAGAAAAGCTGATGGCCCTTCTCGCTTCATGATCTTGCTGCAAGAAGAAAAAAAAGTCACACTGTAGATGATATACTCACTTTACAAAATTGCAAATTGGTTAAATCGTAACATTAAAACCCATTATAGGACTGATGCATTACCCAAAACAGTCAATTATGCCGCTGTAGCTTTCCTCGTTGGCTCCTTTGCTTAGAGATTGCAGCCTGGTCTTAACCACTGTCAAATAAGATTTTAAATTAAAATGGTGAGCACATGCATTTTATTTCTTTTTTGTTTTAAAGGTGTAAAAGATAAAAAGGGCTAGGGGGACCAAAAACATCTTTTACCATCACATGGGTTAACGGCAACAGCAGCTGTGGAGCCTGCAACACATCCAGAGATGAATGACCAATAAAATGGTGCAGCCTCATCAGTGGAGGGCTTACCCAGCTTGTTCAAATTTGCAAAGAGAGGGAAGTAGACGATTGAGAAAGGTACATCTCTAAGAGAGAAAGAGAGAGAGAAAAAAAACCCTTCATTTATAGTCTCGTTACTGTGAATGTTTGTATTTAGTGTTATAGTAGAGATTTTCTGGCACATTACCTCAATAGAGTTGCACCAAGGCCTTTGTAGAGCCCCTGGATGCCTTGAGTGTGCAGTAACTCTCTTGCGATCTGGGTGGCAGATACGGCCCTGGGTGAGGTGTTTGGTACTACGTTGTAGGAGCGACTCAACACTGCATTTGTGGTCGCCAGTCTATTGGGAGGAATGATGCATGGTTTTCTCTGCTGAGCGACTGTGAAGAGGATCGGAAAGTTGTAACTACATCTAAATGAATAAGTAATACAACTACACTGTACTCACAATATTGCAAAATAACCAACAAACATTGATGCCAAATGACCAATAAAATAAAAAACTCAAGCTAGATTTTATTGCTACATTAGGCACAAAGAGGAAACCTACCTAGTCTCCCAGCATCCTGTAGCTGAATTTTCAGCATCTCCATTGGAGTAGTGACAATAACTTGGCACATGCCAGCAGCACATCCAGACAACATCTCTCTAAATACAGTCAGCCCTCTCCTGTAACAAACAAGTACATGATTATAAATGTTTTAAAAGAACTGCATTTGAACAAGCACTAATAAGTGCAGCAGTAGCTATCGTACCCATCTTTGGAAAGGTGGCACCGGAAGTAGTCATTGGCAGCCAGTTTGATGGCCTTCTCAGGAGTGACCAGGGTAAGATTAACGGCAGCGCCTAAAAGACAAACAAACAGACGGTTAAAGAAAACTACATCACAACTGACCACAGATCAGCAAACATACATTCCCCACCACCATCAAACCAGAGATAAGTCTATACCTTATCAAATTACATTTAAACCGATAAAAATGCTTCTGCTAACAGACTGTAACAATATAAGCAAAGCTTATGAGAGAACTGTGAGCTGATGATGGAGGGGGATTTTACATAATGTGAACCAAACCAAAAAAAAAAAAAGACTAGTATATAAACAAAGAGAGAGGACAGAAAAACAGGATAGAATATTCAGATAAATGTTAAACAAAAATGAATGCAGGCACATTCCAGAAAGAGACCGACATTAGGGTTGTGCAGTATCACGGTATATAATAGTAGAGAAACATGTCAGCAGGTGATTAACCTGCAAACAACAGAGAAATACAGCCTATTCTCCAAACTGCCACAAACAGCCGCTTATAGTGAAGAACGCTTTGTGTAGTTTTGATGTGTTGCACATACTAACTGTAGTTTTAGTAGTAGTCATCTGATGTGAGGTCACAATAGCTCCAAATTTTATTTAGAATGTACTGTATTGAGCCTAGTTTTTTAAACGAGTGTTAAATGAAGTGAAATCTGTTTGAGAGAGATGTATGGATTTGTTGTGCATTCCTCAAGTTCACATACTAAAGAAAATAATCCATTTAAAAAAAGTTAAATTATTGAATTAAAAATGTATTTAAATTATTCATTATGTTATGCAATAAAACATTTTAGGTTGAAGTTAGGCAAAAAACAATTGGGTCATACTGCTCAGCCCTAATTGAATTTTAAGATGCCACTGTCTTTAAAGATAAAGCATAGCAGTTGTTCACATGATCAAATAAAAAGACCTTTAAAAAAAAAAAAAAAAAAGACAAAGATGATAATGAGCATAAGTGATGATGAATATCCAACACAACTTTCTAGATGTTAACAGAACATGGCAAGATGGGTTAGTACTGAATGAGACAAGAGCAAGGACAGTGAAGAAAGTGGAGGAGGGAAGAAGAAAAAAAAAAAACTACAAAGACACAAGAGAGTAAATATCAAAATTCAACAATTATGTATAAATAAAACAAAAATTGGTGCCTAATTGTAATAGAGCAGAGGGAGTAAGAACCATGATAAATGATTTGCCTCCAGCGTGGCTGCGCCTTATCGGCTAGCCTTCACTATCCCAGCGGGGACCCATGTCTGTAACATGAAAAACACAGATGCAAACAACAGCATTCCTCACAGAAATGGAGACCCGGCACAAAACACCGACTCCAATCTCCTCCAAACCCTTCAATACTTATATTAGCCTACTGAATAACTGAAGCCAAACAATGAAATGTAATAATTACAAAATGTTTGATTTGCTTCATTTAAAATTATCCCTCTGATGAATTAATTATTCAATCTCAAAAAAAGTTTCTTCATACTTTAAAACACCATAAAACCATGATGTCCTACTCATGAGTACATTCTTTTAATTAAATATTTTTCATAAGGTAATTGTTTAATACAATGGGTAAATATTACAGCTACTTATGCACGATGTGCTGTCAAGAATAAGAATTATAACCCCAAGGTGGTTTGGACAAATAGTTAAAATGCCACTATAAGCAGACCATGCATCAGAGGATTAAAAAGGTACAAATTGTACACTGAACAGTAAAAAAAAAAAAAAAAAAAAACCTGACCTAAAAATTAATTCTTTATACATTGAGAAAGTGCTTAATTATTGCTATTTCAGTGCTACAAATAGCAAAAATAAATGTTTTGGTTTGAATTTAACTACCACCAGCCAAGCTAAACTAATTCATTCTCCTCAAGTCTATTCAAGGTGTACCCATCATGCCATGTAACAGGCTATGCTAATCTAAATAAGAGTGAATCTTACCTCTATACATGCCAAAGTATCCCTCAGATCGCACTGTTTTGAGGAGGCAGTCAATCCTAAAGGACAGACAGAGTTGTGTAAACATTGCTCAAACTACTTCGGCTTTAACAAATGAACCTGTATTAGCAACAAAAGCCACGTGTGGTATGTTCAGTATGTGTTTACATCAGGTACGTGACATGGTCTGGACTCAATCCTTATAAAGCTTTGCAATGATCATAGCGGCTGAAACGTCAGGCAGAAACTAATGCCTGACCATGCATAACACATTCCACTAGGATTAACTACCAATCCATCGCTAATCAAATCAAAGTGAGGAAAGACACACAGCCATGAAACAAGCATGAGTATCGAATAATAGTGTGTGCGAATTAAAATAGATTGTAAACATCACAGGAATGAAGCACTGAGACGTTTAAAGGAAAGCAGTGGAGAGCACTTACATGCTCTTGTAGACTTGCTGGCCTGGTCTCTGGTTCTGGAGTCTGGTCTTGGCCAAATCTATGGGAAACACGCAAGTGACCCCAACGATGCCAGCAACGCCACCATTAATCAGTTTGGCAGGGAGGCTAGAGGTGAGGAAGTAAATTTTATCAAAACTAGTAAAAAATAAATAAATACATAAATATAAAATTCAAGGGGACTTTTGCCAGCTTAATATCAAAAAGACCTTCCGAAGAAGTGTGCGAGTGTGAGAGTATACTTTTTTGAACACTTAACTATTTACAAAAAGTCACATATACAAAGACATTCAACAGAAGAAAAAAAACACCCAAAAACAAATATTAGAATATTATTATTTATAATATCCTTTACCTGATTTGCTGAGACATTTTGAAGTGAGGAATTCAGGAATGAGATGAAGGTAGAGTTTGATGAGAGCTTCTTACAGTGATCAGTAAAGGAAGTTCAGACCTCGAGCGCAGAAACCTGGAGTAAAGACACAGTGATCATTGTTAACTGACCGATTTAAACCGGTCTACACGTACTCTACAACCGGAATAAATAACTTGCACCTCACTGCCATTAAACTCTTCCTACGCATCACATGACGTTTTAATCCACCGGCTAAAACACTGAGCCACAAGGTCAAATGAGACCGACTCACTTCCGGCTAATGTGTAAGACTACTACGCCTGTACGCATGTGTTCAGCCCATAGACTGTCGTTCATCCACGGGGTTTGACTTCCTGTGTTCTGCTGAGTAGAGATTACTATAAGATTCATCTCCGCGAATCGATTCTGTTACAAAGCGCGGCTAAGTCTTTCACGTGGTCTCCGTCATCTCACAGATTAAACGCTTTAAAATGTTTCGGTAAAGCCATATTTAGGCAAATTAAGTAATTAATAAGGGTGTTTGTTGTTGACTCGGCAATTGCAAGGAATGTTTAAGTGAATTCGTGAACAAATCTTTCAAATTGGTTTCGTGAACAAGCTCAACGTGTTCATCATAGAGAGTTGACTCAAAAGAAAGATTCATTCACGAGCTGGAAACCGCTTATTCGATTCACAGGAATTTAACAAGATAACTCAAGACCTGACATGTTTCAGTGACTTTCCTCTTACAGACGCCCATTAGTTCAGATTTGCAAACAAGCTTAAGTCTCTGCATGTTATTTCTTCTGCAATTTTACAACCATTTTCACAAATATCGTTCCTAATTCCCAATATTTGTGGCTGTTGCATTAAAGATGCAGATAATACAGTATTAACGTGAGTTCATAATGCAATTAAAATAATAATAATAAAAAAACATTCTCAAAAGCAACCCTTTAAATACGGTTAAGGAAATTCAGTCAGCACTTTTAGAAAACCGGAAATGAATTAACGTTAATTTACTCGATTTTCGCCTAACGGTCTAAACTGAAAGTTAGTTACACGGCAAACTAAAACTGTTTAACATAAATTAAAATAATTAAAAGAACGTACCTCCAACCCCGAATATATAACATTTTATGAGTAACGTTACATTTTTGATAAGTTAACCGTTTGGGCGGTGAAGAGCTTGCTGCATAATTCTATTTGTGCTATATTTCTACTATTTAACATATATTAATATTAGAACATAAATCTGCTTTACGCTTTTCCATAAAAAACAAAACACTTACCTCAAATATATTTAACGAGGATCCGTATTCTAGAACCTTCCACGACGAGGAACTTTGAATGAATGTTTCAATGGAAATTTCCTTTCGACTTTAAAATAGAAGGCGGGGTGTTTGTACCGGATGTACATTTACTTGTCCAATCATTTGCCAGTCAGTTCTAAGGACCGCTTACGAGTCAAAGCCGAGGGGGCGGCACGGTGTCAAATTACAGAAAGAACGGGTATTTAGTTCTGTGACGTTTCTAGAATAATAGCTCAGTTTTTTCTAAACACAATATGTATGAATAATAAAATTATTTATGGTCATAATTTATATTATTTTTCATAATACATTAAGCATTAGATGACAAAGTTATACCCCCAGAGAATAGTACACAGATATAGTGGGTGTGGTCTCCAGCAATCACAGGAACTACTACAAGGGCACTTTCACAGACACTAATTCTTTGATTGCCCTGATTAACATTAGAATGCTTATGTAGAAATGGTAAACACTGGGAAAAGCCCAACAAGAAAACAAGCTTTTTTCACACTATCCCCCTGAAACCCTAATATAAACTGTGTTGTGAGACACAATGTTTACTTGTTTTGTGTAGCCTTACTATAATATAAAAGATGTAACACACTGACACCCTCTTCCTAGAGCATGATGAAAGTAAATACCTAGAATCTTCTTCTCGGTGAAACTCCAGAAAGATCAGGGATCGACGTGCTAATCTTTGTTTCTCTGGCTGACAGATCTAGTAGTAAAGTTCTAAATTAAGCAAACAGTTGACTGATATGCTTAAAATAACAGAGAATGAAAGTACATGTGTTCTAATAAAACTATCAGGCCTGCAGTTGGTGGTTATCAGTCAGAGTAACATTCTTTAGCTCATTGACTCATAACATGTGCACTACTGACCAGATTTAAAATAAAGATGATGAGGCTGTATTCTTGTGTCATGCTGTTATTTTATCTTAAAAACTCATTTTTATAGGAACTGACTTGTTGAGACCTGTATGAAAGTTATTTAGGTCATCTTAAAAGACCCGCTTGGAATGTACCTTAAAGACTCAAATTTCAATGCAACACTGATAAACTTGTAACAACAGCCCCATTGAAATTCAGCCTTGGGCTTCTCAACCTTTGGTTTATGTTTCAAGTCTAGCCAGTTTTAGCTAGAGGAATGCGACAGAAAAATTCCACTGGACCCTGTACACATGGGGAAGGTATGCTAGTCCCACCAACCCTGCAAAAGACCGCTGAGCAGCCAGATTCCACCAGCTTTATTGTTTGATGTATTATTATATCAGGGCATTGGATTATCACAACACAGACTCATGCACTATTGTCAAGAAAGCCTCTGCGCTATTCTCATTTGATTGGCTAGATTGTGACCAATCTGACAGGAATCCTTGAATAATATGAAGGGGATCACGTTGGAATGGCCGTCTCTGCATGTGAATGAGCATGGTTAAAGAAAAACAAACAAGGAGAAATAATGAAATAACAACCAAAAGATGAAAAACAACCTGAATGCTATTACATTATCCATGCATGACAACTTAAAATGTATTGATTTGTACATGTCTGGATAGGGAACAAACAGAACATACAGTATGTTCTCTCTTAATTATATCATGCATAGTAGTTTTCCATAGTTAGGGAGGAGTGGGTCATGTTTGTACTGGTTGGCAGGACACTGACTGAGAGACAGGACCTAATATATTTCATTTGTTGTCCTGCCATGAACCCCAAGCATGTGACCATGGTGTCAGTTCTTGACCCACCTCTAGGCAACACTCTATAACTCTTCTCTATTTTCTACCACATAAAAAAGAAGAATATATTATTGCATGACAGCCATAAAAGAAAGACTAAGTAACACTGGTTACAATTTCCCATAAAATACAATATGGCCTATAAAGGCAGTAAGAAAAGAACTAGAATGAAAGCAAGCTTGGGTTAACCATAATCTGACCTTGTAATATAAATAACCCGCAGCTGTTTGCCTCTCTAAATATGCATTATCTAGCAATGAGTGCTCATTTACTACACACAAACACACCGCAATGACAGCTACTTCTCAGATGACTAAATGTTAATGACACTGTATACAATACATAATAAAAAACAGTTCTTTTAATGAACAACATTTACACAAAACAATGCTTTACTAAGTGGCACAGTTTTAGAATTAGTATTTAAAAGTCCCTTTCAGCCTCCCAATCATGCTTAGTTTAATAACATTAGTTCTACCAATGGAATGCGTTCTGAGGCGGGATCTGTTTGATGACTAATGGCAGACAGGTTGAATATTTTTCACATTAGTTTTGCATTTCTGGCCGACCCGATCACATTAGGTGGAGATTTTGTATGAATTAGTACAATGTGATTCATTCAGAAACATTTCATTTAAAAAAAAAAAAAGTAAGCATAATGGACCATTAATGGGACTTGTGTGAAAATTGTATGAATATGGGACAACAGAAATCATAAAAATTCATATGAATTATAGCCACCAATTCACCAAAATGAAAAATTGATTGTCATGAGAGTGTGATGCTTCTGGGTCAGAAATTATTCACCTCTTGTTTTGCTTTGTCCTTACAACCAACTGGAAACCACAATGGAGTATGATATATATATTTTTTTTAATGCAATTTGCTGAAAGTACCAGAAATGTATGAAGTTCCACTCCTAACTATACCCATAAACCTAACCATCAAAAGGACATGAGATCATATGAAAATATACAAAATAGATTATACAAATTTGTGAATTAGACACAATTTTGCCAAAACAATAGATAGGGATGTCCATCAGAGCATGGTTCTGGGACTGAAATTGCTCACTTCATCTCGTGTTTTGGTTAAAGGATTAGTTCACTTCCATAATAGAAATTTACTCACCCCATGTCATCCAAGATATGCCTTTCTTTCTTTCTTCAGTTGTAAATAAATTTTCCAACATGACTACATAATGTTTGAAACTAGTGCACGATGAGGATTTGTTGTTAAAAAGTATATATATTTTCAACCCACTGGCTTTTATTGAAGTCTAATATATGTCGAAAAATCCTGGAATGTTTTCCTTAAAAACCTTTCGTTTTAAAGTACATGGAAGTACATGGGTGTTAGTAAATTATCTGGAAGTGCTTTTTATTCTGGAAGTGAAGTAATCCTTTAAATCCATTGTCCTACAACCAATTGCAAACCACAAAAGAGTATGAATGAATGATTTAATTTGTACAATGTGATTCATACGGAAACCTACATTAAAAAACTAAATAAAAATAAAATAAATCATGAAGGTACACCCCTCACCCCACCATAAAACTAACCATTATGGGACTTAAGCAAATCATATGAAAATGTACGCAAGGAATCTAACAAATTCATATGAAATAGCTACCAATTTGCCAAAATGTAAAATTAATACAAATTGCCATGAAAGTTTGTTGGTTCTGGGACTTCACCTCTCGTTTTGCTTCTATTGCACGACAAGCTTTGTCTTTACAGTTTACTGTAAAACCTCACTAGAGTATGAATAATTACACAGACGCAAACTGTTAAACCATAAACACTAAACAATAATAATAAAAACGTATTTTAATGGAAGGATTATCACTGTATATTTTTTATAGAAGCACTGCCAATCAAACACTAAAACATCACTAAAGTTTACAGAATGGATATTATCCATAAAAGCATAAGTATTTGAAACCCCATTAAAACCAAACCTTTTTTTTAACCACTTTTGGCCTCATTAAAGACATCATGCGCTTAAAATGCAGCAAACATAATGTGTTAAGTAACTTTGTGTCATAAGGTTTACTCAACGATTACATAAAAAAATAACAACAACTGTCCACACTAAGCTGCTACAAACACTTTGTTTAATTTAAGTTTTAGTTAAGGACTGATCAAACATTACTCGTACTGTTCCCAATACGCCTGGTTGTAGTTGTTCTCTTCAGGGTCGGGGTACAAATGACGGACAGGTTTGGAGCACTTCATGCCAGCGTTGTTGGTTTTGTGGGCACATTCATCACTGTTGGTATTACATGTGCTACAGTGACAGCTAAGTGCCACCGGATAGATGAAGTGAGGATCTGCATGTGAAGGGCAGCCGGGCAAGATGGCCATCCGGTACTCTACTTCATGATACGTGCAGCCCCTTTGAACCAGGAAACGAGGACCCACCAACTCCTTCACATTACTGTCCTATAGAACGGATATTATGATGCAGATTTATCCACACTAAATCAACCATCCCAAATGTAAATACATTGCATTACTCATGCTCATATATTTCCAACCCCATTCAACCTTTGTTTTTCTGTGGAACCCAAGATAAGATAACAATCAGTGGGTTTGTGTTCCACAGAAGTCAGTCATACAGGTTTGGCGAACAATAAGAGAATTATTATTTGGAAATCTGCTTGTCGTGCGGCAAACTGGGACATCTCTCCTCGGATCCATTTCCCTATACATCTTCACTTTTCCTCACCGTGTTCGCTTACCCTGGAGAAACAGAAGCCCATGCAGATGGTGGTGTTGACAGCCACACAGTAATTGCACTCCTGTCTCTCGATGTAAATAGTGTACTCAGTGGGTGCACACATAGGCATGGCTACCTTCATCAAAATACCCAGCATGCCAACAACATACACAGGAGACATAGCTGGCTGTATAGCAGGATGTCTATAAAAGAGATACAGAGAACTACAGTGAATATAAGGAAAAATAAACACTAAAATCACAAAAGTAGAAAGTAAACCAGGCAACGAGAAAAATGTGAGTGGTGCTGGCAATTGCTATGTGTGGTTGCTAGTGCATTGTTATGTGGTTACCAATGAAGCCTTCCAGTACCTTCAAGTTGGGCGTTTATTATTGCGACATGACACGCATTCAAATTGGAAACATAACATGGAAGCAGTACAAACAAAGAAATACATTGCTAACAACAAACCCACATAACTACAGAATGAAAACACATCTCTTTTCACACTTATTTCACACTTATTGTTTCATGGAATCATAACAAAATGTAAAATTAACTGTAAGAGTTGAGTTATTAAAACCATTTGCTAAAGACTTGCTTTCTGATTTCCATTTATGTAACTTATACACATTATCTACCTTATACATCAGTGCTTTCGCCCATGTGTTTTAATTGATGCCTCTTCTAATGTCACAGCTACTCAATTTGTCTATCAAAGAATTCAGAGTTTTTCACTTGTATATGTGAATTTGCTTTGTAACTACAATATATCAGACTCCCCTTGAAGGGCACAGTAAAGGCGAATTCCAAATGGCATTTTTGTATCCTTGAAGAGCACTTTGGGAAGGAACCATTCATTAAGGGCCCTTCCACAAGTCCGTTTAGCAATTTTATTATTGTTATTTATTACCATTATTATAATTATTATTATTTTGTGACAACATGCAGTGACACAGTGCTAGAAAAAAAACACGGGATTGAATGTGTATTTCAGAGCTTTCCTAAACCTTTTGACTTTCAAGCAGCAGTATTATAGTAGAAATCAAAAGACGTCTTACCTGGAGGGCATCTGGTTAAGCCTGTTTGTGTTGAAAGGCTGCTGTTCTTATATAGACACTGAACATGACCTCCATCTGTCTCCATCATCATCTATTGTGCAGCATGCATAAAACTAATGCTTTCTAACCAAATCAGCCACATGTTGTATGCTTACCTTTCAGGGCCCACTAAATATTCACCTTGCATATAAATTAGTTGCTGCTTTTCATGCAGGTCTGTTACATTTGAATATCAACTAAAGTTTCAAGTGTTCTCTTACATTACTTGCAAAATAAAAATAGAATTAAAAAAAGAAATTCAATTAACAAAAAAAAAAAAAAAATACACATTTATTTTTAGGTATTTGGTTTTGGTAGCATCCCATCTCTTGTTCTTTGAGGAAATTTATGAGAATTTTATTGTAAAGTCTGTGACCTTTATTTGCAGGCTTTGTATCTGAGGACAGTTGGAGACATTGTTGAGATCTCAGTTAATCTCATGAATAGAAAATCTACAACTATTAGTAAAGTCCAAGCAAAGTCTAAGAAAACCAACTCAGATACTATAGAGATCTCATTTGGGATTTTCCTTTCCTACAGTAGCTTTTTGGGTCTGATCCAAAATCAATGATATCTTTAGTATGATATGACAGCTTTGGAATAAACATATATAATGTCACTTTTCTACAATGATTACAGGATTCATTTAATACTTTCCTAGTGTTCCTAAGATACTCCGTGTTGAAATATATCCTATGTCGGTTATGTACACAAATTAAGCAGTATTATAACATGGCAACAAATGGGTTTCATTTACTCATCTAGCTTGACAGACCATACACCTGACCATTAATAAAGCCACACACTATCAGGTCAGTCAATTAACCGAGCTCTCATGATAGAAATCTTTCATGTCTTATCTGGTGTGCAAAGTTCACAGTATAGAAAATGGAAAAATAAAAGCATGCACAGTTTACATGCAATTCTTTCCAGCTGAGTGCTTCGCATCTTCAGCGCTCAAACAGGAGAAAGAATGCCATTAAAAATTGTTTTGCAGCTTGGAGAACCTGTAACAGCTTCACAACCACAAGATGTTTTGACAGTGTCACAGATTAACTTCCTCAACCATTACTAATGTTGATTTACTGGAGTGGAGTGAACTATAGGTTCATGTTCACAGTACACAAGTGCCATTGAATATCATCTATATGTGATTTTACAGCTATCTTTTATGTACTCATATCTGACGGCGTCCTATAGAACCCTTGTTTCACATGTTGTTAATAATTGCTACATCTTATCACCTGTAATGTTTCTGTCAAGCTGTAAATGAATGGAAAACTGCACACTGTTTCTGATTTACCTGGAATCGTCAGTAGATACTGATTCAACAGGACCCACAGGAAACATTTTAAGCTAAAAACAAAAGTCTTATTTCAAGTAAACTTCAAAAGAGTACCAGGAACTGAAGAATTTGACATGACCTGCTACAAACCCGTGATGAAATGGTACGTTAGTCCTGTTCTGGACGTTCTCTGATCTTCTAAAAAGATTCTAGAGCTTCTTGTGGTTTACCTTATTAGCTTATCAATGGAGGGCGAATTAGTTGACTGACTAAGAATGGTTAAAGTCAGTACAAAG
Organism: Carassius carassius; assembly: GCF_963082965.1. Taxonomy (NCBI): domain Eukaryota; kingdom Metazoa; phylum Chordata; class Actinopteri; order Cypriniformes; family Cyprinidae; genus Carassius; species Carassius carassius. The sequence goes on from NC_081771.1 coordinate 5,165,730, forward strand.
CGTCCTACTGAATTCATTAAGCAACTTTGATAAAACTGTTCCTGCAAGATTAGGAATAAAAAACATTCACTTCCATTTACAATGTAACTTGATATGTCTTCTGGCCTTGAGGGATCATTAACCCAAGTTTTTTTTTGGTTGGTCCAAGATTACAGAAGACCTGACTTCTTATCAGTTATTGGCACTGACAGGAGCTACTTGGTTTCGTCCTCCTGTTGGCAAAAGCTTTAGAGGAATTTCCAGCAGAACATTACTTCTGACTGGCATGACAACGGCTATATAGCTTTTGAAGGTCTCTCTGAGCGCACTTTCTGAATCATGCCGGGCAGCGGAGGTCCAGTTGCAACGTTCTCGGTATGGGACTATGTGGTGTTCGCCGGCTTGATCCTTTTTGCTGCGGGCATCGGCTTGTTCCAAGCCATCCGTGGACGCAAGAAGGCCAGCAGTGATGAGTTTCTCCTGGGTGGTCGTCAGATGACCGCAGTGCCTGTTGCTTTGTCCCTCACGGCTAGCTTCATGTCAGGTATCACTGTTATTGGCACTCCTGCAGAGGCGTATATGTACGGCACACCATTCTGGCTCTTCGTCTTCTCCTACACCATCATGTCCACATTCAGCGCTGAACTCTTCGTGCCTCTGTTTTACCGGCTGAGCATCACCAGCACATACGAGGTAAGAGGGTGACACTGGACACGAGGGGTTTGCATGAGGACAGAGAACAGAGACAGAAAACACCATTTGTGCCCGCACTTGCTAAAGAATCAATTGATGGAAATAGAACAAGGGCCAGAGAGAGAGACAAGTGAGAGGAAAAGTGGTTATTTGTATAGATTTATCACTTCTTGACATATTCATAGTGAGGAGTTTTACTGTATAATCCAAAGTGCAAAAGCTATTATTGGTTACTGTCCATGACCCCATAAGTACAATATTTCCAGTTAGTTCAACTTAAAAATTAAATTTCTGTTGCTGCATAAAATGTTATGTATAATCAAAGCCATTTCAGGTTAAATTATTTTGAATTAAATTAATAGAAAAGACTAAGTCTAACTGATTACACAATTCTGTGCAGTTTGGAAAAACAACTAAATTCCAAATATTTTAAAATGTAAAATGAATCTAAAGTAAAACAAAAAGGTATATATTAAGAGTTAAAATAAATCAACTTCTTCAACTACTTCGGAAAAAGGTTTAGATGATGTGATGTTTCAACACAAGATTTTTATCATTAACCTTTAAAACAACAGATGTTAACTGTATGTAATGGTTGATAGTACAAACCGAGTTTTGTGTAATTATGTAAATTATATAAAGCAAATTTGTTTTTTTGTTTGCTAATAATTAATTGAATTGGTCACTTGTTTTTGCAGTACTTGGAGATGCGTTTCAACAAGCTGATACGAGTGATTGGAACCAGCATGTATATTGTTCAAACCGTGAGTTGGCTTTTAGCTTCTTGCGTGACTTTATACATAACTAAACATGCATTGCAATTGCGTCGTCGTATTTCACTTTGGAAAAACAATGTCTGTTGGGTCTTTCACTATCTTTAACGTCATAATGTTGCAGAAGTGTTGAATATATTGAAGAATTTAAAGCAAAAGAGATTTATGTCCAATTATCTAATGGGTATTGTTATCTTTCATAGGCTTTATACACAGGCATGGTTATCTATGCTCCTGCACTCGCACTTAATCAGAGTAAGTAAAGAATAATTTCCATTTGAATAATAGAAGTCTCTCATGCTCATCAAGGCTGCATTTATTTAATCCTATTTAATCCTTATTTTAATGTTGTGAAATATTATTGCAAGTTTGATCTTTGAGAAATCATTCTAATATGCCGATTTTTTACTCAGGAAACATTTCTTATTATCATCAATGTTGAAAACAGTCGTACTGTTTAACATTTTATGGAAACCGTGATTTTTGCAGGATTCTTTGATTGATTGGAATAAATTATATTTGTAAATATATTCAAATAGAAAACAGTTATTTAAATTATAACCATATTTGACAACACTTTATTTTGATAGTCCACTTTAGACATTCTACTAACAGTAGGTGTCTTTGCAACTATGTCAACTGGCAGTTATTAGAGAATTAGAATTGTCTATTTATAGGAATACTCCACTTTTTTTCTCAAAAAACATTTTCCTTTGTAAATATAGGAGAGTCAAGTTTTAAATACGAAAAATATAGAAACTCATTGCTCATTTTTGAGTGAGATGCTAACGGTCTAATCAGATTCAACGATCTATGCTAAGCTAAGCTAAAAGTGCTACTGCCAGAACCGGAGAGCGGATGAATGGATTCAAAAACGTTAAAACTCAACTATTTAACTCTAGGGGAGTTGGTAAATTTGCCAAATATTTTTTTTAAGTGTAGTGTTCCTTTAATGTCTTCTAACACTTTATTTTGATGGGTCCACAACATACAACATACTGGCTACAAGAAACTTGGCAAGTATATGTCAACTTATTCTACTAACCCTAAACCAAACCTAACAGTCTACTCTGAGTTAGTTGACATGTAGATGCAAATGAATGAGAATCGGTTGACATGTAGTTGAAAAAGTTACTTATAGTTAGTAGAATGTCTAAAGTGGACTATCAAAATAAAGTGCAACCTAATATTACATAATATTAGGGCATTTATCATCAAATAAATGCAACCTTGGTGAGCATAAGAGACTTCTTTCAACAACATAATTTTTTTTTTTTTTTTTTTTTTTTTTTTTTATCATTCTGAACTTTTGACCAGTATTGTATATGTATCAGATCAAATAAAACTGGCATGTAAATGCATAGGGTGATTCTTCAATTAGAGGCCCTTTTCTGTCCCAAAGGATGATATTAACAAATCAAAACATAAATATTTATAAATAAACTGTTGTGTTGCAGTCACCGGTCTGGATCTGTGGGGAGTGCTAGTGGCAACAGGGGTCGTCTGCATCATCTACTGCACCCTGGTCAGTAACTTAATTCAATTTAATCGCAATTTCGCACAGTGTCCCATACACTCCTGCATGTTTTGTACCTTTACATGAAAAATAAAATCAGTAAAAGTTGTGAAAAAAGACCCATTTTTCATGAAATCAACTGCAATGTTGCTCTTCAGGTTTGCACGAAATGACAAAATGTTCATCCATTTGTGTGTTTTACGTGAATATGATTTTGTCAACAGGGAGGGCTGAAGGCAGTTATATGGACAGATGTGTTCCAGATGATCATCATGTTGAGTGGGTTTGTGGCAGTCATCGCTCGCGGAGCTGTGCTCCAGGGGGGATTTGCAAGGATCTGGAATGACAGCTACCATGGAGGACGATTGGAAACGTTCAGGTAGAGTATTCTGCACTAACATACAGTACTGTTCAAAACTTTTATTTAGCAAGAGTTCATTCAAGCAATGTGAAGTTAAGACATTTATTATTATTTTTTTTAATTTCTGTTCATTGAATGATTCTAAAAAAATAAATGTATCAGTTTTTACAAAAATATTAAGCTGCACAACTGTTTTCTAAATTAATAGTGATAAGAAATGTTTCTTGAGCAGCAAATCAGCATATTATAATATAATGATTTCTGAAGAATCATGTGACACTGAAGACTGGAGTAATGATGCTGAAAATTCAGCTGCGCATCACAGGTGTAAATGTGACCCTGGACCACAAAACCAGTCTTAAGTGTCTATTTTTCAACAGAATACATAAGCTTACCTTTGATGTATGTGTTGTTAGGATCGGATAATATTTGGCCTAGATACAACTATTTGAAAATTTGGAATCTGACGGTGCAATAAAAATCAAAATTTTGAGAAAATTGCCTTGAAAATTGTCCAAATGAAGTTCTTAGCAATGCATGTCACTAATCAAAAATTTAGTTTTTATATATTTAGGGTAGAAAATTTACAAAAGATGTTCATGGAACATGATCTTTACTTAATATCCTAATGATTTTTGGCATAAAAGAAAAATCGATAATTTTGACCCATACAACGTATTATTGGCTACTGCTACAAATATACCCCAGCGAGTTAAGACTGGTTTTGTGATCCAGGGTCACAAATTACATTTTAAAACATACTACAATAAAAATGATTCATTCTAAATTGGAATAATATTTCGAAATATTACTGTTTTTACTGTATTTTTGATCAGTCAAACAGCCTTGGTAAGAACAAAAATATATTAACTATTTGTACCGACCACAAACTTCTAAACAGTAATGTACAGTTAAATACAGACTACTTCAGATGGACAAACAGACAGATATTCTAACAAACCTCTCAAACCTCTTACTTCAGTTTTGATCCCGATCCTTTGAGACGTCATAGTTTTTGGACAATCGTTGTTGGCGGCAGTCTGATGTGGGCATCCATGTACTCGATCAACCAATCACAGGTCCAGCGCTACATCTCCTGTAAGACAGTGACTCATGCCAAGCTGTGAGTATGTTCACTCAAGACATGATATTATAAAACTTCTCTCGTACTAATATGGTGCAAACACTAGTGTCCTGTCAACATTTGCCCACACAGATCTCTGTATTTGAATATGGTGGGATTATGGGTGACAGTGAGTTTGGCCATGCTCTCGGGTCTCACCATGTACTCCATCTATAAAGACTGTGATCCTTTTACCAACAAAGATGTAGGAGCTTCAGACCAGGTAATACAAGTCCCAATAGTGGCGGCTTAATCTCACAAATGCTTACATTTGATCTGACCAAATCTAATGTTCGCCAGCTCCTTCCTTATCTGGTGATGGACATACTAGCAGAATTCCCAGGACTGCCTGGACTGTTTGTGGCTGCAGCTTACAGTGGAACATTAAGGTGAACAATAAATAAACGTCTGTCAAATGAGTCCACCCTCATCTTTTTGGGAAAGGTTTTCTAACCAGGACCGTTAGAAAGATTTTTAGAATTTTTTTTTTTCTGACCAAGGGCATATGTTATAGCAGTGCCAAGCCAAATACATATAAATATACATTAAATAAACATATACTGCACTTATACAATAAATACACCAAACTATCATAAAATAATCATTTTGAATATTATTTTCTTTCCAGTTATACTTATGCATAATTAAAAAAATAAATAAAATAAATATATATATATATATAGGAAAAATTGTAACAAATAAGTGTAATGTCAAATAATTATTTATACTATATATAAATATAGTATAGGTTAGTTGTTTTTATTTTTAATTATTCGTTTGATAAATATATAACATTTATATATGTGACCATGGACCACAAAACCGTTTAGGATAGGACAATATTTGGCAGAGATACATTTATTTGAAAATCTGGAATCTGAGGGTGCAGAAAAATTGCAATGCAAATTACTAACCAGAAATAAAGGTTTAATATATTTACGGTAGGAATGTGATCTTTGCTTAATATCCTAATGATTTTTGGCATAAAAGAAAAATCTATAATTCTGAGCACTACGTTGTTGGCTTTTGCTACAAATATAACTGTGTGATGTAAGACATAGGTTTTGTGGTCCAGGGTCACATAAAACAATAAATTATAATTATTTTAAATGATTATATTTATATATATATATATATATATATATATATATATATATATATATATATATATATAATATATTAAATGTATTATTATTATTTCCTTATTTCTATAATTTTTTATTATGTTTATTATAACAATTAGAAATTTCAGAACATACTTAAATTAGAACACTAGAATTAAACCGACTCAAAGTGTGGGATCCTCTAAATTTTAGGTCATGATGTAACACTACATGTGAATGTTGTTGATGTCCGCTCAGGTTAGTTTTAGCTTACGTATCTGGTTTCAACAGTACGGTGTCGTCGAGCATCAACGCTCTGGTGGCTGTCACAGTGGAGGACTTCATGAAGCCAGCATGGCCCTGGCTGACAGAGAGACAGCTGTCCTGGATCAACATGGGGATGAGTGAGTTTCAGTGCAACAGCTGTATATACACTAACAACTGAAGCAGGACATGGTAGAGGAGGGGGGTGATGGACTGATGTTTTCATGCTGTGCTGCTTATCTCTAGGTGTATTCTATGGAGGCGTTTGCATCGGTATGGCTGGTGTGGCATCGTTGATGGGCAATATACTACAGGTAAATCCATTCTATACACAAAGCCAACATTTTAAATGCAAAACTGCAGTACTGTCCCTGTACAGTACTTTTTCACTGTATCAAAGGCACCCTCTGCTGATAACAGACAGTAATGACATGCTACAAAACCCTTCCTCAACAGGCAGCTCTGTCTATATTTGGTATGATCAGTGGACCTCTCTTGGGCCTCTATATGCTGGGCATGTTCTTCCGCTGTGTGAACTCCACGGTAAGAACGTACATCTCAATGTACTCATTACTACATTTCAAGTGTCATTTTGTGCATCGTTTCCTACAAATAAGAGTGCACCAAGTAAAGTTTTTTTTTTTGTACAGGGTATTTCTGCAGTAGCTTCAGTAACTAAAAACTTTTACTTTTTACACCATTCTACATCCACACTAATAGGGTTTCAAGACCACTGTCATATTAACAAAAATACTAAATGCACTTTTAACACTAATTCAGGGGTATGCAAGTTCGGCCCTAGAGAAAAAGCCCTCACCTGCCTGTAGTAATGCCAAAGTAATCCTAAAGACACTGATGAGCTTGTTCAGGTGTGTTTGATCAGGGTTGAAGCTGAACTCTCTAGGGCCAAGTCCACACGGACACGGGTATTTTTATAACCGGAGTTTTTCCTCCTGTGTTTAAAAAAAAAAATCCCGTCCACATGAAAACGCAAAAACATGCTATCAAGCGCTGTCAAGAGCATGCCACACCAGCAGGCGGCGATATAACCCAAATTGTAAAGTCACCTTGGCCAATCAGAAGCAGTCAGCGGTGCACAATCTGACGTCAAACACAGCGGATAACGGCGCACACTCTGACGTCGCAAGGCAAAACCCCCGGTTATACTGTCCACACGACAACACTGCAACCGGCGTTTCTAAAAATGCTCACCCTGGCCGTAGTTTTCAAAAATGTTCGGTTTCGGTGCCCTGAAACTGCGTTTTCGTGTGGACGAAAGGGCAAACCGCGTAAAAAAAGTCACGGTTATAAAAATACCCGTGTCCGTGTGGACAGGGCCTAGGACCGAACTTGCCTATCCCCGCACTAAATCAAATTTAAACTCTTTCCCCCAGTTTCACAGACATGGCTCAAGGCTGGTCCCAGACTAAAATGCATGTTTGAGCTGTCTGAACTGAAAATATCTTGCTCTGACATATCTTAAAATATGTCAGTTCCATTCTTCTGTCTCAAGATGCACACATGCAATGTTTTTTTTTTTTTTAAGGCATTAAGGCATACTATCTGTAAAGGTAGTACACAGATTCATATGGATTAACTGTGTGTTCCTACAGGGAGGCTTAGTTGGTTTGATTTTCGGCCTGGCTATAACGTTATGGGTGGGAATTGGAGCTCAGGTGTACCCTCCTTTACCTGAAAAGACCCTTCGGCTTTCCTTGAGTGTGGTAGGATGCAATGCACCAGATATGAATGAAACCACCACTATGACACCATTCAGCACAGTCCTACAAACCACAACTCCACAGTAAGCAATCCCATATTTGTATATATTTACAAACAATTCAAAAGGATGGGGTCAGGGTCTCTTATGCTCATCAAGCCTGCATCTATTTTATTAAAACACACAGATGCCAGTAATTTAAAAATGTAGTTTATTTCTGTGATGTTAAACCTGAATTTTCAGTAGACATTAATCCAATCTTTAACGTCCTTCAGAAATTCTAATATGCTTATTTGCTGCTCAATAAATATTTCTTATCAATGCTGAAAAACAATATATGTAATTCTTAATATTTTTTGTGTGGAAATGATACATTTTCAGAATTCTTTGCTAAATAGAAAAAAATATATAAATAAAAAATAAAATAATACTTTGTTTTAAATAGAAGTCTTTTGTAACATTATAAATGTCTTTATTGTCATTTTTGGTCAACTGAATGCAACAAAGAAATCAAAGCTAACTGTAACTTGTCTCATGACATCCTTCAGGCCAAGACCAGCTTTGGCAGACAACTGGTATTCATTGTCCTACCTGTACTTCTGCCCTGTGGGCATAATAGTGACCATGGTCACAGGACTAATAGTTAGTGCAATCACAGGTAAGGTGACTCTTTTCATCTTTTTGTAGGTGTGGCAAATAGAGTCAGAGATTGAACCTAAACTCTTATTTATCTTTACTTTAGGTGGCTGTAAGCAGGAAAAAACTCGACCTGAGCTCTTTATTGGAAAAGCAGATCTCTTCTGCTTTGGATGCAGAAACTCAGACTCAGAGGTGAGAGATTTCATTACCAGTGTGACAGACAGACAAAAAAAAATTACTCTCATAGAAACTTTTTTCTTTTTTTAAGGTCTGAAATAATATTTTTCAATTAAAAAAATTAAATAATAACAAAAACATGCAGTAAGCTGGCTTTGTATTTAATTGCATGCCATTCTTTTCTTGTTAGGTGTCAGATTTAATTGAAAAAGATCCCACAAATATCAAAGGGCTGGAGAGTCCAGTTTTCTCTGACAATGAAATTGCTCTGAAAGAGAAAGACTACAAGGAGAAGATCACTAAGTTTTGATGTGAAAAACAAACAGTTTTTGGATATGATGTAAATAGTAAATTATGACTGTATTTTTTGTATGTTGAAATTAAGTGATGATGATGCATTCAATCTTTTCAAACTTTTCACTGAGAGAAGCAAGAAATTGTTAAACGTCTTTTTATTTTTATGTCAATAGGCTACATTATACTGTATATAGGCTTTTCTCATAAACTATATCAAAATTCTGTGATTTTAATGATCAAGTTTTGAATACTGTAAAAGGTTTTGTTATAAATCTGAATTGTTTTGAAATAAAATTTGACAAATGATTACGTGTTGATCTCACTGAGAAATAAAGTAACACTCAGGAAGGAACCACTCAAATCAAACGAAGGGTTAAAAACACTTGGGTTACACAAGTGTTACACAATGGCCGAACACCTGCCTCCTCGATGCCGATAAAGGAAGTCAGTCAGTAAAGGCCAGCCCACTCTACCTGTTTGTCTGACGTGGAGCCGAGCTGTTTTTCTTCAGGGAGTGGAAAAAGAGCGGAGCCTGCAGCAGGTGGGGGAGTGTAATAACTGCTGCCAGCCACTTCCTGCTTTCACTACCACTGTTTCTTTCAGCTTACAGGTAAGTTTTGCTCTTGCTGTCTGATATTAATTCTGTTTTTATATAAACTACAACAATTACACAAATACGAAGGTGTAGGAGAATAAAAGCATGATGAGAGAAATAAATAAGAGCAGAATTAGTTTCTTTTAAGAAGAACCACATAGCTTTGTAACAATAAAGTATACTGGATGTAAATTCAACAGAATTGTCTGCAAAACAATTAAATAATGGGAAGACACTTTATTAGGGTAAATCTGTGATGGGTGACATTTATAAATGGGTTGCTCATGGCTGTTTGTTTAGCCTATGCAAAACCATGTGGCTCTTTGTTGTCTTCAGTTTTATGTCAGCGCCATTTTAGTCATAATGCCTAATGCTCTTGTAACTTCCTGTATGCATTCTTTTAAAGTATACATTTCATTTTTTTATCAATATATAAACAATTCAAATGGCTAGTCCAAAGAATGTATTTTGGTAAAGAAGAGAAAAACAGTTTAAATAATAAAATACAATGGAAGTCATGATGCTACCAAATTACCAGAAAAAAAAATATTAGATAAATGGAAACTCTGCAAGTGCACAACAGGAAACCACACATCAACACCACATACAGATAAAACACACTAAATTAGGTCATGCGCTGTTTGAAAATGTATGTCTTATCTCTTGACCTGTTGTGACTTTTTTTTAAAGGACCAAGCAGTTGCAACAGTTATGAGTGTGTTAACTCTTCAGCTTTTGGTATGTGGCCAGCTAATATTGTTGTCGTTGGTCTTGAATAATAAAACCGATGCACAAACGATCAGTGTGTCACCATCAAACTTGGCAACTACAATAGCTCCACCTCTGAATGCAACAGGAAACCACACAGAAAATGACTCAAATTTATCAAGCTATTCAGCATACAATGATAGCGCAACAACTCAAAACAACTTGACAACCCCCACCACTACTTTGGGACCCAACCAAAGCAATGTAACAGGATCAGCAGGGAAGCCAAACACAACAGAACATGCTCAGACAACACAATCAGCCACATCCTCAACATTCAACATCAGTTCAACAGCTGTCACTTCTACAGACAACAACACTCGTAGCAGCAATGGAAGTGTTACATCAAGCACTACAGCAGTGACCCAATCCACAGCGATTACTTCTACTGCTGTAACTCAAAATAACTCAGCTTCCTTCAATGGATCTCAAGGTAGGTCTGAACATAACCTAGCATTTATAATGGAAACCAAATAATGAAATATGTTTACCCTACCTAACTACTCCTACCTCTATCTTAAACAGACGGTGGCCTGAATCATTCAGAGAAATCTCTGACCATTTTATTCAGCATTCTGCTTGGTGTAATAGTTCTGGTAATTCTGGGACATTTTGTGTACAAGTTCGGCAGGAACAAAGAGAGAAGTGTCCAATACACTCACCGCCGTCTCCAGAATGAAGATACAGGTTAGGAAAACCTATCTGTTAAAACTAATATTACCTTGTAATATGATCAATGATCTTATTGAAAGTGTTTTGCTTAGGTAACCCCGTTTATATATATATATATAATTTTTAAAGGACCAAGAAACCACTCATTACACCTTAGAAATAGGTTGAAGTCTGATAAAGTTGTCAGGCCAATTCCAACATCATGCCATTAAGTTATGGGTGATGGGAAAGCACATTTAATCTAGCATTTAGTTTACAGTAATCATATTTTAATTAAATATTAAATATTCACTATGAATTATGTCTGTATTCCCTTTCATAGGTGAGCCGTTTGCACTGCCAGATGACACGCTGGTCATTTCAGGAGGACTCTATGATGGTCCTCAGATTTACAACCCCACCATGACAGTACAGAATGAAGAATTCCAGACAGACGCATCTGTATTTGCTTCCAGACCCACTCAGTTCCGCTTGGAGTTTCTGAGAGAGGATCAAGACAGAGCATTCGACCATGAGACCTCCACCTTTCAGACATTCCATGCACATGACCAAGAGTCTTAAGATCTCATCAACAAACCTCTTTTTATTAGAAAAAAAAATCTTTCTGATCTGAAAATGTTACTTTTACTTGAGTCTATGGGAAAAGACTGTTTTTAAACTTACATTTTTTTTAACTTTGAAACTGAACATTTGAAGAAATTAAATTAGTTAACATAACAGATGAACACAAATGTAAATACAAATATGTGAAAAACACAACCAACAATACCAGGAACCAGCATTTTTTTGATAAACATGTTAAGGTACTGTATTTTAACTGAACATATATATAGAAACTGTGTAATAAGAGCTTAGAATAAATAATATAAATATACTTCAACTTATTCAAAAATCTGTACTAATTGCAAGCAATCAAAAGCTATTGTCTTAAGAGTATATGTGCTCTAATTTTTAAAAAAAGATATTCACACTTCTTTCTTTTTAATGCTTTGATACTTTTAAGCAAAAATTTTGTCTGTTACTTTTTTTTTCTTCTTATCTGAATTGCTAACGGTGGTCCATCCAGCATCTCGCATTCTTTTTATTGCAGCCAGTTTCAGCACTGTTCCTGGAGACTTACATGGAAAAGAACTCTGCACCTGTACGTAATTTGTACATAATGACAGTCAAAACAAGAACATAAAGGAATAAAATTGGGACAAAACTAGTCAAATGCTATTTTTTACCTTCTTGAACATGTCCAAACTCCCTCTGTCTGCCTCTTTTGGTTGCATAGGTTTCTTTGATTTCACAGGTCTTGGAGAGAAACTCTAAGAGAATTACAAAAGAGTAACACAAATCAAATAAAACGGACTGCAAATAAAAATGCAGATCCCGATACCTACGTTATGTAAATTGATAAAATGTACCAGTATGTCATTGCTGTCTGAGTTGTCTGATTTTGGATCCAGCTTAAGAATGTTTTCCTTCCAAGACCCTGTAATCTCAGGTGTGGGTGGTGTGCGAATTCTGAATGACTGAAGTGGAAAACAAACTGGCTCATATAAATGTTCAAGATGAATGATGAATAGTGCAAAGAGTTCAGGTTGTCCCCATACCTTTATTTGAGGTGTTGTTTTAGTCGTTTTGCTCCATAATGGGGTATGAAGGTCTTTATTCACAGTTCCCTTGCATCAATAAAACAACAACAACAACAACAACAACAACAACAAAAAAAAAACATACAAAACACACACACACACAAAATGTTGATAGATGTGAAGTATAAGAATGGACAAAATTGACAAAGATAATGGGAAACAACCTACAGCAGGAGTGTAAGATGCATTTCTCGATGCTTCACTTTCATCTTCATTTAAAAGTTCATACACAGACTTCTTTGTGATGTCAGCTTTTTGAGTTTTAGAGATCTTGTTTCTTCCTTTCTTTGGTTTGATTTCATTTGCCTAAAAACAATATTTTCATATTGTACTGTCCATTTTAACTTGCCATGTATACTTATGGTATCTCCGATGACAAGATACAACACCTGTTGAAGTGTGTCTTTTTCAAGAGATGAGACTGGTGTACTCAAGGCCATCTTCTCTCCTTTGAGCTTTTCAAGTTGTTCTCTAAGCTCTTCATTTTCCACTTGCAGGTGAGACAGCTCTAGTTCCTAAATGTATTGGTTATTCGGTTTTTAAGTAACATGTACAAAAAATGTAATTCCCAAACATAAATCCCCAAAATGTACATTATCTACTAAAATAACAATAGTGCTGCTACAACAACCTTGGATTATATGTCTCAAGGATACAACTCAGCATCAAAGATTCCAACGAATTTATAAATCCATATTTTGGACCTAGAACTCTATAATTCACATCTCAGGCATCTAATGACTATGTTATTTTGAGTATGACATTCATTTCAAGCTCTGGATTGCAAGATGTCAAGGTAAGCCATAAAAAAGTCAAATAATTACCAGAGATGCTTTGCTTGCACTGACTTCAGCCTCTCTCATCCGTTTTTCACTGAGCTCTGCATCTTTTTCTTCTACCATTTTGTCATACTCATGCTACCAAGAAAATAACATTTAAGTGAATAAAAAGTGTTCAAAAACTAATAAAATATTATATAATTTCAGAGGGCAATTATTAAGAAAAAATAATGACCTTGTGTCTCTCCATCAAAGCAACCATGTCTGATATCTTCTGCTGGCATTTGATTTCTGTGTCATCTTTACTCTTCAGTGCCTCCATGGCTGTTTGCTTCAGTTTCTGCACCTACAAAAACAAAACAAAAAAAACTATTACTTGCATCAAGTTGAATTAATTCTTCAATTATAGCATTTGATGAAAAAATAATTCACCTCTAGGTTGAGTTGAGCCTCCGATGTCAATTTGTCTTCGAAGTCTGAGCTTCTTTTCTGAAGCTCCTCCTTGTGACACTTCTCTATTCTTTCTGAATCTTCTTTCAGTTTAATAATCTGCAAGACATATGTGAAAACACTGTAACATGACCACTGTTTCACTTCAGCACTGTTTTACTACGAATTTATGAGAAAGCAGTGTCAACTTCTTTCAACATTGTTTGATCATTTAGAAAAATAATATTAAATTATCTACCTCTTTTAGACATTCCTCGTGAGCTTTCATTTTGGTCTCTAGTTTTGTTTTAGTGTTTGTTAGCTAAAAAAAAAAAAAATTAAAAATGTGTTTAATGAGTACAGAGAACAACAGTGTAATGTATGTCACAATATGATTTTTTACTTTTGACTCCAGTGCTTTGATTTGTTTGTCTTTTAACAGAAGTTCCCGTTTTGCGGTTTTGCCCTGTTGTTGTAATTAAACATGAATTATTGTTAGATAGATGAAGATACTCAACTAAAATTATATAATATTAAAAAAGATAACGCACACTCTCCTTCAACTGCTGCTGAACATTCTTACTGTCTTCATCCTTCCCAGCAATTTTTGCAGATAAAATATCCACCTGCTCCCTGGAATTTTTAATTTGTATATGTAAGACAAAATATAACAAAGAAATGCAAATTAGAAATATTACAAGACAAAAGTCTCTTCTAATCTTACTGAAGCTGTTGTTTCTCACTCTCTATTTCTGTCTTCGCTCTTTCTGCATTTGCATTGCTTTTCTGTAAAGAAAAACCACAACATACAGCATTTGAGGATCTCTTGTCATATTTACAAAATACAGAGACTTGATTTAATTTACAAACCATGAGATGAGACTGAAGGACTTTCTTCTCTAAAGCACCACTATCAGCCTGTTGTTGAATGGTGTCCTTCTGTATCTGCAGGTCATTGTACTTCAATATCAGCTCCTCATATATCTCCCTTAAAAAAAAAAAAAAAAAAAAAAATATATATATATATATATATATATATATATAATTTCCATAAAATATTGAATGGATTTCAACGGAACAATAGCAGAATGGCCAACATACTTCAATAAAGGAGATTTAAATTAACATTAAAATGTTTATAATAATAAACATAATAATATAATAAGCAAAATAATAATAAGAAAATAGCTTATTTTCTTATAATACATTTAGATCACACTTTAGTTTGGGGACCAATTCTTACTATTAACTAATTACTGACTATGAGTTTTGCCTCAGTAAACTCTTATTTGCAGTTTATCAATAGTTAGTAAGATTAAGTTGCATGTTAAATTTATTGAGTAGGATTAAGGGACTTACAAAATGGTAATTCAGAATAAGACATTAATATATACTTTATTAGTACTAATAAACTACTAATATGCTAGTGATATTCTGGTTAATAAGCAACTTGTTAAAAGTGAGAATTGGGTCCAGTCGAAAGTATTAGCAAAATTTAGTGTACATTCTTGTTTTCAAAACTTTCCACATATAATAACTCTAGACACACATCCCTCTATCTATTTACACTGTCTGTATAGTATATGTAACAATATAGAGTATGTAAATTATATGTAAATTAGAGGAGTAAATGGCTAAACAAATTTACATTTATTGTTTTTAACATGAGGGGCTCAGTCCGACATATAAAGATTAATGATATAAAACCAAACAGGTCATGGATGCTCTTACTTCTGCTGCATTATGTCCCTCTCCAATCTGTCTACCTCATTTGATGCTTGAAAACTGCTCTCCAAAGCACTTGACAACTGTTCCTCCACCTCTTTTAATTTAGCCTGGATGAAAGATGTACAGATTTAATGCGAGTATTTAAGTTGTTGAACCATTCTCAAATAAATACACATGCTTTTTAATATAATGAAAATATAAACCTATTGACCTTTTTTAAAACTACAACTTCTTGCAGCTCTTCATTGTCAAGTCTTGCTTTTGTCAGGGCTTCCTTCATGTTTTTATTTTCTGTGTTGACACTTTCCATTTCATCCTGAGAGGGGTGATGGTTAGATATGAAGCACATGTAGCACTTAAATTACTATGTTGCTATGTCAATGAATGCTTAATGACCTTTTCCTCACCTTCAAATTATTTGCCTCACTTTGCTGATCTTCAAGTGAGGCAATGAGCTGGAATACCTGAACCTCCCTTGTCTTTAATTCCTCCTTTGTAGACAAGAGTGATTTTGACTTCTCATCCTGTTACAGAATCATTATGGTTCCATGATTATGGAATATTGGTTCTATGATTGCAATTAAAAAAAATGTGAATGCTCAAACAGAAGAAAATACAAACCAGCTCATCTCTGAGTATCTGTATTTGCTTGCTATGGTCCTCTTTCTGCCCCTTAATAACTTCTGCATGAAGAAAGTGTAACCAATGATTTTAGAATTGTACTAAGCATGAAAAATATCATTATTCATTACCATCGACCGTTTCAACACACCTAACTCTGTGTTTTTGTCACTGAGATCATTCACCAAGGAGCTTATCTTTGTCTCAAGGTCTTGCGCCCTGTGAAAACAAAGAAAGCATTTAATAACAGATTAAATACGTTTTTAAAGTTCTTTTATTAAATATTTAAAATATTTAAAATATTTTATTGTATTTTTTTCTGTGATAATGGTTTGAGATTTACAAAACATTATGCTAGGTCTTGTGCTGATATAGTCTCTTTAACATACCTCTGTATCTCAGAAGTTAGTGAGGACTGCAAAGAATTCACTGTCAGCTCCATCTCTGAAAGCTGGTTTGACTTTTGCTCTTTGATGTTGTTTAGTTCTTGTAGATCATTGTCTTTCTTTTGAAGAACTTTCTCATGGTTCTCCTTGCTTTGTTCTAGTTTGTAATTTAGGGCTCTCTGGGTTTCCTGTGAACAGCAATACAATGCATTTTCATATTTATGTAATATCCTTATCCTTAAGTAAGTAAGTACATTTGTATTAAGACCTTGTAAAAGGACAAACCTCCATCTCCCATCTGAGTTGCTCTGTCATCCTGAGTTTTTCCACAAGTGCCTCCCGGTCCTGTGTAACGCTTTGAAGTAATTTCTGATGTTTCCCTAAAAACAACAAAAGTGAAGATGAATGACTTTTGAAAAAAAAAAAAAAAAATCAAGAAAAGACTGAAGCAAATGTTTCATGCATTCTTACTTGCTGACTCCTCCATCACACTGGAGCTTTGCTGTGCCTCTTTGAGTTTTAGTGAAACATCTTTAAGATTGTTTTCTTTTTCTTGGAGTTCTTCTTGAAGCATAGCAACCTCAACAAGTCAAAGTAAAGCAACATAAAATACACGTGTTTTAGTCACAACAAGAATACAAAGACAGGTGTGTGTTACTAGGCAAGGTCTTTCATTAAGATTATTCAAGCAAGTGCTGCCCCCTTCAGGCTGAATGAGTTAATTGTAAGGCTCATGAGCAAAGGCACTAACCTCCTTCTCCTTCACATGGCATTCACTCTCCAACTTCACTTTAAGATCCTCAAACTGTGTAAGGCATTCTCTTACTGTAGGTAGGATGTTAACAAAACTATGTTTTAATTATTAATTGTGTCAAATACATATGCTTCAAATGACTTCACTTAATTAGTTAAAAATAATTAGAAAAATTAATTAAAATTAGCACATTTCAACATATCCTGCTGATCAGCTTCTGCTTGCTTCCGAAGAGCTTCAAATGCTGCCACCATCCTCTGCAAATGAACAAATTACAATGTCATGAAAAGTACTGACCTAATCTAGGGTTCTGCCTATTGTCAAATCTGCATCCATCTTAACTAAATAAATATTTAAAATAGTTACCTGAATATTGTCATTGTTCTGTAAGAACAGATCATGAGTTTCTTCCCGTTCAGCCTCAACTATTCAGGCAAAATAAAAAACACATTATTGTCCTCTAATAACTGTCAATGAATTGACATATTTAGTGTTAAGCTACAGTTTATTACATATTATAGTATAATATGCTCTCCCACTTACACAAATTCATTTTCTCAGCAGATCTCTCAAATGTGTCCTTTAGTATGTTACACAAATTTCTGGTTGCATTGTTTCTACATAATAAAGGATATAAATTATAATATTACATAATATAATATATGTGCTTTTATGAAGTTTCCCAATGCTGTACATACGTATTTCTAAGATCTTCATTCTCATTCAGTTGATCCTCTAATTTCATGCTCAGACTTTCATTTGCAAACTGCAAAAGACATAAGTCATAATTTTGTCTTTATTGAAGCAGATGAAAAATAATGAACATAAATCTACTAACTGCAAATCTGATCTACCTGAAGCTCTTGAATAGCTTTGCGCTGCGTCTCAATGGTTTTTCTGTTCTCCTGAAGCTTCCTGTCTTTTTGTGAAATCTCAGAATCTATTTTGAACTTCCAGAGTTTGATTTTCTCAGCTTCATCAAGCAATCTGGAGTAAAGCTGGCTGGATCTTAATGATGTCTGTAATGCAAAAGCAAAACAGCTATTAAACTGCTTAGATTTACTGACATTATGCATTTCACTGAATTCCTAATGTGGACCTTAAACCATTATAGATTATAAAAAATAAATTATTAATCATTTAAGCAGTAAACCATTTAACCTGACCTCCTCCTTTTCCATTGGCATGACTGCAGCCTTCTTCATGCCCTCTGAAAGAACAAAGTATCAGGATTAATGGATTTAACGTTACTTTATTAAATAATATTCATTACAGTACACCTTTTCATTTAGATTATAAATGTTACCAGTTCTTGATGTCTTCGTAGGAAGCACCATTTTGGATGGAAATGGCAGGCTTGTCTCCATATCTGAACACTTGTTATAATACTACAAACAAAGTGCACGAATCCCAAGTTATATTTAAATTTTCACACAGCAGTTTAGCAGCCAGAGGTCAAATAGAAACATTATAGCACAAACAGAGAATTTACAAGTTTGCCAACCTGGTTTGAAGGAGAAAAAACAGGGTTTTCTTCAAACAAGCCTGTTTCCTGAGGCTTCACTGCAGAAACTTGATTCAAATGAGCTCTTGGGGGCACTAGCAGTTTGAAGTTGAATGGTTTCTGCATGCTGTGGAGTCAAACGAAATATATCGCTTCAAAAATCCTCAGAACTGTATACTGAATAGTTTTATCGTTGAGTTTTTCCCTTTTCCCTTTTGAGACACTAACGTAGCTAGCTAAGAAACGTAAAGTCGAAAGTTGAGGCAGTTGAGCAAATTTTAGTTGATATTTATCACAAATGATTTGATATCTGTTACTTTTCCTCTTTTATAAACTACGTGTAATTAATCTTAATTTTAGAAACATTTAATTACCTTTAAGCAAATTACTCTAGCACTTTCTGAATATTTTATAATTATTACGGCTCCGTTGACCAACGGTTTTTCCTTGACGTCAGTTTGTCTCACGCGACTCAGATTTTAAATGTTTTGCGCGGCTGATTCAATTTAGCAACAGCAGTAGCAGTAGCAACTTAAATGACAGCTATTAACCATGTCAGTCAGAACTCGCGAAATCTCATAATTTATATGTCACATACATTGTTTATGTATTCTTCTCTTCAATCATTTCATAAAGCATTGTTTAACACACTTGTCACATTTATGAAAGGTGCATCCAACTAAAAGTTAAAGGTTCAATAATATCAAATGGGTTAGAGGTCAGATGATAATTTTGCAAAAGCCAGAGGTACTTACATCCTTGTTATTCTCAAAAGAACAATTGAAAGGAAGTGTGAAGCTTTGTGAAATTTTTATTAAAATGAGAATCATTTTTATTTGAACCATTTTGCAACAGAAAAATGACAAACATTTAAACTGACTCTGATATTAACTTACTTGGCATTTAATAAACTATTTCCCATTATGCTATACACAAATTGCTTTTGTGTTTTCACAGTTTCAAACAAGTAAATAATCTTTTATCACTAAATGCTAGACTACACGCATAGACATACAAGAAGACACAAAATAACAGATGCTGACACTGATCATGTATACTGACAAAACAATGAATTAACTTTTAACTTGGAAAATATTTCTGCATATATTTAACAAGAGACTGTACTCCAGTGTCTTTTTAGTATAGTAATATATTCACTGGTTTAATCTTTCTCTCAGTCTCAGCTTGCATAAAATGCCCTAATATAATAGCCACAGCTCTTGTCCTACAGTAAATGCACAAGTTTTAAACAAGTTAAATTCTACAAATATCAATTGCATGACCATGTGCTGATGCAAGGCATTGAAAAGTTTACATCACTGCCTCAGTAACCTGAATAGTCCAAGATGGATGTATGTAATCAAACCCTTGATGTGAAGAGTGTAGAAATGTAAGAATCACCCAGAATAAAACCATGATCAGCTATTGTCACACAGTATCCTCTGCAGTATTGTCATCGGGTATTTTCAGTGCTTCTACAACGTCTTTGCCAGGCTCCTCCTGCAGATTGGCTTTCTTGGATTCTTCTTTTGCTTCTTTATCCAGTAGCCTGTAGTTGATGCCCATTCCGATGAAAAGAAACAAACTGCCAGCCAGCAGGACAATTCCACAGCCCATATATGTATATTTGTAGTCATGGTAGATGTCATTGAACTTTCCTGTGAGTGCAGACAATTATAAAAATATAAAAAATAATCAGTGATCCAAGTGGAATCCATGAATGCTTTTTTTTTTTTTCAACAAAAAGTGATTCAAATGTTGGTCATGCTTTTGCTTTCACTCTCAAAGGTTTTGCAATAAAATAATGCACAATGCCATAATCTATTCCTCATTATGCATCTTAATTTTGTAAAGGCATGCAGAAGTCTTTTCTTCTGGGACTGCATGGTTAATGCGGTTTCATTGATTTTTATTTTTTATTTTTTTTATTAAAATTTATCTGAATGCATGAAGGAAAGTTAATTTAAAATCATGTGACTGGTCATTTAACTACATTTTGCCTTCACTTTTTTTGGTATGCTTTTTAAAACTACTCACCTAGTAAAGGAGGCCCCAGTAACACTGGCCCACATTCTACAATCGTCACCAGTCCCACAGCACTGGAGAAACGTTGAGATCCCACAAGATCCATGAGGGTCTCAAACAGCACAGAGCTCAGCCAGCCGAAGGCAAACCCAAAGAAGATGGCGTAAATCACGAACCCTGTGTAGTCTGTGGACAGAGGTGCGAGCAGGTGGCACACACCATTAAGGAGAATGGATGCAGCGAAGAAGTATTGCACCCTTGGCCTGACCCATTTCGTGCTGGCAACTATTCCCATTGAAGGTCGTGCAACCATATCTACAAAGGCTAGGATAGAGAGCAGAAAAGCCGCCTTCTCCTTGGGAATTTCCTTACTCTTGGCGTAATTACTGAGGAACACAAGAGGAGAGAAGAGGCCGAAGAACATGACCACATTACCCAGAAGGTACAGCAAAAAGCCACGATGCTTGAAGAGCGTCAGATCGATAAAACCATTGATGATCTCCATCACGCTCTTTTGCTCTCTGGCTTCGCTATTACTGTTAGCAGCTTTAATAGCAGGTTGGGGTTTTGGCCCAATGGGCCTCATCAGTGAACCAGCTACACAGCAATTCAGCAGAAGTCCACCCAGGATCAAGAAGCTCCCTCTCCAGCCGAATTGGTCGAAGAACCAGGTGTTCAGGGGAGCCAGAGTAGACAAAAAGACTGGGCTACCAGCCATAGCAATACCATTAGCTATTGGGCGCTTCTTGTAGAAATATTTGCCAATCATTGTGAGAGCTGGGTTGAGATTGAATGCAAGTCCCAGACCTGGAAAATATCATAACACAGAGTTCAAAATGAAAACAGGTCCCCTGTGTGATATTAAAATATGTCACAAGAGTGTAACATCACTAGGAGTGTTATTACTGTAAAGTACATGGGATAAGAGCAATGGTGTGTGTTTAAAAGTTCTTATTTGTTTTTAATTATACCTCCCACTACACCGACACAGAAGTACAAGCCTTCGATGGTATTGCAAAAAGAGGCAGCGATGAGTCCTGCTCCTGAGAGACAGCCTCCTAAAATCATAATAGGCCGACTTCCATACTTATTGACCAGGATACTGCTGACAGGACCTGGGAATGAAAATAAAAAATCTAGCAGAATTTGCACAAAGCAGAGGAAATTTTTTTTATTTTTGTAATCTGAAGACATTTTTTTAATCATTTTATATGCTAATTCTAAATCAAATGCTATTTCTTGAAACAAATGCAGATTTTAAATCTTAAAATATGAAAATCTATCATAAAAATATCATATTGCTTTAAAAAAGTGTGATACACACACACACACACACACACACACACACACACACACATATATATAAATATATAAAATAAATGATGAGTTAGTGTACTTGTATACGAAGGAGTGTTACCAACAGTGTTGTTGAAAAACATGCTTGAGATTAATTACAACACATGTGGCTCGTGAAGAAAAATCAAGGTAATAGTAAAAGAGAACAATGGTTCAAGCAACACCCAATTCCAGGTTACCAGGAAGTTTAATACAGGACTTGATTTTATCCATTGGGAATTGATGGAATTGAAAACAGTGGGGTTGAAAAAAAGTTGGACTGCCACTATCACCGGAAAACTGTTTCAGAGTGGAAGCATGTTATTACATTATGAAAAAATATTACAAAGACAAACGTCTATCTGAAATAACATGCACACATGAACTGTTCACAATAACATCAGGAATGTATACTAAAACAATAAGCAGGATCAATCTTCTTTTTCCAATGACGTAAGTTTATAGTCTCTGTTCGGACCACTAGAGGGCATTGCAGCTCTGTGGGGAAAAACAATAGCATTTGACATTGCATATTAATACAGTAATCATCAAAGTGTTTCCAACCGTCATCCAGCTAACTGAGCAAAAGATGTTACCTGTGAAATGCAGAGGCTGAAAGATCAATCTTAAAGTGCTCTACTAAATCATATTTTAGATATGTTTTGCACTATGGCAAACTTTAGTTCAACAAACCAAACTAATGTGTTCTGATACTGCCCTACAGTAGGAAACACAAGGATCCCAAAGGTATTGCCAGTTACATACGTGTTTTTAAGGCTTCCCTGTATGGAGTCCAAATCCTATCACTAATGTAGGAAGGAAGCCTAGCTAATCATGTGAAAACCGGGGAGGGATGAGTACAATAGGCTGCCTTGTTTGCCCCATACAGCGAGTCACTGTGAACATGTACGAAAGAACATTTAGCCTACACATTTAGAAATGCGGAAATTCATTAGTATCATGTACAAGCCATAGTTTACGTCACAACAACTAAGCTACTAATACCAGCACTTTAATCAGATTTGAGTTTTAAGGTTCTATTTAAAATGTTGAAGCAGATACCTTTTGTGTGTGTGTGTGTGGGGGGGGGGGCATTATTATTATTAATACATGTATAAACATGACTAAATAAAAACATGAAATAAATAATATTAAAATACTAATATGTTTGGCTTATTTTGATTTTAAATCGTCTTCCATTTATACATGTAAATAAATGCTCCTTACAAATCAGCTTGAATACCAGATAAATATTACAAAAACTTTCGCAACCAATCGTGGCAGGCTAGGGCGGGGCTATCTGTTTAACCAACCAATGGCAGATGAGTGAAGTACTCGGGGAAACCTGTATGAAAACAGTCATTATGTGACATTAAAGTAATGCAGAAATGACACAATTAAGCTTTAACTATTTAACTTCCAGGATAATTTGGAGAATCACTACATTTCGAGCACTTTATTTTGTGCAGCCTGTATTCACATTAGAGTAAATGAAATTATAGTGGCTGTACTGTATATGTGGTACAAGAATAATCAAGAATTAGACTAGCCTTTGGGTGACATTAAACAAAAACTCACTCCTGACATATCAGATAAGTCCACATTCATATAAATATCCTCACATCTGGACATCTGTAGCCCCAGGGAAACTACCTCTGGGTTCCCTGTGTCACCAACAACATGCGTAAATGCAATGGAGGTCTATGTAGGAAGATGTCTTGGCCTAGAATGCCAAAACAACACATCTCAGGAAAAGAAACGAACACTTTCTGACAGTATTTAGCTTAGAGGGGATTCAGACTTCTCTGCAAACTGTGGGTGAGACAGTGGCTGTATTCAGAGAAATGAGAGCAAAAGGGGAACCACAACACATGTCAGTCATGGCCAGCATCAAACTACATGCTAAACAATGGCATTCTGATTTACCTTTGAGCAAATTGTGAATTATTATGAATATGACATATATTGTTACACAGATGTCTGATGTGCATAAGTCAGCATAAAATATTCACACAATTATGTCTCGCCTGCAAATATGGTATTACAAACCAGTATCACTACATAAAGGGATTCTGTTTATCATTGTCATCAGAACAAATTGCTGGATTTTTTTCACGCGTGGTTGGTTCTGTGATCATCTGGGTCATGTGCTATGTATTGCCCCCTGCATTACAGTAGGGAATTAGCTCTGCTGGGCCAGAAGGGGCATGTGAGTACAAGGTCAAATGTAAAGTCATGTGCCTCTCACATGTCACGAGTTCTCATGGCCATAATGTCAACCCCACCAGCATAAATTGAAAGGTCTATCTTTCAGAAACTTATCGAGCGCCTTGTTCTTGTTCATGACAAATGAAAGGGCAAAGCTCAAGTTTGACAGAAGTATGTGGGTCAATGACGAGTAAAAGAAAGAAAAAAAATAATCACATTGTTCAAAATGAACTAACAAAAATATATTATATTTTAGAAAATGTATACACTTTATATTTTATATTCAAGTAATATAAAATATATTTTGGAATAAATCAATATTTAGGACAAAAAAAGCATGTGGAAAACTGAATAAAAGTCAAAGAATTGATCCATATTCTAAAACTTTTTTGTCCTTTTTGGAGCTTTACAAATCCTAGTCGCTATATTCTTGGAAAATAAGAGCATTAACATACTACAAAATGTCTTTTTTGTGTTGCATGGAAGACAGAAAGTCACAAAGGTTTGGAATGACATGAGGATAACGTAAAAATCTGTTTAAAATCTATTTTTGTGAACTAAATCTTTAACTCAAATTGCAGGCTGGTTTATTTTTGCCTGTTTTAAAGGTTATGTATAAGCACATAAGCAAACCATACTGACAGACTAGAACACTAATTGGCTTCTGCGTTGTAACCAAAAAGTAGCACCATACTGTCAGAAACATTCAAACCTTTATATCCGTAATGGTTTATATTTTTTAACTTGCGTTTGATTTGATCAGAAGGCGAACGTGCAATTTAGTCTGTCTGTGTGAGTGTGCTGACATCATTCGCTGGTGCTCCACTTCCTGAGACAAGTTTGCTATTGACGCTAGTCATCACAAGTCTGTGCGACTCCTGAGTTAGGCGTCTCATCTCCTCATCTCTCTCCAAGGAAAACATCTGACACTTGCAGAATAAAGGGCTGACTGAGAAGAAAGACTCCAGAGGGAGATAGAGTTGCCCATTCAGAGCTCAATGTCTCAGCAAAGCAGCCAGTGGCTGATGTGTAAGCCTTGTCTAGCATGCCTCTCGTTTCTACAATTCAAATGAATAAGGGCCTTTCACTTGCACTACATCCATTGATAAACTGCGTCGGGATCTTCATTAATTGCGCCATGAACTCACCACTGGCTTGAATGGTTGAAAAAACAGCCTGATTTAAAAGTTACCCAAGGACAAAATTATTCTATTAAACAACTCCAGTTATGAATC
The DNA here is from genome assembly GCF_963082965.1 of Carassius carassius. Lineage (NCBI taxonomy): Eukaryota > Metazoa > Chordata > Actinopteri > Cypriniformes > Cyprinidae > Carassius > Carassius carassius. The sequence goes on from NC_081771.1 coordinate 5,191,054, forward strand.
AATGCAAACATAGTATGAATTTTATAATACGTGTAAAGAGAGCTTGAGAGTTTTAAGGAGAGGAAAAAGAGGAAAATGCAGGAAGAGACTGCTTACCTCCTCCATACATGACAGCAAGCATGATGGAAGAGATCCAGGACACTTGACTGCTGGTGACGTGGAAGATCACTTCAATTTCCTTGAAGAACACAGTGATGGACTTTGGGAAGGCGTAGGAGAAACCAATAGAAATGAAGGCTCCAAACACTATGGCCCAACCCCAGCCACCTTCAGGAGGGGTGTATCCCACAGGACCTCCAACAGCAGGTGCCATGGCTCCAGGTGTTTACAAAGATCTCTTTGTAAAGAAACAGGTAAAATGGAGTGGGGAAAAAAAATAAAATAAGTCAACTGTTTTGACTTCAAAATCTCAACATCTCCAAGGCTGCTTATAAAAACACTGTTGACTGCATATTTGAATGATGTCACCTAATATAAACTGTAGAAGAAATTCACAATAGAAAACATACAAGAAACATACATTAGCCTTTAAAAGTTTGGGGTTAAGATTTACTAAAATGTTTTTGTAAGTGGTCTCTTATGCTCACTAAGGCTGCATTTATTGAATAAAAATACAGTGAAAACAGTAATATTGTTATATCATATAATATAATTTTTATCAATTTAACACATCCTTACTGAATAAAAGTATTTATTTATTTCAAATAATAATAAAAATGTCTTACTGGCCCCAAACTTTTGTTGTTGTTTTTACTTTTGTTGAGTGTTCTTAGTTGCTTTCAGTGTGTTGCTATCTGTTTGCTGACTCTTTACAATACTCTGGTCTCATGGTCCATGTCACTCATTCAGTGTAATTCTATTGGATATTCTAGTCCATTTATCCAGAAGGTGAGAGATGTCTAAAGTCAGAAAAGCTCCTCAATTGAAACATTTGAGGCAACATTCATTTCCGAAGCACAAGCGGTGTTGAGTGTGGGATGAGTTACGCACTGAAATTTAATACCAAGGGTTTGTTCAGATCCCTATCCCTAAGTATGAGCAATAGTAATAGTGATGCTAGCACCTCTAATGCCTCGATTCATGGCCAGGAAATACAAGATTTTCTGCACAACTAGTCCTCTAAAGTTTAACCTAAAACTTCAAAGCATCACGCATCAATAAACATGAATCATATCCAACAGCTGCAAGAAATCATTGTGCACATGTGGCAGAAAAGTGTTCAAAGGAATCATAGATGGTACATAAAGAGTCATGGTGCTTTTACATATTAAAGCCTCATAGCCGAACTGAACACATTGAGTATTTGTAAAGCCACAGCAGGAGGCTTTTAAAGCGAACATGCCCTCCAAAATGGAAAAATGACTTACATTATTTCAGGAGGATCAGAGGTTTATGTCAGAGAGAGGCACCTTATACAAATATCAGGTTATTTCCTCCACTTGCATTTAAGTCTCTCTACATGTGCTCTTGGACTTGTTTTGTCAGCCCAGACAGCGTGATCTTGAGGCATCAGGGAGCCTTGCCATTAGCTGCTAGATCGTTTTTAAGAACAACTTTCTCATTAAAAAAACAATGTGCAGTCATTATCACAAAACTAATTCAGACAAGGCGATCAGGACTCCGATGCAAAGTGGGTCTTGCATCACCCTGAAGAGGTTTATTTTGTGATAATGACTGGCTCCCTGTATGCTGTCTTCCATATTACACAGTAACAACCAATCAAATGAATAAACAGACATTCAATCATTTTAATACACTACTGTTAAAAAGTTTTGGTTCTATAAAATGTTTGCGCTTTTGAAGCCGCCTCTTATGCTCACCAAGGCTGCATTTATTGGATCAAAAATACAGTAAAAACTGTAATATTGTGATTTTTTTTTTAACAAAAACTGAATTTATTCCTGTGATACAAAGCTGAATTTTCAGCATCATTATTCCAGTTTAAGATTCTGATTTAATGCTCAAGAAATATTTCTTACCATTATCAGAAATTGTTGTGCTGCTTAACAAAAGTATTAATTTCATTCTAACCTCCAAGCTGGCAACAATAAATCCATGGAGTGATTGGTTAACTAATATAATTATACAAAAATACTTAACTGCATGAAGACTGACCAATCAAAATCAAACATTCCAGAATGGAGTATAGTATTTTTAAGGTATTGTCAAACAGTTTCAAATGCATAATTCATTCAGTTCTCTTACCATACATCGTCATTGATACAATTTTGTATTAAATATGTATTTTGATTTAGCCAGTATTGCATCACTGGGCTGTTCACTTTGAATTTCAACAATCTGACAGTTTGACCATGTTGGCAGAGCATATCATTCCTTTCAACTAGAGTGCTGTATGCTTTAAAAAGAAGTGAGAATGAAATGAATCACTTTACAGGTAAAATGGGTCCTTTACACGGCGTCAAGCTAGACTTTTTAGCGCATTCAAGCTCAGAATAACACATTCCACACAGAAGCGCTCCTACCTTTCTGGCACACTCTATAAATTCTCTGCATAAAATAGTCCAAAGTACTCTTCTATTCCATAGTGATGGCAAGCAGCATTTTAAGGGACCGGTCTGGGTCAAGGCAATTCTCTAGATATTTAAATAATCCTGAGCAAAAAAAACTGTTGAAACTCAGCCTTGTCAAACTGTGTTCAGCTGAGTTCAGGGCAGATCTTATTGGCCCCCAGTGTCTACAGAATTGTTCAAGATAGGTTTCTATTGGCTCCTTGATGTCTGCCACTATACCCATTGTGTCCCTGCTCTCCTCCTCCTTGTTCTTTGTCTAAGCCACCCCTTCAGGACTCTGTTCAGGTCTCTTTTGGAGGATACAGGTCTCAATATGGGGTCTTTGAGATAGGATGTACATTGCTTTTTGATTGTGTCAATGCATCCAATGTCAACAAACACCCATTATATTGAAAGACACTGATGTTATTATACTTCCTGCAGCATGTACATGCTAATTTATAATTAGCTCTGATTCACGTTACTTATCTTTCAATCAGATGAAGGAACAAAAAACGACGACTGACAAGGATGAGCTTTGCAACTGTGCATGAGATGTGAGAGATTCTACTAATGTCAGAATAAGATTCAATTTCTTAGAATCACTTACAATACTATAAGCTATGTTAGACGCAACAACCAACTGGATCAAATAAATAAGGAAACAAACCGGAATCAAATCGATTTCAGGAGTTACACATACTCACTCACTCACACACACACACACACACACACACACACACACACACACACACACGCACGCACGCACACACACACACACACACACACACACACACACACACACACACACACACACACACACACGCACACGTACACACACACACACATATATAGTATATACTTCTCTAATCTAAGTTTAACTGTACACATTTGTATAAATTACTATCCATCCATCCATCTTAAATCCACTTCCTTAAATTCAAATTACATCTCTACATCCTGTTTGCTGCCAGAATTCTAATTCAAATTAAATTCAACAATGAACTGGAATTTAAAAGGAATTTTAAGCTCAGTCTGAACCCCAAAACACAGTGTCTTCATGCTCACTAATTCCAACCAAAGGATCTAAATTGTAACCAATAATCTACAGAATTAATGAATCAACATTAATTTGCAGAGCCGTCATTGTCTCTATTAGTAAACGAGTAGGCCAGGAACCAAAGAACCAAGGTGACAATGTTTTAAGCCATATTTCCCAAGCGAGAATAAACTGCATCTAAAGCAATCATTACACTCCACTTTTTTAATGAAACTAGAAAATGCTTAGCTCCACGCATCAGCAGAGTCAAACCGTAAAACATGTTTTTCCATTTCCCTTCTGTGACTTTCAAAGACCTCTTTCATTTCAGAGCGACTGTGTCCTGGACGTGACACCAAGCCAAAATATTTACTTTCTCCGCTTTGCATAGTAAGACCTTCACAAATCTGACATCAATTGATTTCCTCTTCAATTTAGGAAGCTTTGCACTCAGGCCAACTGCAGGAGGAGCAATTGTGGCCTTTTTTGAGGTGTGTACATCCCCACACCCAAGCAACACAAGATCTGATGGCCATACATTAATGCTGAAATATACACGTTGCGTGGAGAAAAACGGCTGTCATAATAAACATGCAAGAAAAGAAAAGCAGGAAAGAATAGACTAGGCAGTGCTCTCCCGTCGAGGTCTCTATTGTTCAACACATCAAGGTTTACTGTGAAAGGAAGCGTTGCGTGACACATATGGAGTTTATAGGAAAGAGGAGGTTCAAAAGACTGCCAGTCTGATTGTCTCTTTCAATCTATTTTCTACATGTCATAGATTTTTGCTGATGTATCCGCCAGAAGTGTGACACTTCATAGTTAAAGGCTATGATAAAGTAGAGGAGACTTTGACCTTCACAGCTTCTATTTAGATTTGGTGCACACTGAGGATAAATGTCATCACACTTCAGAAACACATTTGGCTAAAATAGTGACAGTTTAAGAAGCATTAAGGATTTAAAATTACACACCTGGATCAGTACCATCTCAGAGTTGGAGTCTTGCGGCCTTTGCATCTTGGTCTAGGTCTTGGCTTACAGGTCCCCATCTACTACGTTTTCACAACTCCTGATATCTTTCACATCATTTACACCTGATACAATACACCTGGTATTTACAGTACACGCATCTCCTGTTACTACTTGTCTATCTGATTTTGTGACTACCTACATCACTTACTACACCAATTTACCATTGCATTTCAATAAAGTGAAAAAGGGTGTATAATATAAATTTATACTATACCTACATATTGTAATTTTGTGGCAAACATGAAAACTCCAGCAGAAAGCTTTTTGTTATTTTAGTTGAGCGCCAGTATTAAATTTATAATTCAAGTTTTCAATTCAAGTTTATTTGTATAGCCCTTTTTACAATACAAATCGTTACAAAGCAACTTTACAGAAAATTATGTTTCTACAATATTTAGTAATAGCTTATAAGTGGTGACTGTCAGTTTGTGCACGTATGACAGGATTTGTAGAAAAATTAATACAAGACGTAGTCAGACAGATGAACATTATTAATATTATTAATAATTAATAATAATTATATGACGCAGTCACACTTGTAGCAATATTTGTTAGTTCTGTTGTTGATTCAGGGTTAGCATCATCTGGGGTCCTCTGATGGTCAGCATCATCTCTTTTCAGGTGTTCTGGATCCAGACTGGAGCTTGTGTAAATCCTAGTTACCATGGGATGTAAATCCCGTGGCAAAACATAGAAACAAATAGAGACATCATTAGCATAGCTGCTGTTCCAACAAAGTAAAATTAATTAGTTTAACCCAAGCTAAAGAATAAGAATGCACATTTGATCAGATACAACTATACTCACAATTTAAGATACATTATTCAAATGCTTGGCGAAAGAGATGCGTTTTTAATCTAGATTTAAACAGAGACAGTGTGTCTGAACCCCGAACATTTTCAGGAAGGCTATTCCAGAGTTTGGGAGCCAAATATGAAAAAGCTCTACCTCCTTTAGTGGACTTTGCTATCCTAGGAACTACCAAAAGTCCAGCGTTTTGTGACCTTAGGGAGCGTGATGAATTGTAGCGTTATAGAAGGCTAGTTAGGTACACAGGAGCTAAACCATTTAGGGCCTTATAGGTAAGTAATGATAATTTGTAACTGATACGGAACTTAATAGGTAGGTAACATGTTTCGTAGCTTGGCAATTTTCTAAGATGGAAGAATGCAGTTTTTTTAACATGGGAAATATGATTTTCAAAAGACAAGTTGCTGTCTAATATAACACCCAGATTTTTGACTGTAGAAGAAGTAACAGTACATACGTGTAGTTGCAGATTGTAATCTACAAGATTCTGTGTAGTGTTTTTTGGTCCAATAATTAATTTCTCTGTCTTATTCCGAATTTAATTGAAGAAAATTATTGGTCATCCAATCTTTTACATTTTTAACACACTCTGTTAGCTTAGATAATTTAGAGGTTTCATCTGGTCTCGTTGAGATATATAGCTGAGTATCATCAGCGTAACAGTGGAAGCTAATTCCGTATTTTTAATAATATTACCAAAGGGGCAACATGTATATTGAAAATAGAAGGGGACCTAGGACGGATCCTTGTGGCACTCCATATTTTACTGATGATAAATGAGATGACTCCCCATTTAAGTAAACAAAATGGTAGCAATCGGACAGGTAGGATCTAAACCATCTTAGAGCCTGCTCTTGAATACCTGTATAGTTTTGTAATCGATCTATGAGTATGTCATGATCTATGGTGTCGAACGCAGCACTAAGATCAAGTAAAACTAGAAATGAGATGCAGCCTTGATCTGACGCAAGAAGCAGGTCATTTGTAATTTTAACAAGTGCAGTTTCTGTGCTATGGTGGGGCCTGAAACCTGAATGAAATTCTTCATACAGATCATTTTTGTGCAGGAAGGTGCTCAATTGAGCAGACACAACATTTTCTAAAATTTTAGACATAAATGGAAGATTTGAAATAGGCCTATAATTTGCCAGTTCACTAGGATCTAGTTTTGGTTTCTTAATAAGAGGCTTAATAACTGCCAGCTTGAATGGTTTTGGGACGTGACCTAAAGATAACGACGAGTTAATAATATTGAGAAGCGGTTCTTCGGCTACAGGTATCAACTCTTTCAGTAATTTAGGGGGTACAGGATCTAATAAACATGTTGTTGGTTTAGATACAGTGATAAGTTTATTTAGCTCTTCCTGTCCTATATTTGTAAAGCACTGCAGTTTATCTTTGGGTGCGATGGATGAAACTGAAGTGTTAGATGCTGTAGAATCTACATTCGCTATTGTATTTCTAATGTTATTTATTTTATCAGTGAAGAAATTCATTAAGTCATTACTATTTAACGTTGTTGGAATATTTGAATCAGGTGGCGTCTGGTAATTTGTTAATTTAGCCACTGTGCTAAATAAAAACCTTGGATTGTTTTGGTTATTTTCTATGAGTTTGTGGATATGCTCTGCCCTAGCAGTTTTTAGAGCCTGTCTATAGCTGGACATACTGTTTTTCCATGCAATTCTAAAAACTTCCAAGTTAGTTTTTCTCCATTTGCATTCAAGACTACGAGTTACTTTCTTGAGAGCGTGAGTATTACTGTTATACCATGGCACAGTACGTTTTTCTCTAACCTTTTTCAATTTGATGGGGGCAACAGCTTCCAATGTCTTAGAGAAAATAGTGCCCATGTTGTCAGTCATTTCGTCTAATTCATGTGTATTTTTGGGTACAAATAGCAGTTGAGATAAATCAGGCAGGTTATTTGCGAATCTGTCTTTGGTAACTGGAACAATAGTTCTGCCCAGACGGTAACGCTGAGACATATAGTTAATATCAGTGATATGCAGCATGCACGATACAAGGAAATGGTCTGTAACATCATCACATTGAGGTACGATATCTATAGCAGTAAGATCAATTCCATGCGATATAATTAAATCTAGTGTATGATTAAACTTTGAACGTGTGTTACTACATGTTAATTTAAGGTCTAAGAAACACATTTGGTGCTTGCTTATATTTCAACATTGTTTCACACCTATAAGTTGGATTTTCTTTCAAAGTAGTAACCAGCAAATGTTTTTTGTTCAGTGGCTGAATGACATGCGAGTAGAGGGCTCCTCTGTGTTGCATCAGGACAGATTAGTTCTACACTACAAACATGATGTGAGAGTTTGCATTTCTGATTATTTCTAAATGTGGTTTTACTGAATAGATTTTTTTTGTTTTAGGGTTATAGTATAACAAGGCGAAAACCTGTTCAGCATGCCACTATTTGAAATGAAGGCTGCAATAATTTCCTTTAGCTTAGTTTATAAATCATCAAGTCTTGGTCTGAGATGTGGAGTCTGGCATTGATCTGTTTGGGGGTCTCGCAGTCAAATGCACAACATTTAAGCATGCATCAGTAATTGCAAGCAATGAAATGTATTTTCTGCAAGCTCTTAAGAAGAAAACAAAATAGCATCACAGATATAAGTCAAGATTTAAAAGCAAAGAAAAAAGTATGAGAGCACTTAGAATACAGAAGAAAAAGTAAAGAAAAAAACAGGAAAATACAACACAGGCTAACTGGATAGTAAGGCATGTATATGGATATAAGAGTATAAAGGTATGAATCTGAAACTAAAACAATTTGATTTGAATTTCCTTCTAACTTCCTTTTATGTAAGGCCATGATTAGGGCAAAACAGGAATCAAGGATAATTTGAGGAAATTAAGGAAAGTCTTGTTAGAACACATTAAATCAAATATCAAATAAGTCCTTTCATGTATTTTGTGAGCATCACTGACAATAGTAAGCTCTCTGATTTGTCCGGCAGAAGAGGGCGGCTGACCTTGAAAGTAATGGAGAGAACTGACAGAAGGGAACACTGTTAACAAGGACTGGCCATATATCAAACAGCCAATTTGGATCTCTTAATCCATTGGTGGTCAATTCTGGCCACGTGGACATAGATCACAGCGGTTCAGGACATATGCCACACGGCTAATGTCTTTCTGCTCAAGTCTCCATCCAGCCCAGCTTTGTATTTACACAGAATGAGAAATAAAGCAGAAGGAAATGAACCGCACAGAACTGAATGCACATGGACATAAATGTTTGATTGCAGAGCTAAGATTGCTTATTGTACAACTAAATGCACTGGGATAATTGCACATTCATCCACAAACAGACTGTGTACATGCTGATGCAATCTTTATATTCACACACAAGCTACATGCAATAATTAAACACCAATGAGCTGAGGAAGATGTTACATTAGGGAATTCTGATGTATGATGCCATCTTTCTGTTTTTGCAGTTTGGATGGTTTAGATAACATTGTATTATTTGGAGTAGGGCAGTTATATTAATGGGCAGGCAGATCTTCTGAAATATATCTTTGCAATACTCTTAAAGTGCACCAGTGCTCTAGCAGGCAGTAATGTCACTGCTAATGGCTCTCACAGTGGAGCTGTGGTATTACCTCTATTTACTCATCGCACATTCCATATTATGCCTTAGAAAGTGCTCTTGTCCAGCTACAATCTGCTCATATCATATAAAACCTTAGTATAACCACACACACACACACACACACACACACACACACACACACACACACACACACACAAAAAAGGTATATATATATATATATATATATATATATATATATATATATATATATACAATATATATATACCTTTTTTCTATAGCTGTAGTAGTGAGTTTTACATTTTCTTATAGGAATAGCTCACCCAAAAATGAAAATGGAATAGATTTGGAGAAATTTAGCATTCCATCACTTGCTCAAAGTATACTGCAGTGAATGGGTGCTGTTAGAATGAGAGTCCAAACAGCTGATAAAAACATTACTATAATCAAATTCAAATGACTCCAGTTCATCAAACAATGCCTTGTAAAGCAAAAAGCTGATTGTTTATAATAAACAAATCCACCATTTAGATGTTTTTAACATCATACCATTTGCTTCCAGCTAAAATAACTTCACAAAATCAAACGTTGTAAAATCCATCAATGCATATTAACCAAAAATATCTCTTTGCCTAATATTTAAACAAAATAACTACATGTTTTGCCTCTGGAATAAGGTTCATTTATGGCTGACATGACTTATGTCATGTCATGTAAATGTTAAAAACAGCCAAATGGCAATTTAGGCATTTAAGAAATGCAGCCTTTCTGAAATTTTGCCAACAGTTAATGCAGCAATTTCCTGGCAGCTTTAATGTAAAAATGTGATGGCAAAAAAAATCCAGTAATATATTTGAATGCGAAAAATAAGTGTGTGCACTGGGATACAACAAGATTCTCGCAAGGGTGAACTTCGTTTAAAAACATCTTCAAACTAAGTCCTTCACAATTCCTCGCAAACTCACATTCTCATGTATTGGCTCAATCCCAATACAGAACAGCCACTTTTTCCAATCCAATAAATTCCTGATGGGTTAAAATTTATAATTTATATATATTTACTCAAAAAATACAATCACATTACAGTAAATAGATTCTGAAAGTAGTTAGGCAAAAGTCTGTTTATTCTCCATGTAATATTTAAGTAAAAAAAATATATATTAAAAAGTGGTTAAATAGTTTCCACCGCTCACAGTTGTTTAAAATCTCATGTCAACCATCAAAGGAATTCTAAGATGATTTAAATCAAGAAGAAAATACCTAAAAGCAAACAAAGTACACTGCACAATTAATACCGCTTACACAACAGTGAATCTATACATGACAACACTTATAATTTATATTGACAAAACAGTTACTGGCAGCTGCATCGTCTGATGTTAAATGTTCTGTAACACACAAAAGGCCCAAGGCCCCTTGAAAAGACACAAAACTGATGCTCCTAAACTTCCATATAGTGCCCTCATTGTGTCAACACGGCAGCGAGTACATTCCCCTGCGTTATGTTGGATGAGGCCTGTCTCTGTGTAGTTCAGAACCTGCACTCAGCAGATACAGTAGACTGAACAATTCTAGGATCCATTTAAGTCCCCATATGGCTAGGAGTTGCAGCGCTCTAGAGAGTTTACGTCAGAACTTTTGTTTTTTTCTTTTTTTTGCGAATGTGTAGCCTCTGCTATAGCTGTGGCTAGGTATGATTTGTATTTCTGTTGTATTGTAAAGCCATGCCAGATGGCCAACCTGCTGAGTTGGTACAATCTGTGAGACAAGTGATGTGTCACCACCGTGAGGCCTCTGATGGTGGCCCTGTAGACCAACTTTTTTATAATTAACTTTTTTTATGTAATTTTATAATTAATTTTTTTAATCCAGCTTTGTCAATATACTTAAGAGAGATTATTTTCAACTGGTCTTGCTTTAGACTTAACATTGGGCATTAAGTTGCAATCCTAAAATATGAACAAAATGAAAAAGAGCTTAAAATCAAACATTGAAATGTGTAAAATACTATTTCATGTTCACAAAGTCATATACAATTATCTATATAGACTACCACTCAAAAGTATGAGGTCAGTTATGTGTTTGAAAGAAGTGTCTTGTGCAAATCAAGGCTGCATTTATTTGATTAAAAAAATACAGTGAAAATATTATTACCGTAGGAAATTTGCAAAATATCTTCATGGAAAATTATCTTTACTTAATTTCCAAATGATTTTTGGCATAAAAGAAAAATCTATAATTTTGACCCATACATTGTATTTTTGGCTATTGCTACAAATATAGCCCAGCAACTTAAGACACACACAAACACATCCAAAAATATATCCCAGAACAGTGTCAGAGTAGGATGTGTTGCTAGATCCACAATCTTAACAACCAATTCGTTTGTAAAGTTAGGTATAGGTTTAAAGGTTAGAGCAGAAGTCAGAACCTGACAACATTTGATCAGTCTATTATTTCCATTTAATGTTGTTTTGACAAGAATGCTGTTCAAATACCAATGAAACATGTTGATCTAGGAACACATCAACGCTATGAGGCATCATCACCACAGCCTCTTGTAGCTTTTTAATTGTTCTAAAGTGCTTAGAATGACATTACAGCGCCACCTAATGGAAATGACTAAGATGGTTCTCTCTGACTTTATAAGGTTAATTTGCATTATTGTAGATGTCCGCTGTTGTTTTCAACAAATAACCTTTAAGGTTACCTAACAGAAAGTAATCAAATCCTTACCTCAAACATAGGCACATGACAATAAATGTCCTGTTTCTACTCAATAAAATATGCCTTAGAGAAACTATGGATTAAAACCTATGATTGGCAGTGTTTGTCTATTAAACCGCATGAAACTTTGTCTCACACCCGGTGGGTCTACTTGAAAGAGCGGGACTAAATTACAATCCTTGCAGGTCATATTTAATGATTCATGCGTTGTGCCACAATTAAACTGATGTTGTTTTTTCACGTAGACATCCAAATGGGTGTAAACAAGCAAATTATATTAATTTTTAACAAAGCCAACGAGTGCCACGAGCCAACTGCAGTGCTATGGAAGGAAGCAGCCTGGATCTCCCTTGAATTTGAAAAATACCAGAGCATCTGTAGAGTAAAATGTACAAAATAAAAGTAAGATCTTATCCCCCGGTTTCACAGACAAGGCTAAAGCCTAGTCCCAGTCTAAACTGCATGTCTGGGCTGTTTTAACTTAAAGAAACTTGCACTGACCGATCTTAAAATATGTTAGTGACCTAATCCTGTAAAACCAGGCCTTTAAATGACAAATAAGACTTTTGTTATACCATTTAAGATATTTTCATAACCTTAAATTAAATCATTGAATTTAAGACATTTAAAGACCCATAGTCGAAGGGGATGTTCACATAGAATACATCTTTGTGTCTCAATCGCGAGATGCAGCACTCAGGAATGGATTTAGAAAAAAAACAGTTGCCATGCCAACCTGATGTTGTAAACAAAAGCATGGAACACTTGCCCCGTCTCTAAGGTCTTCTAAATGGTCCACGGTTTTGGAAGTGACATTGATGAGCGGCACTGCGTGTAAAAGTATTTATTCTTTTAACTTGTCATGGTGTCTTAAAAATGTGATGCAAGCACAGTGGTCATACACCTTCGTCTAACGTGTTTACATAAAAAAAACATTGAACAGTAGCGCAATGAAATGGAAAAATGCACTGTGTGTAAACGCTCCCTTAGGCCTTCTCACACATGCATTATACCAATTGCCCAGTTAATTAAAAAGAAGTGTATTGTCACTCTTCTAATGGGTCAGACTTAACAATTTTACTGGTGAAAATGAAAACCCATGGTAAAAAATCCCATATCAAAAGGTAGCTAGACATTGCAACCACCTCAGAACACCTTAGCCATGCCCTGGCAACCACCCACAACCCTCCATTGTGGCTGTAAATTTTGCATGGGTAAGCACAAGTCACATTTTTTTCATAAAATGCAAAAATATAGTTAATAGATGCTGCTGTTCAGGAAAGAAGCTATTCAGACTGCATTTGCCCCCCAACTCTATTCCTAACCTCGAGTTTCCACCGAATCTGCAACATACTTATTCATGTATTCAGTCGTTCTAATATACCCCTGCCTTGGCACAGCAATTACCAGTCCATCTTCTCCACTGCCAGCCTCAAATCGTGCCTCTATTCGGGGATAAGTATTCACCCCAGGGTCAGGGCATTTAAAAATACTCCGGAGAACTCATTTAACCACTGCACTGCTCCTCTCTATTGGGACCGATTCTGTACCATGGCCCAGAAACCCTGACTAATTCCTAAATATTGGAACTTAGTAATTCCTGAATGAATTTATGCATGACTGGCATTTAAGTTCAGGCCAAGGTCTAAAGGATTAAGTTTAAACAGGGTGACAAACACAATTTTGATATGATTCTGAGCTTCTCTGACCCAAAACAAGCTTGATGTGAGAAATCTTTTATGTGATATTTAGCATTGACATTAATCATAAGGAAAGAGCATTTGCAACACACCCTCATTAGGCATCATCTCTCTAGCGGCTTTTAAACAAAACATAACACTGTAACAAATTAGGTGTTCATAGAACCAAAAAAAAAAAAAAGTTGATCATTTGCATGGCTTTTAAGCTGAATTAATTAAAGTAAATGTCTTGAGTAATTTTAAAATATCAGAATACCATGACTGCCATCATTATAACAAATACCTGTTTAGATTACTTGGGATAAATTGTTTTCTTACTTTAAATAAAAATGATTCAGTATCATTATTTTATGATGTACATGTCATGGCATGTCTAATGACATCACAAACATTAATTAGAAAATACCATAATTTACCACACACAGATCTCAAAAGTGTAACAATCATCTAACTCATTACTTTAACTGATTATGCAATCTGACATCACAAGACGAGTTACTGAATAAAAACAACAACAAACTACATACACTACTGTATATACCACAGTCCAAAATCTAGGGCTCAGTATTTTTTTCTTCAAAGAAAGTGATACTTGCATTTAGCAAGGATGCATTAAATAGATCAAGTAACAGTAAAGGCATTTATAATTCTTTTGAACTTTCTATTCATCAAAGAATGCTGAAAAACAATACCCCAGTTTGCACCAGTTTTCAACACTGGTAATATTAAGAAATGTTTCTTGAGCAAATCAGCATATCATAATGTTTTCTGAAGGATCATGTGACACTGAAGACTGGAGTAATGATGCTGGAAATTCAGCTTTGCCATCACACACATATATATCCTGAGGCTTTGATAGAACTGGGGTGAAAATGTCACAAGAGAAACATTTTGGTGGCGCAGTACTGTATAAAATTTCTACAGCAACATTTCCCTTGTGAGACTGCCCTGGCATTTGAGTCATGTGTGACTTTTTGTGACGTCCGTGACCCAGTGAAACACAGGGAACGATAAATCCAATAGCAGTATGTTTTTATTAAGGGTAATCCAAATCGTAATCCAAACAAACCAGGGTCAAAACCAGAAACAATCCAAATAAACAAACAAGGAAGGGACAGGAAGGGAACAGGAACGGACAGAGGAACAGGAACTCGGAATGCGAGGAACTCGGGAGACGAGAAGACTGGGTACGGCAGGAAACGGAAGGAAAGGACTCCATAAAGACAAACAGGAAAAGACGGGTAAATATAGGGAGGCTAAAGACTAATAAGTGAAGACACCTGGTGCAATTAGCAGGAGTGCAATTACTGTGATGAAGGGACAAGGCTAGGGGGAATTGTAGTCCCTACGGTGAAGTGCCTAAGGCAGGGGTGGGCAACAGTTTTAGTCTGAGGGCCACAGTTACTTTGGCAAAGTAAACGGAGGGCCACACTTTGGACAATTGCAATTAAACATAGTTACATGATTAAATGGTACAAATTAATGCAATGCAAATATGTATAAGGCTACTCTACAGTTACTTTGACAGCCTATTTCAAGGCCTGATACTTATTTTTGCTAGGCCTGTCTGACCTTGGCTACTCTAAGGTTACAATAACTGGATTTAATTTCAAGGATTCATTTCCTACACTACCCTGCATATTGTTCAACTGACATTCATACCAGCTGTAGCTTTTCAAGATAGAAAACTATTAACAAAACTGCAAATGTATGTATGCAAGTTACATTAACATACAGACTTCAGGCAATCTGGCTTGGAATTATCCAATTTAATTGAGGCTATATATCAGAGGGAGACCTTCATCACTGAATGGAAAAACATATTCAGTTTTCAGTTGTGATTATTATTTTTTTTGTAATTTCTTTCACATATTTTGTTAAAATCTTTTATAAAATAGAACACAATTTAAGTGCAGATCAACTTCATCACACGTATGTTTGCTTGAAAGATATAAAGGGCCTATATAGGCCTATGCATCTCACAAAATTTAAATTTGATTTAGCTGTATCATCACTATCTACGGGACATACATAAGAAATGGCAACATGAAACTGAACAATGTTGTAAACATAACATCATCAATCAAGGGTAACTTAATGGAACTTTGGCTAGGCCTACTTTAGAAAAATGTATTTCGGCCTATGCAACTGAGATGATGAGCTTTTTGTCGGTGTTCTGTAACTCAATGTGAACAATTGAGACGGTCGCCTTTCTTTACTAAGTCACCGAAATCTGGGGTTGTGTTCGATGTTGAGATGCGCAACACGGACGACAGGTGTGTGTCGGTTAGTCGTGATCTGTAGCGTGACTTGTTAAAGTTCATTACAGAGAAAGTCTGCTCGCATACATACGTGGACCCGAATAAAACGAGCATCCTTTGCGCATGCCTCCGCATGTTAGGAAACTTGCCCTCGTTCAATGCACCGTAAAACCTGTCCAATGATGACGAGGCGAATTTCTCCTTGAGAGTGGGATCGCACTGCATGTCAATCAACTCAAGCTGAGCTTCCGGAGGCGCTTGGTCGCTGTCAAAGGAAAAGGGGGCGGACACCAGCTCCATCTCTTTTTCAATTTTTCCGAAATCAGAGAAACGCCTGTTAAATTCAGTGTGCAGATCCTCGAGTGTAGTGGTGTATTTGACAGTGAGTCGGGATGGCACATGCTTCATTGTGGCGAGAGTTGGGAAATGTGTAAAGCTCTTGTTTGTCATTTGTCGGGAAAACAGGGTAAGCTTTGCTCTGAATGCTCGCACGTAGGAATACAGTTCGTGCACGAACACATCCTTCCCCTGCAGCTTCCGATTGAGGTCATTCAAATGGCCCATTAAATCCACAGCAAATGCAAAGTCAAGCATCCAATCAGAATCTTCAAGTTCTGGAAAGTCACCAGCCTTCCCGACATTCTCCAGAAACACCCCTATCTGATCTCTCAGGTCCCACACACGGCGTAGCACTGTGCCCAGGCTCAGCCAGTGGACGTTTGAGTGGTATGGGACATCAGTGTGTTCTGCCTCACTCTCCTCCAACAACTGGCTAAACTGGCGGTGGTTAAGCGCCCGGGCCCTGATGAAATTGACAAGTTTCACCACAGTTTTGGTGACGTGATCAAGCTTTAACACTGACTTAGACAAGGCCTCCTGATGAATGATGCAGTGCAAGAAAATCAGAGTTGAGTTGGGGTCATCCTCTCTCATCCTGTCCTGTATCCTACGCAATAGCCCAGTGTTCTTCCCGGTGAGGTTTGGACAGCCATCAGTGGTCACGTTAAGTAACTTCGCCCACGGTAGGTTCATTCTCTGCATGCATCCTGACACCGCATCATAGAGTAATACCTCTGATGAATATAAGCAGCTGGGCAGTGTCTTTAATATCAGTGCTCTCATCCAGCGCTATTGAAAAGTATGTGAAATCGGTGGCCCTTTTTAGCAATGCAGATGTCAGCTCATCATCAATTACCTCGATGCGACGAGTAACTGTACGGCGAGACAGGCTCACATTTTCAAACTGACTTTTGCTGTCAGGGCACAGCACGCTAGCTGCCTCTACCATACAGTCTTTTACAAACTCACCATCTGAAAATAGTTTGCTGTGTTTGGCGATTTTGTGTGACACCATATAGCTCACTTTTGTTGCTGACTCCTGGAAATTAGACTGCTTGGTAAAAATATTCTGCCTGGCAGTTAAGTTGGAGGACAATCTCGTGGCTTTTTCTTCCCTCTCCTTTGCGGAGAAATTCACGGCATAATTAGCATGTTTAGCATTGAAGTGCCTGCTAATATTATATTCTTTAAAGACAGCGATGCTCTCCTGACATATCAGACAAATCACCTTTGAGCCGACGTTCGTGACGAAATATTTTGACGTCCATTCTTTATTGAATGCTCGACATTCAGAGTCAACTTTTCTCTTTTTTACTGCACTCATTTTGACTTTTTTATGCCGCCTGCCGTTTAGAATTTGTTCCTTTGAGGAGTGAAGAAAAGAAGTAAAGGCGCAAATTGTAATTTCACACAGCGACATCTGTTGGATTGTTTTTAACCCCTTTCACGTCAAAGATCATAGATTATTGTTGTTCAAAATTCATTACTCGTTAAAATATCACACTGTTAGCTACTTCTGGACAATCTGAGCATCATTTTAGAAACTTCAGAAAGGTTTAAGACTCCAGCTTCGATATTTGACCACTGTTTATGATTAAACTGGTTTGCAGTGACATTAATTTCTTAATTTATGCCAGGAGTGCAAAATAATTAATCTGTAACGATCGTTATTTTGAATAGAAATCATTATACTCACACAACATTTATTCTCGTCTTCTCCGGTTTATTTGTGTTCAAATACATAAAAAATACAGCATCAGCCAGGCCTATTAGTCCAATGGTGCGCATATTTGGAGAAATAATGATTAGTTATCATGTTAGTAAAATATTTCGTCATACAGAAAAACATTTTTATTCATTTTTCACTGAATTATGCGATCTGAAGGGCTCAAACAACGAACGCAGCTAGATGCGTCTCCTCTTCCTGATTTGCGTCAGACCTGTCAATCATCTCAGGTCACGTGGTTCATCATGTGTGATAACTAAGCTAATGTGACATTTTTTTTCACTGAAACAAGAAGCTAATAAATGCACGATTTAAGTATTTGTACGATTATGTGTTTTGTGTGTGATTTTCGTGCGATTTGGGGTTTTCATATAAATAATGAATGTCCAAATTGCGAGTGCATCGAGCGCATGGCGGGGGCCGGATTGAAGTAATATGCGGGCCGGATCCGGCCCCCGGGCCGTATATTGCCCATGTATGACCTAAAGGCGGGCGTACACGGTGCGATTTTTGCTGTCGTACGAGTTCGCATGCGATTTTTTTCAATCGTGTGGAAATCGCGTATGCTCGTATGGTCGCGGCTCGTATCATTTGCGATGAAATACGAGCCGAGCAGAGTGGCTTACGAGCAGTTCCCGACCTCCCGATCATTTTTAAACATGTCTAAAAAGTTTGTGAGCTATCGGTTTGAATTCGTGCCATTTGTGCGGTTGAACGAGCCGATTTGTTGATTTATCTGAAGTTGACCAATCACGAACTTGGAAAACCACAGAAGCTGAAGTCTGACAGGAACAGCGAGCGCTGTATGATGTTTCTAGCAACGTGTACCATGCTTTTTAGTTCTCTCTCTCTCTCGCGCGCTCTCTCTCACACACGCATATGTAGTTTACAGGGACTCTCCATAGACGTAACCGGTATTCTATACTGTATATCCCCATACACTACCTCTATCCATCACGGAAAATGCATGTTTAAAATTTCTATTAAATAGCCTACCGTACAGTATTTTTTAAAGCCATTTGGTTTACGAGGGCACAGGAATTGTCATCACAAACCATGTTTACATTGTAATACCTATTTCAGCGTTCCACTTGAAGCAGCGCTGCACAGAATGACATCACCTGTATGGCATCAAAGTACCGTGAGAGCGATTTGAATGCATTGGATATGTGTGCTCTTTTAGCGCTCTCGCGGTACTTTAATGTCATACCTTCTGTGCGTGCAGCGGTGCTTCAAGTCGAACGCGTCTATCAACTTCGTGCGATTGCTTCTGGAATTCGCAGGTTGTAAAATCGTGTCGTATATCATCTCGTCCGTACGATTTTCAGATAAACTCACTCGTGCCGTGTGCGTGGACATACGATCTTCCGACCATCCGAATTCGCACCGTGTACGCCCGCCTTTAGGGGAAGTTAGCTACGGTGGCCCAGTAATGCACAACACAACGACATTAAAAAAGCAAACATAAGCTCACAACACAACGACATTAAGCCACAACACAAACACATTAACCCACAACACAACGAAATTTTCACAACACAACGAAATTAAGCCACAACACAACGAAATTCTCACAACACAACGAAATTCTCACAACACAAATACATTAAGCCACAACACAACGGAAATGCATCCGACCACTAGGGGCCAGTTGGCCTGCAGAAACGGGCAATAGACTACATATTTCCTGTGAAATCTCAGGGCGAATAAAAGAGTGCATTACCAGCTGCAAACTTTTATCCATAAACGATGAATATTACATAATATTTATACATTTTGCTATAATACGACAAATTAAGTATACCACAGCAATATAATTATTTAATGAAGAGTTCCATAGACATCTGTGAGGGTGGTTTACACAGCTATTGCTGTGACCCGTTTTGTGAGGCTCCTCAAAGGTTTTTCACACTTCTCCACTGGATGTAGAAACTCAAAATAAGTGGATTCAAATTAGTAATGTAAAATTTAAGGATTTCAACATCACTTCTGATACTTCAGTCTGCAGGCGCCTGATACTTCAAGAATGACAACAGCATGCAAATCTACAGTAGGTAAGATCTAAACCTTTATTACTATATTAACGAGCACAATGTAGGCCTATTGTGAATTTTTTAATTGTCATTATTTATTTTTTGTCGCTGTGGTTGCCTGTTTGTTTAAAAACCTCTTCCGTGGATCAAGGCAATACCTGTTAATAGATGATTAACCCAAAAATAAAAAAATAAAGCTGTCATCATATACTCAACATTATGCCGCTGTAAACCTATATGGCTTGCTTTGTTCATTGGCATACAGAAATGTTGTAAATAATGTTACCGTCAGTCAGCTATCTAGATAGACCCCACAGAATAAATTCAGAACAGTTTAGAATGTCACGAGGGAGAATAAGCTAAAACCCCAGCTAAAATCTTTTTACAGACCTACCTTTTTTCCACTTGTATGTCAATACATTATACATTTTTAAGTATCCTTCAGGTTCAGTGTAGGCAAACAAACTTTTTACATTGTTTGGTGTGTATTTTCTGAAAACATGTCTCATCCAATATAGATTTGAGAAGTAGATCCATTTAATGGCCTTTTGGAGAGTTATTGAACCTGCATTCCACATGGTTCGTGAGACCAGAGCAAGGACAGCTACAGCGAGGAGAGAAGTTGGAATAACAAGCAATGCAATGGTAAATATTGATATTGTATTGTTTGTGACAGAGAAAAAAAATGTTATATTTATTTTCACTTTTTGATGCATACATTACATGCATGTATCATAATTATTTAACATTTATTTTGACAGTGTCAGTCTCTGCAGCCCTTCGATGAGTTCCCCCTCTTCATGGTCCACCTTTCAGTCGATCTTCCACAGAGAGATCTGGCCTTACACAAAAAACTTGGGATGGATTCATTTGGTTTTATTTGTACAGACTACAATATAAAATGTAAATTAAATATTATGTAAGTGCAAATATATGTAATTTTAATATGTTTTCTTGCTCACCAGTGTAGTGTAAACATGTAAATATCCACAATTAAATTTTTTAAACTTTGATACAGTTTTAATAGTTATGTAAAATACAAATACTAATAACTATGACAGTGTAATGGTGTGTTACTATATTTTTATAACACTTCTGCCACTTGGAGGACTGCTAGGTCAGGCAGATCACTGGTGACATCACTGTAAACATTCTCCTGAGATGAAAAACAAAGGTATAGTGTAAATTGACCATTAAGAAAAAAAAATTCCACCATCATTACAAGTTGCATGCATAATGAATAGAGCCATAATCATTATGATTGTGTTTTTGTCTTTTTTCTGTTAGGGCTAATCAAATAGGCATGTTATACATTATGAATAAAAGCAAGATATGAAAAGATGATCAATATCAATATTAGACACGTTACTCCTAGCTTAACCACTCAGCGAGTTTCCTCTCTTGAAAACAGGACCACCATCCCACTGACAGGACCTGGCTTGACTCTCTAGGCATACCAATGGGGCGTGTTAATATTATTAATCAAAGTTTATTAATTATGTCATACATTAAAGAATTTGATAATTCTCTTACTTACCATTGTTCTAGGTTTGTGCCAGCTCTGCTCCCTTCAGTGCAGCTCTGTACAGGAGGAACTGCACTGATTCTCACTTCTGAATAGTGTGCTGTCTGCTACAGTGCTGCAACAGTATGGATGGGAGTCCGTTAAAATAATCTGTGAAGATAATAACATTGGTTTACATATTTAATTGATTTCAGATACATTTGGAATTACTTTCAGTTGCATTTTAAATTATTACATTGTAAATTACTCTATATTTAAAATAAATTATGACAAATAATTAATATTTTATATAATGTTACAAACATGCCAATAGACTGTAAAGAGATCAGTAATATTTCAAAGGATGTCCCTATCTCTCTTAACCATTTCTGATCTTTTTTGCTTTTTACTGAATAGCTTTATCATGCTTGTGTTGGGGATCCCTGGAAAACTGTTATATAAATGTGAACAATTAATTCAAGCTTCAGGTTACAGATAATATAATTTGAAAATATAACAATAACTGTCAGACTAAAGCCCCGTTCACACAATGAATGATAACTATTAAGATAACGATAGAGTCCACAGCAGCGAACGATATAATCTGTTTATTCTAAGCGCGCACACGCTTGTCAGCTGCTTTACATTCTCGAGCTCGTTATAGCAGGATTCTGATTGGCTGTCAATGTTTTTAATCGTTCATCAGCTGGAAAAAAATAGTTCTTAATTCCAATGATATTGTTTCTCTTCTTTATCATTATAGCTGTGGTGTGGACTCTTGTTTTAAATAGTGAGAACGATTTTTTAAAACTAAATATCTTTATCGTTTTCTTTATAATTTGGTGTGAACGGTCCTTTAAGATTTATTACGATACATGGCAATCTAAAAATGGCAACAGTATTTAAAATACTTTATATCAAGTGAAGAAGTTTATATCACAGCAAACACCTATCAGAACCACCGATGCAAATCAACGTGGATTACCGGGAGTCCTGCTGTTATTTCTACTATCTCTTACGAGTTATAAAAAGATGAGGTGGACGGAGTTTAAAGCTAAACTCTAACTTAGCCCTGCTATTTTTGAGCTGATCAAGTCAGTGCAGCAGCGTTATCCAGCCTTATTAGCTAGATTTGCTAGAAGACGATAGAACAATACTCACCCTTAAGTTGTTGATGTAACGTTTAATGCACTTCTCCGCGCGATGAAATTCATTTACAGTCATCAGGGGAAGTTAGTGTAAGATGAAAAATCTTCTCCTCTTGTCAATTTGAAAGCTCTACGGAAAGAGCAATGGTTTCCCCGCACAGCACCGGATTTACATAAGCCCCCCTGAGGAAAAACATTGTGTACAAGAGCAGAGCTAAACGGTCCAAATATTATCAATTTATTTTTTGCTCATTCATGAATCGATACATTAAGATTATCAGGATATCAAAACATAAAAAAAACACGTTTTTCATTTAAAAATCGATTACACATATTAAGTTACACATACTTCTCGATGAAATATCGGTGTTTAACTTTCAACACTGCCCCCTAGTGGTCGGGAGCACTTCCGTTGTGTTGTGGCTTAATGTATTTGTGTTGTGGCTTAATTTCGTTGTGTTGTGAGAATTTCGTTGTGTTGTGGCTTAATGTATTTGTGTTGTGGCTTAATTTCGTTGTGTTGTGAGAATTTCGTTGTGTTGTGGCTTAATGTATTTGTGTTGTGGCTTAATTTCGTTGTGTTGTGGCTTAATTTTGTTGTGTTGTGAGAATTTCGTTGTGTTGTGGCTTAATGTATTTGTGTTGTGGTTTAATGTCGTTGTGTTGTGAGAATTTCGTTGTGTTGTGGCTTAATGTATTTGTGTTGTGGCTTAATGTATTTGTGTTGTGAGAATTTTGTTGTGTTGTGGCTTAATGTTGTTGTGTTGTGAGAATTTCGTTGTGTTGTGGCTTAATGTACAGTATTTGTGTTGTGAGAATTTAGTTGTGTTGTGGCTTAATGTATTTGTGTTGTGAGAATTTAGTTGTGTTGTGGCTTAATGTATTTGTGTTGTGGCTTAATGTCGTTGTGTTGTGAGCTTATGTTTGCTTTTTTAATGTCGTTGTGTTGTGCACCACTAGGCCACCGTAGTTAGCCCACTAGTGGACACCTAGGGAAACAGAGACTAGACAGCGTGACATTTTTAAGGTGTGAAAATATTCTGGGGTGCGTTCTCCGATAACGTTGTCTCTTAGCGCGCTACGAATACTCAAAAGGTACACCTTAACTACAGGTATACCTTTCCTACGTGTGTTCTCCGAACTATACCTTAGGATGTTGCTTAAGGTAAACCTTCTTAAGTTCGACCTTAGCAGGCGCTGTTCATGGTGGAGGCGCTGAATAGGTTGATATCGATGCCTCGATGATCGATTGTGCGCTCTTTCCCTCACAGTGGTATAGGTAAAGTATTGAGAAAACAATGTTCTTTATAAAGAAGCGTTTTAGAAATAGTAGGCTACAAACTGCATTTATCCGGGCTCATTGAAATATGTACATGCAGAAATAAATATGAGTATGTGTTTATAATTTAGCAAGTGTACAATACCAAACCCTCACGGCCATAAGTGTGTTAATGTTCTCCACAACGTATGCTGATTATCCACCAGCCATGTAGTTGACGTACACTAACTGGCTCCGCGGACGGTGCCGTCTTTGATTTAAAACAAGTACTCGCTGTCTCACTACCATAGCTATAAAGTTTGTGTAAACTCATCTTTCTTTATATAGACTCCTAAGCCTTTTCTGTCAAATGGTTCGCCAGCTGATGTGCCTTAGGATAGTAATTAAAAAAGCTAACAATTAGTGTATGGAAACTTTATTAATGAAAACACTTCCATACACTGGGTGTAGTAGGCTATAACAGAGGAAAAAAAATTGCATGTCTGTGGATTTTAAGTAACACACAAGTGCAGGATTTTGCAGGTACTCAAATCAAAAGCCTCCGATATGTTCGCTGATTGATGGCCATGTCTGTCTCAAGTGTCCCTGCTGAAGCTTTTAACATTAGGAGACTCATTTTTGTTCATCTGAATCCCAAATTTTTTTTTTTCTTATTTATTACAAACTATTCCCTTTCCCTATAGGGAAAACCTATACTCTTGTTCTAAAGTAAAAAACAAAAAACAACAAAGAAAACCTACCAATTTGTAATTGAATAATTCATGCATCAGAGGATTAAATTAATGGAATTAATCCATCTTGCCCTGATACACGTGACTGGTAAAGAAGCAACTGTTATATGATTTGATTTACAGCTTAAATCACATCCTACACACATTATCTCAGAATATGTGCACAAAGCAATATCTGAGGGTCACGTGTCTCATATTTTGTATTCCTTCTATTTTCCGCATGGCGAGGCCTGGAAAATTGACTCAGCGATGTTTCCATGCAAAGCGGGTTTACTTTTACATTAACATAATGTCTCGGGTCATCAAAGCGGGACGCAGGTGTAGCCTCAGTGTTAACATTGCAGTGATTGTCAACCCTTGGAAAAGACACAGAAGTATCTCTGATGCAAATAAACGGCACGCTGTCATTCGCCCCGCCGTTTGCTTCCCTCTGTCACACACACGCAAACACACCGTGTGATATGCCATGACGTTTATGCTAATATGAGCTTATTGTGCAGCAGTCAGTCTGCGTTTGTTGAGTATGTGATGAATCTGGTGTCAAAACTGCTTGGAACCACTGTCAAAACATGTAACCTGACCCTGAGGCAGTAACTCATACAGAAAGGAAGCAAGAGTTGTAGCTAAAATATAGTAGTAAATAAAGTAAGTTACAACAGTAACCTGGAAATAGATGAATAGTCAATAGTCTCATTACAGAAGGTATGTTTAATTGTTGGTTATAAATTATTAGAAGGCTCTCTCGAATACTTGATTCTGATTGGTCAAATTGCAGCATTCTGCGTTATTATCAAAGGTATAGCTCACCCAAAAACGCTTACGCAAATTCTGTTATAATTTACTCGCCCTCATGTCATTTAAAACACACAAGACTTTCATTCATCTTCAGAACACAAATGAAGACTTTTTTAAATAAAATCTGAGAGATTTATGTCCCTCTATTGACAGTAACCACTCATTTCACGGCAGCCATAGACTTCAAGTCAGTGGCAATTGTTTACTAACTTTCTTGAGGGTAAGTAAATATTTGGCAATTATCCTTGAGGCTAAAATCAAGTCAGCCGAACATTTTTGCTAAATTCCTTACATAACAGTAGCGCCACAAAATTTAGTAACTAGTTTAGTAACTGTGGTCATCATGGAAACCTTTTGAAAAGTTAGGCTACATGCAAATAAATGCAATGCATTTGCATAATATAATTAATGATTAATCCATCAGAAGGTTAAATGAATAAATTCCATCCATTTAGACCTGATACACACTTTAAAACGTCCATATACTTTCTCATTTACGATCAATATTTTTAAGTGCATATATTTCGCATTTGCTTATTTCAAAACCACAGATGATTTATTTGAGTCTGGTATCTTATGACAGTATATACCATATAATAAATCATAAGACTAGATATTATTTGAACAGATAATGCCTTAAGAAATCAATTCATCTTCTTAAGACTCCTAATCTTCACCATTCCCACTTTACCTTGTCTCTTTTCACCTTCTCATAAAAGAATAAAGCAGTTCACCCTGGGGACAAAGGGCTGCACTCACAACCAAACAAAATGAAGAGTGCAGAGCAATAAAAATTTGCATTTCCAACATCTGCTTTCTTGACTGAGACCAATAATTTGTTTTTTTGCCACCTGGAGGCCCGTCTTCATATTCAGGTCTCCTATCGAGGTGTTTTGTCACAAGAGTGCATTTTTCCGACACCTGAAAAACTCCTGTTGGGTGATTTATTTAATCTACTTTCTTTCTTTGTGCATTTATTTATTTATTTTATTAGTGGTTAGGGGCTGGCTGTGTAATTTACCCTACACATTTCAGCTTACATTAGACACTGCTCTAGCTGGCCGGTCAAACTGAAAGCCATGTAAAATTCAATGTGCATGATACATGGGGCGGTTTTCTAGCCTCAGGATTTGTAAGGTGCAAGAAAAAAAAGAAAAAAAGAAAGAGTTTGAGCTGCAACAACAATAACAACAGATCCTTCCTAGTTGTAAAGAGCCATCAGGACTAAGTCCCTGGGGCGGATTTGTGACAGGGTTTTTTCCAGGAAGGTCAAATGCCCCGAGAGCTCTAATAGTAATGCCACTTTGAGCGGGGTCGCAGGGGCAGAAGTCTACTGAAGGCTGGTGGAGGGGAAGTGTGAGCAAGTTCTCCCTTTCATGCTCCTTCACTTCATTTTCCATTTTACTAATGCTGCCATATATCTCCCCGTAGGGAGGGAGGTGGTTTAAACCCCTGGGAAGAAAGCAATGATCTAATATAACGTGCGTTTTTTGAGAGAGATGCTGTGTAAGAGAACTGGATCTCGACTGTTGGGTTGCGAACCAGAAATGGATATCAGTTCAGTTCTGATCACAGCAGTGAAAAATTACAAACAAAATCTTTAATAAATAAAATAAATAAAAAAATTTTTTTGACGTCAAAGTCCAGTCATTCAATCAAACTTCAGCATATATCAGCATACATTTTTTATTGTAAAAAATATAAATAAAAAATTCAATTAAATTCATGCATTTAGCAGACACTTTTATCCAAAGCGACTTACATTGCATTCAGGCTAAAAATTTTTACCTAACATGTGTTCCCTGGGAATCAAACCCACAACCCATAAAATGCTCTACCACTTGAGTCACAGGAACGATAAATATAAATATATTAACCAGAATTACAGCTGCATGATATATTGAAATAAAACCATTACCGTGATATGGCTTAATGCAATTATCAAATCATGCAGACTGCAATTTAAATAACTATATAGGCTACATTACTGGATTCAAGCGTGCATGGCATTTACACATGTGTAGTTCAAGTCATCCCACTAACTCTAGAAATGATTCACTCGTCTTAAATACAGCTACTGAAGTAATATGGTGAGAATTCCTGTATTTTTTTTCACATCTATATGTATATTTTATTGCAGAAATATTGTAATGTCAGGTTTTAATTCCAAATTCATTTGATTTATATCAAAACATATGTTTTATGTATTAAACAGTTTTGGTTCTTTGTTTGTTTGCCACTTGATGTCCAATCCCACAAATGATGCATTAAAAGATTACACCACCCAAACATCAAAACACCTTTTCTGTTGAATTGGTATGTGCCTAACTGATATGGAACAGACACTGAGGAATAATAGAGGTCTGCAACATTCATTGGCATGTTGATCCTAAAGCTCTGGGAGTGAACAGCCCGATATATGACCAAGATTTTCATGTATCAAAAACAGAACAGCTGTTCTTTTTCCTCAGTCTCATCTGCACTGCAAAAAAAAAAAAAAAAAAAACTAAACCAAAAACACCCAATACAATCATATTCCTAATGAATATTTTGCCTTGTGTTTGTGTAAAAATAATGAATAAAAAAATTTTGTAAATCCTGAAAACTTCCAAATTTGCATGAGAAGAAAAACTCCATTAAGACTTATTTTCAGAGAATACATCAAAATATAGCCTATCAGTCATTGTGAATTTCATTTACTCACCCTCATGTCATTCCAAAAAGAAAATGACTTTTTTTTTCTACTGCGGGCCACAAGAGATGATGTTAGGCAAGATTTTGATGCTGTCAAACTCCAAAAATGACAAAAACCCCATAAAAGTCTGCATTATTTCAATTATGAAATTGTAATTGTAACAATTAATTATGAGAGACATAAACAAGGACATTTGGCGTTATTGATATCAAATCTGGCACGAATTTTCTTACTGCACCACATTAAGTCAAAGTCATAGATACTGTAAAGGAATTAGACTTGCAGCAGAGAAGTTTATTTTGAATAACTGAAAGTCTTTTTATACAAAGTTATTGCATGACTTCAGAAGACCTGGAATATAAAACACAATAGCTCCAAACTGGCAGTCAAGCCCCCCAAAAAGACAAAAACACCATGAAAGTAGTTAATTACGGTGCTTTTTATCATTTTTGGTGCCATTGTCTTGTTCCATTGGAAGATTATTTCTCTTGTTGTAAGCATAATCCTCATTAAATTTTCTCATTAAGTTTCTAACAGATTTTTTTTTTTTACATTGTGAGGTTGATATAGCAAAACTCTCATTTAAAAGTGAGTGCAACTTTGATGGATTCTGCACATTTTCATCATAAATTAGAATCATTTTAGTAATTTTTCCTCACTGCCACTTGCAATGTGACAAATATACATTTTGCAAATTGTCAAGCTGGCAAAGCATACATATAGAGCAGTACTCTAACAATACAGAAAAGTAATTCAGTAATTCTACTTAACCAATACTTTCTCATACTAAAAATCTGTAGGCAGGCAGAATACTGGTGAGAAGAAGCAAAATGAATGAAATATTCATAAAATACTCATTCAGCAATGAGCTGACATGACAATTGTATCATTTTCAAACTGGGTGAGGTGCTCCGAGCCAAGACAGAACTTTACCTGACATAATTTCTGCTTCTGTTAAACACATCTGTGCCATGGCAGCATATGCTTGATTTCATAACAGGGCTTAACAATTAAAAAGAGAGCAAGCGCTGATGGGCCTGCTGTGAAAGAATGCATTCAGAGGGCTGGGAAACAACATGTAAATTGCAGGGTACAGCAATGCATCCATCTCTGATTAGAGCAGTTCCTACTTGTAACCTGAACAGGACGAGAGAGGTTAGTCTTTATGTGAAGCCACCTTTCCTCATTCTGCTTTAAAAGCTATTCCATGTTATCAGATTTTGGCCACCCATGTAAGGCACGACATTTCTCCCAGATTACAGCATCTTTTATTTAAATGTCAGGGTCCTCTAAAGCTCTCCGGTGGAGTACGGTCTAGCACAGATGTTCAAAGCTGTTCTGAGGTCAGTACTGGATGTACGGAGAGACAAGGGATTGAGACTCAATCTGTACCTGCGGCTAGAAAGGTCACGGGGGAAACTCATTCAAAAAGCACAGTCTTTAATATAACCACATGCGGGTTAAACAAGCCAAGCAAAAAGGTACTTTGATTTAAACGACGGTTCTGAATAATTACCATATTAAAATACTAAGGTATTTACATAGCACACCAAGGTACTTCAAAGAATGCCATTACTAAAATGCATGTCCTACCCATGGTACTTTTTTGGTACATGTATATACTTAAGAAATATATTTAATAAATAAATAAATATAATGATTACATATACACTCACATAAATATTTCTTTAATATATAGATGTGTGTGTGTGTGTGTGTGTGTGTATACAGTACAGACCAAAAGTTTGGAAACATTACTATTTTTAATGTTTTTGAAAGAAGTTTCTTCTGCTCATCAAGCCTGCATTTATTTGATCAAAAATACAGAAAAAACTGTAATATTGTGAAATATTATTACAACTTAAAATAATAGTTTTCTATTTGAATATACTTAAAAAAAATCATTTATTCCTGTGATGCAAAGCTGAATTTTCAGCATCATTACTCCAGCCTTCAGTGTCACATGTAACATCCAGTCTATCACATGATCATTTAGAAATCATTCTAATATTCTGATTTATTATGAGTGTTGGAAACAGTTCAGCTGTCTAATATATTTGATGAATAAAAGGTTAAAAAGAACTGCATTTATTCAAAATCAAAAAAAAAATTGCTGAATAAAAGTATTGATTTTATTAAAAAAAGAAAGAAAAAAAAATGACTGACGCCAAATTACTGACCAGTAGTGTATATTGTTATTACAAAATATTTATATTTTAAAAACATAGCTTCTTCTTTTTTTATCCTAAAAAAGTATCACATGTTCTGAAAAAATATTAAGCAGCAGAATTGTTTACAACTTTGATAATTAATCATCATATTAGAATGATTTCTAAAGGATCATGTGATCCTAAAAATTCAGCTTTGCATCACAGAAATAAATGATAATTTAATGTATAATAAATTTAAAAGCAATAATTTTAAATTGTAATAATACATCACAATATTAAATTTTTTTCTGTATTTTTGATCAAATAAATGCAGGCTTGATGAGCAGAAGAAACTTTTTTCAAAAACATTAAAAATAGTAATGTTTCCAAACTTTTGGTCTGTACTATATATATATATATATATATATATATATATATATATATATTAGTGCTGTCAAACGATACAATCTCATCCAAATATTTAATAGAATTTTAACATATATGTATTAAATATAGTTTTGATATAATTTATATGAAAATAAATATATTTTCTAAATATATGCTGTTTGTGTGTTTTATATATACACAGTCCACACACAGTCCAATATATATTATGTAAACACAAATTTTATTTTGGATTAATCGTTGGATTTGGAGCAAGGATGCATTAAATTGATCAAAAGTGGCAGAACAGACATATATCATTTAAAATAATAATTTAATGTTATATATTTTTCTCAAAGAATCATCAAGGAAAAAAGGTTTCTACAAAAATATAGAAGAAAAAAAAAGAATTTTGTTTGTAAGATATAATTGCAAGTAAACAAGAGGTCTGCAAATCTATCACTTTTTTGCACAACTGCATGCCTCCTAAAGTCAGCCAAGCACATCCTAAACTCCAGTAAGAAGCATCAGTTAATTATATACACTCCACATTTGATTCATTCACTGAAAACAATGATTTACTCCTCAGAGTAAACAATAAGCCACGGGACACCTGAGTCACTGTGGTTATCACCATCATTGCTGTAATTCCTTCCTCTGATTTAAGCGTAACTCAAGTAAAGGTGGAATAAAGGCTTGCACTTGCCTTTGGCTGAAGGGTGTCCAGAAACTTTGTCACATTAATTGATGGCTTCATTAGATCGCAATCAGAGCACTTCAGTTTGCCTCCAGGGCCCGGCTAACCCATTCCTATGCATTTGAGAATAAACCTGGGAAAATAGGGTTTTACTGCAGTGGATATTGCACCTGTCACACCACGACAACCGAGAAAAAGCCTCTGTCTGCTACGAGCATAATGTAGATAAAGTAGAAGCAAGGTCGAGTTACGTGGAGACTGATTGTGGCACGATAACATTGCGGCCAAAAAATTCAATGACAAAGAAGTTTAGCCAGATATGGACTTTTGAGACATGGCGAAAGACTTTTTGGGGGGAGGGATAAATAATAACTTTCAGATATAGAGGCCAAATTGTTGTGTGATTATTTCTATCTGAAGTTTTTTTTTTTGACTACTGAATTACAGACAATAGGAAAGTTACATTGTGTTTGAGCCATAAGAGATAACAGACAAGCTGCAGAAAAGTAACTACAATAACTGCAGACCTATTACTGAATTACAGCCACAGTGAGTGGTTTTGAAAGAGGACTATTTCATCTAATGCAGGAGAGCAGAAAGCCCTTTTTTTTTTTAAACAATTGATCGTCTCAACTATACACTTTGCTACAATTATGTAATCTTCTCCAGTAATAGTTTGCCGTTAAAGCGAAGCATGGACATCCGTTTTGGTGGTGGTAATTTGGTGGTAATGATGCTTTGTCTAGAAATTCCTGGTCAAAAACAAATGTCAAAAAACAACAGGCACCTGCCCATATGAGAGGCTGGTGTGGCCTTATGGTTAACCAGTTAAAGCAACAAGGTTTAAAAGTAGTCATAGGATCTTGACCCAGCTGCATAAACGCAGTCATTATGAAAAGACTGTGTATTAAAAGGAGTCATATGATGACATATGAGAATTTCTTACCTGCTCTTTGGAGTGTTACAAGCTTTTGGTGCATGAAGAAGATCTGTAAAGCTAAAGAGATATTCTTTATCAAAGGTAAAACTCTGCCCCCCCAAAAAAAAACATATTTAAACACGCCCCCACATGTCTACGTCACTGATGAATCAGCTACTGTAAATATGTTTTGTTATTAGTTTAAGTATTTGCTATTGAATGTTCAACTGCAGAATTTTGCATGTCTTGTGTGTGTGTGTGTGTGTGTGTGAGAGAGAGAGACAGGGTCGTAAATGGGAGTCAGCTGTCTTAACCGTCCATGGCTTGTGTACTGCAAACACATAGGAGCTTCATCACTGTGTCTATCACGCAACTCTGTTCCCCTTTCGGGATTTAACTTATGGTTAAACTAAGGACATTGTTAATTGTCTTTAAGAAATGGTCTGGCAAACTAAATCCCAGATACCTTAGCTAAAAATTACTGACAATTAATGAGTCTACATTTATTATTATTAAAAATAATATACATATTTTAACAACATTAATTTAGATGTTCAAAACACACAAGGTTAATATAGAAAATCTTACATTTTATACACAATTGGGTAGTTTCTCTGAGTGTGAGTTGCTCTGTGAGTTACAGACGGAGAAAAAGCAGCAACAACTGTCTCCTCTCAACACATGGTAGTGGCTTTCAGTGTGTTTTAATCAATGGGTTGATTCATTGACTCACTCATAAAGACAGATTTGCTCTTGAATGAGGCATTTATACTGAATGAATGAATCGATGTAGTAAATTATACTCACGGATAAGT
The DNA here is from genome assembly GCF_963082965.1 of Carassius carassius. Taxonomy (NCBI): domain Eukaryota; kingdom Metazoa; phylum Chordata; class Actinopteri; order Cypriniformes; family Cyprinidae; genus Carassius; species Carassius carassius. The sequence goes on from NC_081771.1 coordinate 5,223,933, forward strand.
ATCGTTCCTTACTGAATCAGTGCTTTTGACTCACTCAAAATGTTCTATTAATTATTCGCTCTTGTCACCATCTATAAGCATTTCATGCATATAGTACCTAATCCACAATTTGTAAACCAAACAATTTTGAAGATTATATTTTATACAAAGTTAAATAGTTTTTATTGTGGTAAATAATATTTAATGGTCTATGGTATGTTATTTTATGTATGGTATGTTATTTTATTTAACTCTGTATAAAATATTATGTAGGCCTGCATTGTAGTAATATTCTTTCTCAGTGATTTGTCAAATGAGGTTATATGATTTCTGTTAATTTAATTTACATAGGCATGAAATCTATCTGTCTGATGACTTAAGAAAGTAAATTGGCATTAGACTGGTAGTTTTAGCTAGTTTCACTGAACTATGAAATAGTATTTGACAGATAGTCCATTATTCTCTCTCCAGTGTCTATGAACACCTGAGAAATATTTAATCTTGTGCGATCTGTGACAGCAAATGCCTCCAAAGGCACCTTAGAATCAAGGATTTGTAGTTTGATCCTTGTCGCTGAGATCAGCGACAGATCCTTGAGAGGTCAGTAACACCTGTGTGCATTGCCACTTTTTTGGTAATGACAACCTTGGCACATCTCTGAGCGTCTGCACAGAACTGTGGGTAAACACAGCATGCGGCTGATTGCTGAGTGTGTGGTTGCTAATCTGCAGATGTGATGTGCTACGAGTGATAATTCGGGGTTGTTTGTTACTTTGTTGAGGCTTTAAAAAGAAAAGGAAAAACTCAAGCTGAGATGAACGCATGGGGAGCCAGGGAGAGGACAACAACAGATGGATTATACCTTGCATTTGTTATAGAAACAGCCCGAGTGTTTCTGCATATGAGATAGAAAGGTTGCATGGGTTGTCTGAGAGAGTTTTACCTTCTCTCTAAATCCATTTAGAAAAACTTTTCCAAAGTTATTATTTGACTTCTGTGCAAAAGCTGTGCTTTTGGTTTAACAATATACAAAAGCCTTTAAAAAAACCATAGATAGAAAGAAAAAGAAAGAAAAGGGTGGAGGAGGGGTTTAAGATTTCTGCAAGTAAAAGGGGATTAAGGCTGATTCGATGCCAAACAGTTCTTGGCAGATGCGACCTGGTGCTTTTAGGATGCCAAAAAGAGTCAATAAGTCATCAGTGCATTCAATCCTGGAGATAATACATTTAGGAGAGGGGATTAACGGACACAATAAAAACAGGCCTTTTCATTCTCTTTGCACAATGAGGACATATTCAAGGAGATATTTGCTCCTCGTCACTCTGATGCAATTCCCTACTGTCTTTCGGTGCAATTTGACTGTTCCGGCTCCAGTCACTTTACACTGAACAGGTTCCAGTTGTACAGTATGCCATGGGCAAATGAGCAATGGACCAAGAAGCATGCTGGAGACCAGAGGTGTGCAAAATGCTCATTTATAATCGCCTACATTCAAGGCTTTGACAGTCAGAGTGAATGTGAAAGCATTCCTTGATTGTTTTAGCATTTATAAGCAGTGACACAGCATTTTACTCTTCACAATCAGATTTACAGTCCTGTTTCAACCAAATGCTGCAAAGCCTTTTATCAATATATCTCTGTTATTCTGTGATTAGGTCAGGAATGTGTCTGACTCATATTTCAATCTGAAATTTAATGAAAGAAAATTTTTTTTTTTTATATATGCATGTAATTATCAAGTGTTTCTCTCTATCTATCTATCTATCTATCTATCTATCTATCTATCTATCTATCTATCTATCTTGTAAAGTATTTTTACATGCGTTTATTTATCAATAAAAAAATATTTTTATTGATAACTATTAATTTTAATATTTTATCAAAGAATCCAGAAAAATGTTCCAATATTGATGTTAAATCAACAGTGATTTCTGAAGGATCATACAATGAAGACTGGATGAAAATAAATGAATTATAAAACTTAAAATTTACTGATCCCTTTTAAATGCCAGTGTGTACATATACATACTGTACGTATACATAAACAGTATATATATATGCTGGAGTATATTGCAGTGTTCTTTTGGCAGGTCTTCCAGCCAGTTCTATCAAACCTTTATTATTAATCCAGAACGTGATTTTAAAGATTAATTTTTTATGAGCCAAAAAGAATGCACTTCACACCTCTGTTTGCACTGGCTACCAATAACTGCTCACATAAAATTCAATGCATTAATGTTTGCCTATAAAACCACCACTGGCTCTGCACACCTAAATTCATTACTTCAGATTTATGTGCCCTCTAGAAGCTTGCATTCTTCAAGTGAACATCGCTTTATAGTGCCATCTCAAAGAGGCACAAAATCACTTTCACTGACTTTTACGTTAAATGTTCCCTCCTGGTGGAATGGCCTGCCAAACTCAATCAAGAATTGACTAAAAACACACATCTTCCATTTTTATTTGACCTCCTTACTCTAGCGCTCTATATTCTAATTCGATTCATAAAAAAAAAACTTTCCCCACTGCACGTAGACCTTCAAGGTGGAGTTGGTCAACCCAGTGTAGAGCCTGTAAGAACTCCAGCACTGTACCAACTGGGCAGTTAACTGGGTCGAGCCTGTCTCCACACCAAGAAGTGAAAAGCTTCCACTTCAAGACATACTGTTTCCTCATTGAGGGAGTGTCACGGTTGGTAAACCGTGATCTCGGGTTTTGCAAAATACTTTATGTGGGTGGAGTTGTGTGTGTTTTGCGTCAGCACTGATTGTTTCATGTGGGCGTCTCCGCTAATTGTTCATTATCACCAGCTGCCACTCATTACCCTTCCCTATATATTGCCCTGTCTGGCGTCTTGTGTTTGTCAGAGCGTTGTTAGTCATTCTCAGTGTTTCTCATGTTCTGCCATTCTTGTGTTTGTGATTCTCGTCGTTGGATTGTCCTGTCTTTGGAACCCCGTCCACTCCATCTTATCCCCGGACCTCATGACTCACCTTCATGGCTCTTCCCCCGCAGTTCCTGTGTCACACTCTCCTGCTGCCAACACACCATCGCACCTCGGCTCACCTGTGAGCTCTGCCTCTTCCTGGACTTCACCCTTCCCATCAAGATTCCCAGTATCACCTGTCTTCATGTTCATTGTTTGTGTTGTTTCATTAAATATTCAAAAACTCGCACTTGCTTCCTCCAACATCTTACCCAATCGTTACAGGGAGCTCTGGATTGGAGAATTGTCTCAACAACCTTGGTTGAGAGACTGGAAGCTAAGAGTTGTGCCTCCTCAGAGACCACACCTGCAGCCTCTAAGCTCCATGTGGGGGTGCACCCTCTGCCTGCGAGAGGAGATCTCTCCTGACGGGAACCTCCCATGGAGTGCCGTCACAAAGAGAAATCAGGCCCAGGAACCATACCCGGCCCAGCCATGGGGCTACTAACAGCAGCCGGACTCCGTCCCGGAACACTCTCTCCAGAACTCCTGGGAGCAAAACAATCGGGGGAAAAATGTACAGATGAAGCCTCGGCCACATCTGTATCATGGCATCTAGCCCCAGTGGAGCTGGATGAGTAACAGGAAGCCAGAGGGGACAGTGCAAACTCTGAGTCGCAAACAGATCCACCCGAGTCTGGCCAACCTCTCCAACTCTGTTTCACACCTCGGTGTGAAGCCGCCATTCCCCGGGCCTCGTCCCCTGCCTCAACAGGATGTCTGCTCCCATATTAAGATGCCCAGGAATGTGGACTGCTCTCTGTGAGAGGAGTTCACCCTGGGACCACACAAGGATCTGGTTTGTAGTTTGTATAAACGGCATGAGCACAGAACTCCTTGGTGGTTGATGTAAGAGATCACTGCTGTGTTGTCTGTGCGCAGCAACACATGGTGACCTCTTAGGTCTGGGAGAAAGTAATGTAGTGCACGAAGCAAGACCAGCATCCTCGGGCAGATGATATGCCATGTCAGATGGCAGCCACTCCCCAGACCATGGGCAGGGTGGCCACTCATGACCACACCCCAGCTGGTGAGGGATGCATATTAGGCGACAAGGAGCTCCCAGCACCGGGCCCTGAGACAAGAACCAAGGTTTTCTTCAAATGTCTAAGGCACGTTGGCACCGCCGCATGACCTTTAGCATGTGAAGTGGGTTTTCCCTTGGGGAGAACCCCTTGGTCTTGAGCCACCACTGTAGAGGTCTCATGTACAGCAGACCAATAGCATTCACGTTGGATGCAGCTGCCATCAGACCCAGCAATCTCAGAGACTGCCTGACAGTGAGTGACCGGCCTTCTCTCACTCTCGTGACTGCAGTGAGAATTGACTCGATCCGAGCAGGTGAGATACGTGCCTGCATCTTGGTCGAATCACACACCCCGCCCAGATAAGTGGTTCTCTGTACTGGAAAAAGCACACTTTTCATGGCGTTAAGTCTTAACCCCAGCTCTTTCATGTGAGCGAGAACGACAGCTCGATGCTGAACCGTCATCTGCTCTGATTGAGCTAATATCAACCAATCATAAATGTGGTTGAGTCGTGAACATGTGGGGTGAGAGTGCAAGGCCAGAGGAAGATCCGTATTGGTAGGCTCTTGCCCCCAAAAGCAAACCTCAGGAACTTCCGATGAAGAAGGATGGAGATAAGTGCATCTTTTTGATAGTCCTCGGACTTAGCCTGTCTAAGCGTGCTGAACTTCAAAAAGCGCAGATCTTAAAAAGGACACAACACCTCATCCTTCCTCGGAACAGTGAAGTACCGGCTGTAGGACCCGGACTCTGCAACCTAAAGAGGGACCACTTCAATGGCCTCCGTCCTCAGAGAGAGTCTACTTCTGTTCCATTACCAGAGCCTGCTTGGGGCCCACCAGAACTGGATTATGTGGCCTCTCACTACAGTGTCCAGGACCCACTGAGACACATTTGGCAGTAGTTTTCACACTGCCAAATAGTCTACTAAGGGAATCAGCCTCTCAAGACTGATCTCTGGTGTCATCAGAGCAGTTAGCTTGGTGCCCTGAAGCGGCGCACTGGCAGGAGACGGTCGAACTAGCTGCTCTGGAAACCTCCCAGGAGGTTGCGAGCCTCTCAGAAGCCTGGCTGCCGGCTTCGCCGCTCGTGCTTTTATGCTTCCTGGTCTCTGACGTCACCTGCCTATGACGTCTCGCCCATCCATTGGACTGATTACACACGTTATTCAGAGATGTCACACTGGAGGTGTTCCCCAAAGCGTCATTGACGGAGCTTGAGTTCCTTCGAGGGAACTAATACTAGCTTCTTTCTTTTTGTATTCTATTTGTTTCTTTTTATTTATTATACAATTAACAAAAAGCAACAAAAAAGGCCTCTAACACTAGCTTGCTCTATTCATTTTCTGTTTTCTTTTTTATATAATTAAAAACAACTTCACTGTAAAAAATGATCTGATCAAAAAGATATGATAACTTATATATGTCATTAAATCAGACATAAAAAAATGTGTTTTGAAATTTCAACTCAATTGTTTGAGTTTTCAATCTTCCAATTTAGGTTCATAAGTTACTTCAATGAATCACAAATTCCAAGTGCTTGAATGAACTTGCCATTTTAAATTGAGTGGAAGACAGCTCTTTGCGCATGTGCGCGCCTCGAGACGAACAACACTGTTGCGCGCGCCAGTGTCAAGTACCCACAGTCAGTGATGGTCTGGGGTGCCATGTCAGCTGCTGGTGTTGGTCCACTGTGTTTTATCAAGAGCAGGGTCAATGCAGCTAGTTATCAGGAGATTTGTGGTTTAAGCATGCTGTGGTTTAAGCAGCTAAATGTAAGCACTATAAACCTAATAAAATTCAAAATACATATTGACAAAATAAGAATTTGCACTGATTTGCTTTGACTTGCTTTTATACTGATTTGCTTTGACTATATGTTAAAAAAATTTAAGAATATGTTTAAATGTATTGAAAACACTGTAATTGTAATTTTATAATTGTAAACGCATTGATTTGTGGATTATTTTATATATATGTATGTATGTATGTTTTTTTTTGTTTGTTTTTACTTGAACATTGAACACCTGAACACATTTTGACACATTCTGAGTACATTTTAACACCATGCTGGATTTACAAATAAACTCTTTCAGTGTTTTAATGTACTCTGTAAGTAATGTACATATTTCACACTTTTGACAGTGGTATTTTAACTCTAAAACGGAGGGAGTCATATATACATTTCAAGAGTGTTAAATTTGACTAAAATTGAGTTCAATGTACACTGGCGTTTTTGCTGTGCTGGGTGCCTCATTTTTCCATCAGACAAGATGAGTCGGCTTGGCGTGAACAAGTTTCTTTGGCAATGAATGTTTGGGGCTTACCCTCCTTGTGAAGGGTGTCAATGATTGTCTTGTGGACAACTGTCAGATCAGCAGTCAACCCCATGATTGTGCACAACCCTTCTTTTTATCTTAGCCTCATTATGTGACCTGCACCCAACTGAAGTTTGGTACCAAAAAAGTATTGATTGCAAGTTTGAGATGATTGAAGTGTTTATGTATAGCTTGTATTGGGTTAACATTGGTTTTAATAATAAAAAAAAAGTTTTGTACTCAAATTTGTCTGTTTTTATAATTAAGTTAAAACAAGACATTCTTTTAGATCATCTTAACTCGATACCCTAATTCAAAGACATTACTTAAATGGAATTACTAAGTTGAACCCACTAATGGGGATAAGTTAACAGAATGCTCTTTACTGAGTTCACTTTATTTTGAACTTGCATAGCTAAGTTGAAACAACAATAATTGTATAGTCATGTTGACTCACAGAAGGCAATTCACAGCTTAACAAGACTCAAAATAATGAGTTAAAACAATTCATTAATCCATTTTGTTTTTAATTGAAATTTTGAGGCAGCTGCTTAACTCATGATTTTAAGTAGAACCAGGTAGATCTTTTTTACAGTGTTGTTACGTGGATTGCATTAGGCTAACTGAGACTTACTTGCTCTTTTGAGTGTGTGTGTGTGTGTGTGTGTACAGTATATATATATATATATAAAGACACACACACACAAACAAACAAACACTTTTTTTACATTATGTACAATAATAATAGAATAATTTGATGAAGAAAAAAATATAATGTATAAAAATATAATAATAATGTAAACAAACCTTAGGAAACTTAAGATAGGTTTTATTTTCTTTATTTAAAATAAAATTAAAATTGGTTTTAGTTGTAGTTTTATTGTGTTTTTAAATTTGAGGTGAAATGTGATCTGGACATGTTTTCCACAAGAGATCCTTAAAATATACAGGAAGGATCAGTATGTGTCAGTGATATCCACTCCACGCACACCAAACCTGCCTGTCACGCTATAATCATCACAGGTCTAAATGGCACATGAAATTGCCTCTACCTTCTCTTTTACTAATGACCAGGGTGTTAGAGCTTAAACCTCAGAAGCCATGTGAGGCGATCTACATCTTCTCTAAAGGGCAATTTGTCTGAGTAATTGCACTAGCAAAAATCTATCACTGTCACACTCCCTTGGCCAATTAACACATGGGGAACAAAGAAGAACGAGAGGAAATTGGGTGAAGAAGCAGAGGTGGGACTGGAAAAAAAAAACAGCAACTTTAAGTGCACAATTTTAGCTACAGTGGTCAAAAGAGTTTATAGAGAAGTATTGGAAATCGTCAAAACTTTTTAAGATGTGGAGCCTTGGCAGTCAGCATACGCTGATTTGGCAGGCAGTGGTTTAGCAATTATACTGATCTTTAAATGGCATTAATGGCTCATAGCCCACACTCATATAATAAGTGTGACATTATTAGATCCTATTTTAAATATTGAGTAATATTTTCTTGCTGTGTTTGGATGTAAAATGAAAGTTAATGTAATAAGTAGTGTGTTTAATAATTCAATGAGCATGTGTTAATAACACTGAATCTAACAAGCCCGGTGTGTCTTGGAAAAAAGAAAGAAAGAAAAAGTATATGTATTGTGGAAAAAAGGGTAACACTCTACTTAAAGCCTTTTAAGTAATTCATTATAAAAGAAGTTGTAATGCATTAATTATACCTAGTAATTGTACAGTCTCACGAATAATTGTAACCACAGTTCATATATTATAACACTTCATTCTTAATTCAAATAATTGTTAACTCAATTCATTGTTACACCATGCATTTTAAATTCAGTTATAACAAGATATAAATTATAAATTTCATTTTAAATTCGGTTATAACAAGATATAATGTATACAATGTACATTATGGATAATTATAATGCATTATACCCTTTAATAACATTTATAATGCATTATACATAAAGACTATAATTAAAGTGTTAGAAAAAGGCAGTATAAACACACACACACACAGATGCATTATAGTAATGAGCACATTCGGAGAGAAATGTACTTAATCATCTTGAAAATAAAGTCATAAAATGAGCCTATTTTTTAAAATGCAATATATATATATATATATATATATATATATATATATATATATATATATATATATATATATATATATATTTTTTTTTTTTAACTGGAAATGTTTTCAGGAGATTCACCAAACAACCATGCATCATTCACTTTGTTCAAAGAAAAGGATTAGGTCTTTATTGTCTCAGTGACACTGTAATGATTTAAGTGATTCATGCTTACTTATTTAAACTCTACCCTGTAATTATTTAGAGATAGAGAACATGTTGAGAACAGAGCATGTGGTTTGCCACGCTGGAAGGGGTTTATAATTCTTGGCTTCCCATTCTACAGATGAAAAGACAAAGTGTCCTCAATCATAATATCATGCCTTGCTGTTCTTCAATGAATTACAATGCAATCCATGAGTCAATTCACATGATCGCTTTACACGGGTTTCATTAACTATCAATTAGCAGGTGTCTGCCAAGCGGTGGGTTTTAACCAGAGTGGAGAGCACCATGGGAGTGGACTTCAGAATGAGAAGAGGCGAAGCATGACGGAATTTTCCTACAGGACGATCGAGCTGCACCAACATTTCCTCCCTGTACTAATGAAAAGAGCTGACTTCTCACCCTCACTGGTTTTACATTACCAGAGAGGGAGAGAGAGCTAGCATTACTTGCACCAGTGCCCCTGAGAGATAGACTGTGAGACCAAAAGATAAACTGAAAGAGAGAAATGTAGAAAGGCTATCTCTCTCCAGACAGTTCTATTGCTGCCAGCGTGATCCTTAATTATACCACAGGTACAAAGTAGTAGATATCCGATTTCCCCTCCTCTCTCCCACAGACTTTCCTAATTAGATAACAACATAGTAACATAGAGAAGGGGGTTACCAGAGCCCATTTCTGTATTTAAATCAGAACATGAGCAATGGATTCTGAAACGGTTCAATCAAACCCAGAGGTCCGTCATTCAAGTAAAGACTTTATTAACTCGTTTTAAATCCTGTCAATCGAAAACCTGTCAAAAAATCCAACAAATTTAACCTCCTGTCAGAACTGTGGCCAAACACATGACATATTGAGCTAAAAAATAATGCTCAGTACATATATATATATATATATATATACACAGTACAGACCAAATGTTTGGACACACCTTCTCATTCAAAGAGTTTTCTTTATTTTCATGACTATGAAAATTGTAGATTCACACTGAAGGCATCAAAACTATGAATTAACACATGTGGAATTATATATGGAATTATATACATAACAAAAAAGTGTGAAACAACTGAAAATGTCATATTCTAGGTTCTTCAAAGTAGCCACCTTTTGCTTTGATTACTGCTTTGCACACTCTTGGCATTCTCTTGATGAGCTTCAAGAGGTAGTCACCTGAAATGGTCTTCCAACAGTCTTGAAGGAGATCCCCGAGAGATGCTTAGCACTTGTTGGCCCTTTTGCCTTCTGTCTGCGGTCCAGCTCACCCCTAAACCATCTCGATTGGGTTCAGGTCCGGTGACTGTGGAGGCCAGGTCATCTGGCACAGCACCCCATCACTCTCCTTCTTGGTCAAATAGCCCTTGATGCCTTCAGCGTGACTCTACAATTTTCATAGTAATGAAAATAAAGAAAACTCTTTGAATGAGAAGGTGTGTCCAAACTTTTGGTCTGTAATATATATATATATATATATATATATATATATATATATATATATATATATATATATATATATATATATATAGCAGTCAATATTTGAAGTGGATCAAAAAAGTTCATCAGAGTTGTCCTAAGACAACAATGCATTTTGGTTTTAATTTTTAGGACAATTTTGATGAAAGGTTTTGATTCACTTCCAATGTTGACTAGTGTACAGTATATATATATCTGCCCATAAAAATGGAGATGTAGCTTTCATAGATTTTGTAATAGTACATTTCTTCACACTGGAAAAAAGTATGGTGATTGTTACTTGAAAAAAAAAAACGCTTCTGTCATGCTACTGAAAAATCCTGAATCTTGCTAATAAAATTTAGTTAAATTGTCATAATATTTATGGCTAACTTTCTGAATATCATCTATCATCTCTTTAAAGGAACAGTTCACCCCAAAATGAAAAATGTATGAAAATTTACTCACTAAAAGGACATCCAAGATGTTGATTAGAATTTGTTTTAGAACTATATCACTTCTGCAGTGAAGGGGTGCCATCGGAATGAGAGTCAAAACAGCTGATTAGAACATCACAATAATCTACAGGTTTATCCACATGATGAAAAGTTGTGTCTGTAATAAACAAATTCATTATTAAGATATTAACTTCAAACCAGAAGTGAAAGTTTTAAATGAATATGTAATGATGGATTTGTTTATTACAAGCATGCAGTTTATCTCTTCACAAGACATTAATTAATGGACTGGAGTGGTGTGGATTACTTGTGGATTATTGTGATGTTTTTATCAGCTGTTTGGACAATCATTCTGATCGCACCCATTCACTGCAGGGGATCCATTGGTGAACAAGTGATGCAATGCTAAAGTTCCCCAAATTTGTTCCAATGAAGAAACAAATTAATCTGTATTTTAGATTAAATTAGTGCAAGTAAATTTTTCATTTTAATCCTTCAATGACAGAAACATCTGAAGGCAACTATATTGCCCCCTTGAGTACTGGTATTATTGCTACAGCCATACATTAACTGGAACAGGACTTTGGCAATTGCAAACATACACAGGTGGTGTTTGTGGCCTAAAGGGAACTCTTTAGGTTTTGAGTTGGGAATATGGCTCCTGGGCCAATAAAAGGAATTTGTACATCAGTTGCTTGTTAAGGTTCCGCAAGCATGTGCCAGTCCTTTCTTATAAATTGAACAGTACTGATGTGTAATCTTATTCTGTAGTTTAATTAAGGTTTTCATTTATGACTAATTAAATTGATTATACCCCCTACAGATCCCAGCAGCTATGTAATTACGTGGAAGTTGTTAAGCAGGTGTAGTAATGAAAAATGTCTTGTTAAAGGATATGATTGTGAATGCATCGCATTAGTGTCATTGACACAAAACACACGCAATATAATGCATCCAAAATCCTATGTGTAATCCCATATATGAGGCAGTCTTATAAATTTATCTTGTCCACAAAAAATTTGCAATGCTTTCTTTAAAGTGGTCATATCATGAGGAACCAAGTTTTCTTTGATCTTCTCGGAATGAAAGACTTCAATGTACTACATAAAATACTGTGAAAAAAAACATTCTACAACTATTTATGAGTAATAATTAAACTGACTATACATTAAAAAAAATATTTGTCCGTCCAAACAATATTGGACAGATGAATGCATTTTAATTTGAGCACATGATTTACGTTAGGACTCATATGACTACAGGTGGCAGAAGAGAGGTAGAAGTTTTTACTGGACCTTTAAATACCAAAAGAAATAAAAGAACATGCAAGCTTGGTGGTCAGCAAACATTTATGATTCTTAGATGTTTTGTTCATCATGACAATCATAAAAACACAACTTTTATAAATGTTGAAGCTTAAATACAATCATCAAAAGTGAAAGCTAAACGTAGACTATAAACAAAGTATACCACGGTCACATGTCTTCATTGTCACCATCAATAGGCTTCCAACAAATCTTTTAGTCTTTATAAATTTAAAAAAAAAAAATCCTGTAAAGTTTGAGTTAGAATAGTTTGCAAAAGCATGATTACAAACACAATGAGGCTGTAAAAACGACTAGTGAATAGATGTGCTTACCTGTTCACTGGCATAATGACATTTAAACCTCCCATTTAGCAGTTCCATTCGGCCACTTCTTAGAAACTGCCTTATTCAAGACAAGTAAGAGCTTTAAAAACACACACAAGGGAATTACTGATGTATTTTATGTCACAGAATAAGATGTTAAAATATTTTGAGCTTGTGTTAACCACAGAGCTTTAATCAAGCATAAAACCTATTTAAAAAAAAAAAAAACACCAACATTTACTTCAAGTAAATAGTGCTAAAATGCAAACTTGTTTCCAGGTTTTGTCCTAAAAAATACATCATCCCTACAGCACTCTATAAGAGCAATCTCATTCACATGTTACAAATCGCAGTGGTCTGTTACATTTATAAGAGTCAGAGAAGGAAGAAAATAGTTATACAGAACTTTTGCTGCAAAGGAACTTTTCAAAGTCTAAACTCACCCAAACACGCTTCAAATGCATTTCAGCTGAACGCATTACAAAGCAATAGCTCTTTGAAGTCACACGCTAAAAGAATAATCTTAATATGAATTTGTGCAGCACACCGCAGATCCATTAAGATACTGTAATCCATGGGTGTCTTCGCTGCTCTGTTCTGTTGCTGCTAAACAACCGTTTCCTTGGTGGAGTGAGCCTTTGTAACAAAATTAATTTCAGGACAATGAAGCTTTTAATGTGCTCATAACAGAAATGGTTGGATGAAGATGAATGAGTGCAGCTCAGGGAACAGCAGGTTTATCTGCTTTATAAAGAGAGAGCGAGAGAGCGAGAATGAGAGAGAAACGAGCGAAGCAGCATGCTAGCTGGTCTCTCAGGCCTTTGATTAATAGCCATAGCTTGTCTCTGGCCCTCCTCCCTGAGCTTGTGTAATAACTGCCCCGTGGCTATGCTCTACTCAAGATGTTTTGAGGAGAAATGGATGGCTGACTGTTCGTCTTTGAGACAAGTATCAGCCAGGGGAATTAAACAATACAAACATGCAGGTCTTCACAATTCGTTACACTGTTGGGTTTGACAGAACGAGAACTATGGGGAGCAAACCAAGAGGGCTATCTCCAAGCCCAACCAATCATATTTTGAATTACTGCTTAAATGCACACATCGATAAGGAACAGAATGATGACATTGTCTCTTGGTAGCTTGGGACGCAGTTAAAAGGTGGTTAAGTTGCAGTTTGCAGTACAAGATTGTCAGGAAAGGCTGAATGCATGTTACTGTGCTGAAACAAATATGGAGAATTACGCGTATCATTCTGTTCCAAACCAGTATGAGTGTCTTTGTTCTGCTGAACACAAAAGAATATATTTTGAAGAAAGTTGATAACCAAACTGTTTATTTCCACAGTATTGCTTTCCCATATTCTAAAAGTCAATGGGGATCAGTAACTGTTTGATTACCAACATTCTTTGAAATATCTTCAGAAGAAAGAAATTCAGTTTGCAGTTTGGTATCTTATACACTGTTTAATTATTTGACATACATTCAAAGTCAAATGTAATATCCTGTAGCCTGTTTCACAATCCACAGTGAAGTTATAATGAAGAAAGAGCCATATCTGTATTTTCTAACATGATCATTAACAGTAATAAAATAACAGTAATTATTGTTACATTAATAATAAAGATAGTCTAAATTAAATGACAAACTGCATTTATTAAAATACAGTGGGCTGAAAATGTATTAGGAGGAAAATACTACTAGTAGTATTAAATAAATAAAAATGATTAAAAACTTGTATGTGTTATCTGGAGTAAATTGATCGTTAATTTTTATGACAAGCAATTACGGCAATCATTAACAAAGTTAACACAGCCCCATTTTTCCTTTTGCTCGTTTATGAATTGTTGCATGTAGTTTAATAATGCTTTCAGCTCACATTATGCACATTTTGTTATAACACTATGTCTTAATCAGACAACACAATACATAAGCAATCTCTTCCATAGTTTTTTGCCTAATGCCAAAATTTTTTACTGTATATAACTTCCATCTATTTCAACTTAAAAACTTAAGTTCAATTGCTGCCTTAAATTTTTTAAAGTGTAATCAGCTTGGTTGTATAAGTCATTTCAACATAACTTACATTGAATCGATTTTAAAAAATCTTTAAAAAACCTATAAAAGTTGACGAAGAGATGTTGAAACTGCTTAACTTATTTGATTAATTACTGTAAAAACATGAATTGCCACGACTTATCACACCATATTTTACAGTCACACCCACAGTGAAATCTCATTTGTTCGAAATCTTGCTTTACATTAAATATCTGATTGGTCAATGACCATTGCTATGTCCATTATTTCAGCATATAAAAATTTAAGATGCAATTTACATATTTAAGATACAAATAAATCCTAAATTTATTTTATTTATTTTTTTTGGACTTGCCCTGTTGCATTGAAAAGTTGCTTAAAGTTTATCTACATGAGTAATTTCACACATATTCTCAACCACACAGACTCAACTTCCCAGTTACCATTTGAAATCACCCTTCCTTGACTTCTTCATAGTAGCCGACATGCTAAGTAATTTCTATTTGATTTCTCTGCAAAGGATCATTCCTCATGAATCCTCACTTGAGAGTCTCCCTCCATGAACATCCAATACTCTGTGAGCTCCATCTGGCCATAATTAAAGAGAGGCTGTTCTTAGACACCAATAACTCACAACTAATTATACATCAATTAATAAATCCCTGAAAGCTTATTAAACACAGTGTAATAATTAGCTACATGCACCTGACAATTTATTGACTATTTATTGTACAAAGAATAATGAACAGAAAGAGGGTGTTGATTATAATTGTCTTCCTTATTAAAAGATAGGGAGGGAAGTATGCAAGAAAAAGTAATAAGTGATGAGGGGGAGAGAGATTTTCCTTTAATTACTAGCTTTTATGACCTGTAATCCTGTTATTATGTACAGTCATTCGAGAAAGCAATGATAAGCTTGTTATTCAAGTGACACTGCACTATGAGATGTGCACATGGCACTACTCAAAGTATTAGCGCAGAAACTCCCATAACTAATGCGCGTGAGGGGTGACCGTGTTCGGTCTTAGTGAATGTGTATGACGCCGGTGGTTCGTGGGAGGAGAAGATGTGGGCCGAATTGGATATTGATCCACATTTTTATTGAGCAGCATGTAATGAATGAAGATGACTAGGCCTGTACATGAGCTCAGGATGGTGACCCTGGATGTTCAGAATGAAAAAGCTGTGCCTTAGTTAGTGTCCTTACAAGCCCAAATTTACAGTACCTTGGATGTTGTTGGGTGCTTACTGTCCACATTTATTTCCCATAGGTTTATTTTTATCTGAGATTGAACTTTTGTACTTTTCTTTTTGTAATTTGACAATCACATACTGCTTTGGAATTTTTTTTTAGTTTGTTTTACTTGATCCAGACTACAGTTGTTATAGTATTTGTGAACATTTTGGGACAGTTTTACTAAACATGGCAAATTAGCACAAGAGCGCAATTCCAAAACAGTGCCGATGGGAGGGGAAATTTCTGCAGTGATTTACTAACAATTTGCAAATGAAAGAAAACAGACGCAACATCTAATTTACATATTGATCAACACAATAAGCACAGCACAAATGAGAGCAGTCGCAAATAAAGAATAAAGAAATAAAGAAGCCACAGTATGTCGAAAAGAGCCGGAAGAACCAGAACATTTGTATTAGTTGTTTTTTAGTTGTATTATTATTTTTAAAAAAATGTGTATATATATATATATATATATATATGTATATATATATATGTATATATATATATATATATATATATGTATATATATATATATATATATATATATGTATATATATATATATATATATATATATATATATATATATATATATATATATATATATCAGTGTTCTTTTGATTATTCATTTATTTTTTAATTAGTTTTAGTTATTTTAGTACATCAAATTAAGTTATATAAAAGTAAGTAAAATATTAATAAAAAAAAACACAACAATAAAAACAAGGAATTTAAAAACCTGCAGTAAGTGATGTGCTCTTACAACAACAAACATTCTCAAGCTTTGTTCAACTTCTTCCCCACTAAGGGGAAGATCCTACCAAAATACCTAACTATTCCACTACTTCACCCCCTACTTACTTTGACCATCATAAACAAAACAAATAGAACTCAGAAGTCCTACTTTGAATTGATTAACCAACAAACTTGTCTTTCTTTGCCCATTCCCTTTACCTCCTTCACAGTACTTACTTTAACCTTCTGTTTAAACTTTTAAAATGACATAAAAATATATTTTAAAATAAATTAAAACAGTTTAGAAGAGAAAATTATTATACAGTACAGTGCAATTTGGTTATTTCTCATTATTTGACTCAGTGGGAACATATACAGGCTAAACAGGAGAGGTGCAAGAATTGAGCCTTGTGGGACTCCGCATGTCATGCACATCCACTTACACATATGCTCTCCTATACTCACATAATAACATCTCCCTTCTAAGTATGGTCTAAACCAATTGAGAACCATCCCAGAAAGCCCACTCAATTTTCCAGTCACTCTCGAAGAATGTTATGATCGACAGTGTCAAAACCAGCTCTGATATTTTACCAGAATCAGAATTTAAGTGTAAACATAATTTATTATCTTAAAGAGCACTTGATTGAAAATGGTCCAATTGAGTTTAAGTACTGTAGTTGTTCAGCTGATTAAAAACTACATTTTCAATAATCTTGCCTATAAAAGGAAGATTTGATATGGTCTATACTTGCTTAATATGGTGTTATCAAGATTGTGCTTTTTCAGAAGGGGTTTAAAACCTGCAGTTTTCAGGGAGCTTGGAAATGTCCCAGAAAGAAGTGAGTCATTCAACACTTCTAAGAGATCTGCTTCTAAACAGTTAAACACACTTTTGAAAAAAAAAAGATGTGGGAAGTGTGTCAAGATAGCAGGTTGACGATTTAAGGTGCTGTACTATTTCTTCCAAAACTTTGCTATCAGTTGTTTCAAAAACAGAGATAGTAGCTTCTTTTTGAAATTGCGGTTGAATCTATCTGAACTCTGCATAACTTGAGGATGTGTTAATCGAATTTCTGATATTATTGATCTTCTCAGAAAAGAAACAAGCAAACTCATTGCATTTGCTGTTGGAGTGCATTTCACTGATAATCTGACTTGGGGGATTTGTTAGTCTCTCAACATTAGTTGAAAGTGTTGTTTAAGTTACTGTTTATAAGATTTGAGAAGAAGGTCTGCCTAGTTGTGGCTAGTTCCACATTGAAAGTACGGAGTCTGTCTTTATAGATGCTATAGTGAATTTCAAGTTTTGTCTTATGTGGATTCTAGCCTTTTAACTTTTTTATTAAACTTTTTCAAAGCATTATTTGAACATTTACATTAGATATCTCAACATGTTATCAAACTGTTGTCAGTTCAAGTTGTCATTTAAAATCAGGATATCATTGGTTATGTCACTGTTTCAGTGATTATGCAAACAAAAAGTCATTTTATTTTGTTGTTTGTTGATTTTTAAATATAAAACTTGGTTAAGTGATTTATGTGATTTATATTATTTTTTTAACATCTCCAGCACATTTTAACAATACCGTGATAATACTGATAACCATGATAATTTTGGTCACTATAATCGGGATAAGAAATTTTCATACCGTTACATCCCCTAATGCTACCGCAGCAATACAAGATACTTGTGACAATCTGATGTCTTGAGTACCTTTGGGTCTCACATCGTTTAGTATGTTGATCAGTTTCAGCTTGTTCCTCTACACCTTGGTATAAGCTGCTGAGATTCACAAGACACAATGGCTGTTTTGGAAGACCACCAAGTAACTTTGTTACAAGAACCGCAATCCTTTGTAAAAGTTTATGGCATTTCATGCAGCAAGTAGATTCCACAAGAGGAATTTTCTTTCTCGTCTGTTTGAATGTAGGCAGCTGTGTTTTCTCGTCTCTTGGATTTAAGCTGCTGGCAATGGGAGACAAAGAGCCAAATTAACTTGAGATTGTTAAAACCTTTAATTTTCAAAATATCTGCGGGGCAAAAACCATCCATAGTTGAAGGAGCATCCATCCAATGATAAAAAATAAACTCATAAACTGATCAATATATATGCCAGTCCGTGAAAATGAAAGGAACTGAAGCTAATCAAAGGTCAAAACAACAAACAATCAAAACCACTGAGTCTAATAGAGGTGTATAGCAAACTAGTGATTTTGCTAGTAGTCAGAGCTCTATTTCAGTGCATTGATTTGCCACAACTGATGGTATTTCTTTGTCACCAAATACTCAGACATTAATATGATTAATGTGTGATAGTTAAGAGGACCGCCTGTAATTGGCTCACTGATTAATTTCTCGTCCTTCAGTCTAATGGGATAGAGACTGGAAAAACTATTGATCACCCGCTATCATCTGTGTTTATCTTGGTTAAGACATCAATTCCACTAACGCTGATAGACTCAAACATTCAGTCAATCAATGTCTCGTGTGAAGGTTATATGGATTTTACACAAGTACACCTTTAGGACAACATGGTGTGAATTCACAAAAAATACATTGCAACTGCTAATGGTTATTTATTTGCATACACATGCATCTTAGTTATTTTAACACAAGATTCTGAAGGAATTACTATAAATTAAGTAATGATATGTATGCACCTCAATCAGCAAGGAAGGGTGCATTTGAAATCACCCTTCCTTGACTTCTTCATAGTAGCCGACATGCTAAGTAATTTCTATTTGATTTCTCTGCAAAGGATCATTCCTCATGAATCCTCACTTGAGAGTCTCCCTCCATGAACATCCAATACTCTGTGAGCTCCATCTGGCCATAATTAAAGAGAGGCTGTTCTTAGACACCAATAACTCACAACTAATTATACATCAATTAATAAATCCCTGAAAGCTTATTAAACACAGTGTAATAATTAGCTACATGCACCTGACAATTTATTGACTATTTATTGTACAAAGAATAATGAACAGAAAGAGGGTGTTGATTATAATTGTCTTCCTTATTAAAAGATAGGGAGGGAAGTATGCAAGAAAAAGTAATAAGTGATGAGGGGGAGAGAGATTTTCCTTTAATTACTAGCTTTTATGACCTGTAATCCTGTTATTATGTACAGTCATTCGAGAAAGCAATGATAAGCTTGTTATTCAAGTGACACTGCACTATGAGATGTGCACATGGCACTACTCAAAGTATTAGCGCAGAAACTCCCATAACTAATGCGCGTGAGGGGTGACCGTGTTCGGTCTTAGTGAATGTGTATGACGCCGGTGGTTCGTGGGAGGAGAAGATGTGGGCCGAATTGGATATTGATCCACATTTTTATTGAGCAGCATGTAATGAATGAAGATGACTAGGCCTGTACATGAGCTCAGGATGGTGACCCTGGATGTTCAGAATGAAAAAGCTGTGCCTTAGTTAGTGTCCTTACAAGCCCAAATTTACAGTACCTTGGATGTTGTTGGGTGCTTACTGTCCACATTTATTTCCCATAGGTTTATTTTTATCTGAGATTGAACTTTTGTACTTTTCTTTTTGTAATTTGACAATCACATACTGCTTTGGAATTTTTTTTTAGTTTGTTTTACTTGATCCAGACTACAGTTGTTATAGTATTTGTGAACATTTTGGGACAGTTTTACTAAACATGGCAAATTAGCACAAGAGCGCAATTCCAAAACAGTGCCGATGGGAGGGGAAATTTCTGCAGTGATTTACTAACAATTTGCAAATGAAAGAAAACAGACGCAACATCTAATTTACATATTGATCAACACAATAAGCACAGCACAAATGAGAGCAGTCGCAAATAAAGAATAAAGAAATAAAGAAGCCACAGTATGTCGAAAAGAGCCGGAAGAACCAGAACATTTGTATTAGTTGTTTTTTAGTTGTATTATTATTTTTAAAAAAATGTGTATATATATATATATATATATATATGTATATATATATATATATATATGTATATATATATATGTATATATATATATATATATATATATGTATATATATATATATATATATATATATGTATATATATATATATATATATATATATATATATATATATATATATATATATATATATCAGTGTTCTTTTGATTATTCATTTATTTTTTAATTAGTTTTAGTTATTTTAGTACATCAAATTAAGTTATATAAAAGTAAGTAAAATATTAATAAAAAAAAACACAACAATAAAAACAAGGAATTTAAAAACCTGCAGTAAGTGATGTGCTCTTACAACAACAAACATTCTCAAGCTTTGTTCAACTTCTTCCCCACTAAGGGGAAGATCCTACCAAAATACCTAACTATTCCACTACTTCACCCCCTACTTACTTTGACCATCATAAACAAAACAAATAGAACTCAGAAGTCCTACTTTGAATTGATTAACCAACAAACTTGTCTTTCTTTGCCCATTCCCTTTACCTCCTTCACAGTACTTACTTTAACCTTCTGTTTAAACTTTTAAAATGACATAAAAATATATTTTAAAATAAATTAAAACAGTTTAGAAGAGAAAATTATTATACAGTACAGTGCAATTTGGTTATTTCTCATTATTTGACTCAGTGGGAACATATACAGGCTAAACAGGAGAGGTGCAAGAATTGAGCCTTGTGGGACTCCGCATGTCATGCACATCCACTTACACATATGCTCTCCTATACTCACATAATAACATCTCCCTTCTAAGTATGGTCTAAACCAATTGAGAACCATCCCAGAAAGCCCACTCAATTTTCCAGTCACTCTCGAAGAATGTTATGATCGACAGTGTCAAAACCAGCTCTGATATTTTACCAGAATCAGAATTTAAGTGTAAACATAATTTATTATCTTAAAGAGCACTTGATTGAAAATGGTCCAATTGAGTTTAAGTACTGTAGTTGTTCAGCTGATTAAAAACTACATTTTCAATAATCTTGCCTATAAAAGGAAGATTTGATATGGTCTATACTTGCTTAATATGGTGTTATCAAGATTGTGCTTTTTCAGAAGGGGTTTAAAACCTGCAGTTTTCAGGGAGCTTGGAAATGTCCCAGAAAGAAGTGAGTCATTCAACACTTCTAAGAGATCTGCTTCTAAACAGTTAAACACACTTTTGAAAAAAAAAAGATGTGGGAAGTGTGTCAAGATAGCAGGTTGACGATTTAAGGTGCTGTACTATTTCTTCCAAAACTTTGCTATCAGTTGTTTCAAAAACAGAGATAGTAGCTTCTTTTTGAAATTGCGGTTGAATCTATCTGAACTCTGCATAACTTGAGGATGTGTTAATCGAATTTCTGATATTATTGATCTTCTCAGAAAAGAAACAAGCAAACTCATTGCATTTGCTGTTGGAGTGCATTTCACTGATAATCTGACTTGGGGGATTTGTTAGTCTCTCAACATTAGTTGAAAGTGTTGTTTAAGTTACTGTTTATAAGATTTGAGAAGAAGGTCTGCCTAGTTGTGGCTAGTTCCACATTGAAAGTACGGAGTCTGTCTTTATAGATGCTATAGTGAATTTCAAGTTTTGTCTTATGTGGATTCTAGCCTTTTAACTTTTTTATTAAACTTTTTCAAAGCATTATTTGAACATTTACATTAGATATCTCAACATGTTATCAAACTGTTGTCAGTTCAAGTTGTCATTTAAAATCAGGATATCATTGGTTATGTCACTGTTTCAGTGATTATGCAAACAAAAAGTCATTTTATTTTGTTGTTTGTTGATTTTTAAATATAAAACTTGGTTAAGTGATTTATGTGATTTATATTATTTTTTTAACATCTCCAGCACATTTTAACAATACCGTGATAATACTGATAACCATGATAATTTTGGTCACTATAATCGGGATAAGAAATTTTCATACCGTTACATCCCCTAATGCTACCGCAGCAATACAAGATACTTGTGACAATCTGATGTCTTGAGTACCTTTGGGTCTCACATCGTTTAGTATGTTGATCAGTTTCAGCTTGTTCCTCTACACCTTGGTATAAGCTGCTGAGATTCACAAGACACAATGGCTGTTTTGGAAGACCACCAAGTAACTTTGTTACAAGAACCGCAATCCTTTGTAAAAGTTTATGGCATTTCATGCAGCAAGTAGATTCCACAAGAGGAATTTTCTTTCTCGTCTGTTTGAATGTAGGCAGCTGTGTTTTCTCGTCTCTTGGATTTAAGCTGCTGGCAATGGGAGACAAAGAGCCAAATTAACTTGAGATTGTTAAAACCTTTAATTTTCAAAATATCTGCGGGGCAAAAACCATCCATAGTTGAAGGAGCATCCATCCAATGATAAAAAATAAACTCATAAACTGATCAATATATATGCCAGTCCGTGAAAATGAAAGGAACTGAAGCTAATCAAAGGTCAAAACAACAAACAATCAAAACCACTGAGTCTAATAGAGGTGTATAGCAAACTAGTGATTTTGCTAGTAGTCAGAGCTCTATTTCAGTGCATTGATTTGCCACAACTGATGGTATTTCTTTGTCACCAAATACTCAGACATTAATATGATTAATGTGTGATAGTTAAGAGGACCGCCTGTAATTGGCTCACTGATTAATTTCTCGTCCTTCAGTCTAATGGGATAGAGACTGGAAAAACTATTGATCACCCGCTATCATCTGTGTTTATCTTGGTTAAGACATCAATTCCACTAACGCTGATAGACTCAAACATTCAGTCAATCAATGTCTCGTGTGAAGGTTATATGGATTTTACACAAGTACACCTTTAGGACAACATGGTGTGAATTCACAAAAAATACATTGCAACTGCTAATGGTTATTTATTTGCATACACATGCATCTTAGTTATTTTAACACAAGATTCTGAAGGAATTACTATAAATTAAGTAATGATATGTATGCACCTCAATCAGCTCTTTAAAATACAAAAAGTGTGATCCACTTATGATTTTTTTGGATGGAGCGTAATCTATAATAAACTTTATTTACATACAAAATAATCATGTTACAGAAATGTAAAGAATGACAATTACTTTACTTAAATGTGGATGCCGTAATGCTATATCAGATAGACAGTACAGGATTAAAGTGAATAAACCAAAGATTTTGTGCTTAAATATCATGCTCAACTGTTTGCTGCAAAGTGAATTTATGGTGCAATAATTTAGTTGAGATAGGCTTCATGTTTGTTCATATTGTTGGGTGATTGCATTCGCTTCAACACCAGATTTGATATTGCAAATTTCATTGTTAGTGAATATTAGAGCCCATAAATCATATCTCTGACCCAGTGGACTAGCTCACATTCATTAATAAACATGCGGATGTTTCGATTTTATCATCTAATACCCGACACTCATGCTGAGGAGAGGTTATTCCTGTCTGACTTCTGATATGTATTCTTAGGAGACCAAGTGAGGTCTCACATGAAGCACAAACACAATTTCTTTTCACACGGTTCTACTGACACAGAATGTGAGTTGTTCATGGTATTTTATTAGCATGGTAAGAGGAAAAGGCAGGCTAACTAATCAACGAATCTCCTGATAGTGGATTTCATGCCAGTGATGAATTAGGTGCTGTCTGCCAGTCGTGAAATGTATTTTTAATTGCTCTTTGTAATTAAGGATTGCCAGTGGAAGACATATTACAGGTCTGGGTGTGCGTTTGCAAGTGTGTGTGTATATGTGTGTGTAACCCGCGTTCTGCACTTCAGAGGTTTTGTTTGGTTTTAGGCAGTTAATTGTGAGATTGCGCATGTTGCGAGAAAACAATTCTCGGCTGGACAACCGCTGGGAATTAGGAGCAGGAACAGTGAAGTGAGTCACACATTGTAATGAGTGCCCTCACACTCAGACAAATTGAGTCTGTGAATGCAGAAATGCACCAGATTTCCAGATCAAAAAGACAGACATAGATAGATAGATAGATAGATAGATAGATAGATAGATAGATAGATAGATAGATAGATAGATACCTTTGGTTTGGACTTCATGGGGTGAATTCAGCCTGAAAAGCAGCCTGGAGCCTAAATTCATTCCAGAACAAGTACCTGTGCAGACCAGACCTGTGAATGATGAATGACATCATTAACTCACTCAGTAAAACTCTGCGGCATCTCAGGTCTCTGGTTGGTGCAGAAAAAGCTGATGAGCCAGTTAGACACAGAGGAAAGAAGGTATGAAGCACACTAGAACACTAGACATGCCAGGAAAGAAACACGCAACACATGTAATGAAGGTGACTTTTATTTTTTTTAAAGGTGTTGTTTAGTTAGCTTTTTTATTATTCATTCTAGGTCTTGAACTGGCTTGAAAAAATTTATAAAAAATGTATCAAAAAATAATAGATATATATACACACTATCAATCCAATGTTTGAAGTCAGTACTTTTTTTTCCTTTTTTGAAAGTAGTTCTATATTTTATTCACCAACATTCTATAATAATGTTTCTTTATTGGCATTTATGGGTTCATGAACCTTTAAAATCAACGAGACATTTCCATTGCCAAAACGTTCTTTATAGTAGAAAAAGTTCTTTTGATTATTGAAATGTTTTTTCATGTTAGAAAAAAATGTTTCTTTTAAGAACTTACAGTATGGTAGAAAAGTTCTTTGAGGAATGGTTGTTCTATGGCATCATTTTGAAAACCCCCTTTTGAAACCTTTACCCTCCGCTGGGAGTTTGACTGACAGCTGATCTGACCAATAATGAGGCAGTATCTTCCATTTTTGTCCAACAAACAAACCAGACAGAGTAGATTAACATTGGTGGACTTGAAAAATGGTATGTATTGATGTCTTTCCACTGTTGAAACAAGATACCTTCTGATGTTCGTTCATGTTTATTTCGAGCTAGTAAAGAGGAAGCGATGATTGGCAGTGTTGGGGAGTAACTAGTTACATGTAACGGCGTTACGTAATTTAATTACAAAATAAATGTAACAGTAATCAGTTACAGTTACTAAGAAAAAATGAGTAATTAAATTACAGTTACTTATGAAAATTGTAACGATTACAAAGAGGATTACATTTGAATATTTACAAACATCCACATACAGCTTATTTCTTTCCCAAATTGCACTAAGACATATGGCCCATAATCTCCGAGACGCGGAAAACACATTTGTAGAATCCAGTCATAAAAATGGAATTCAGCCTATAACGCGGACGCAATATGCCACATTTTGGACGAATAAATCAAAAGTAGGTCAGTACACTTGAATCAAAACCCGATATGGACTGATGTCTGTGAATATTAAGCCGCAAAAAGACTGAATATGAATCCTGCACGTTCTGCGTGTCTGTGGAAATCAGGCGCTGACTGGACATCGGGAGAACCGGGACTATTCCCGGTGGCCTGGCAGACGATTTGGACTTCTACTTTAATATTGTTATTGTATAATTGCAGGCCGAATATACTAAAGCGATTATTTCCGAATCCGCCATTCGATAATTAAATCTCTAATAAATCATGAATCGGTTAGTCGTGACTGGCAATGGTTGGGCACGCGCGCTCTCCGCGCCTCCGCCGAACGGTTTGGATCAGACTCTGAGTAATCAATGCGAGAGAGAGAGAGACCGGAGTGAACTGTGTAAGCGCACAGCTGGAGCAGAGAAGCGACACTTGTGTTCAGGGTTTCAGGTGCAGGTCAGTTTCATCTGTAAATATGCTAATGTAGTTTTGTCTTTGTTTACTTAGTCAAGCAGCAGCAGCACATTGCTCACAATCACTCAAAATACTGTATAAACGACGTCATTATTATCTATTGTAATGTTACAGTAGTAATTTAGCAGACAAATCATCATATTTTATCATAGGTTTAGGGGGAGCTAGTGGATACAAAAACACAACCCTTAGGAAAATTAATGTAGCCTATGGTATGGCACTAACCGTGGTTTAACTATGGAATTTGTAGTAAAAATAAATACAAGTGGTAATTCATTTGCCAAAGCACTTACAAAACATGGTAAAAGTCAAATAAAAATCTTCAGTATTAAAGTCATGAGAGAGATGGATGGATAATGGAAGTGAAGGTGCAGTTCAGGAGAGAACTCAAATCTTTTTTCAGGTCCAAAAAAAAAAAATAGGGTTGTCCATGTTTCAGAATGGGTTGTGGGTGTATGAGTGTGAGATTTCCCAGCCTATTTTTTTTCCCAGTCCGCCCCTCATGGAAATTAATCTCTAGAATAGTCACTTCATGAGCATTTTTTACTTATTTTGAGAAACTATCATCATATCATATACAAAGAGACAGCAGTGTTTCAAAAAGACACCAATGTTTCAGGAGTTTAGTACACAAAATAGGACACATGCTTATTAGATAACCGTATTTGAGTTGATGTATATGCTTTTATTTTTTTATTAACTATTTTTCCCCAAACCATTGTTAGATGCAGTTAGATGCCTGTAGTTATGCAAAGATTTGGTTTCAAAAACAGTATCTATAAACTGTTTCTTTTGATTTTAAATCTGCTTTGAACTTCAGATCAATCTCTAAGTAAAAGGCAGTACTAAAGTCTGATTGTGTGGTGGATGTGTTCAAATGTGATCATCTTAATTTAAGTGATGAAGGATGGTGAAAGTCTGACAGTACTGAGCACTACTGTAAGGTTAAACCTGCATGGTGTAAAATGGTTGAAGATGATTAACAGTTGCAAATTAACATTCATTAGAAATTTATAAAAGTAATCAAAATGTACTCAAAAGTAATTAGTTACATTACTTTATTAAAGTAATTAAAAAAGTTACACTACTATTACATTTTAAATAGGGTAACTTGTAATCTGTAACCTATTACATTTCCAAAGTAACCTTCCCAACACTGATGATTGGTTGCATGCTAGTGATCTGTCAAGACACAGTAAAAAGCCACAAAATGGTATTTATTGTTTGAATTTCTTACAAAATGGAAACATTTGAAAGGTGAGCCTTTGTCTCATACCTAAAGTAACCTGCTCTGTCTTGTCTGTCGGTGTGTTTTCAGTGTGCTCTCGGCTCCGTGATGTATTTTTCACTGCATGAGAACATGATGGGTGTCGTGAGAGCTCCATGGCTTGACATTTATAATGTTACAAATAATTTCTATTTCAAATAAATTATTTTCTTTCTTTCTATTCATCAATGAATAATTAAGAAAAAAAATCATGGTTTCCTCAGAAATATTAAGCATCACAAAGCAGTCTTTAACATAGATAATAATACAACATTTTTCTTAATGTTTCTGAAGCTGGAATAAGCCACCTTTCTGACACCCATCATTGAAGTGTTGCTATTTGAGGTCACTTGCATTTATTTAAATCAAATCCCGATACTCTTCCCAGCCAGTGTGGCACATGCATTGGCTTCCCCAGCACGCATGCAGGGCCTCTGACACTTACCGGACATGCCCTTGACATTTCGGCAGGTTATTAACCTTTTGGGATGTGAGGAAGAGACACTGATAAAAAGAGAAGGGATGCACGTGAAGCTTTGGAGCTGACAAATGATCATTTGTGGGATGTGTGCTTTTGTATGCAAGAGTGTTGACAGTAATGCATGAAATGAGACAGAGCGCTAGAGAATCCAAATGAAATTAGGGGAAAATTGGGATTCCCTAAAAAAACTGTAAGGAGTTAGCTTTTGGGATTTGGTACTAAACAGAATTGTTACAAGTTACAAGTTTCCCAAACACTCCTTCTGCCCATTACTCCCAATTCTTTATTGTTTGTCCTCAAAGGGTTCAAAACACATAAACAGAAAAAAAAGTCAAATTTGAGCTGAAGGTAGCACTGGAGGGTTTGCCTGAGAGACCTTGAAATGCTGCAGAAGACATTAAAATGGGAAGAATTAAAAAAAAAAAAAAAAAAAATAGGGGACTCTGCACCTTCCATATGTGATTCTTTAGGGATCCCAGAAACCCAAAAATGGGCCACAGGTCTGTTCTGTTTGTGATAATTTTATCAATATTTCTCATAATTGTACTATACATGTTTATATATATTTTTCTATTATAACTGGTCTGTTATTACAATTATTATTAAAATATTTAATATTTAAACATTTTAATTAATAAAGTTATTAAGTGTATTATTGAATTCATTCATTTAACAATTTTGGTAGTTGATTGGGTTATTACTTGTCTGATGTAAAATGTGAGTGCTGAAGCAGAACCTGTTGAAATCCACAGCCATACTCTATAGGAACTCTCTTCTCATATTTAATAGCCAAACATTGACCTATCATACCCAGGTCCTTGCATTACACAGAAATGTATGTTTCCCCTTAGCCTTTACATCTTTAATACACTCACCTCAGTCTCATGGCGCACCAGGGAGTAACAAAAGAGTTCCACCCCGAATAAAATAAAGGGCGAGAGTAGAGACGAGAGAGAGAAAATCTGAGATGAGGAGGGAGTGTTAGTTTCATTATTCATCTCACACTGGATTGGCCAGCTCATACTTTTCCCCAAAGGAAGGCATATGAAATTTCAATTGGCATCATTCTGTGTGTTGACTTTTAATGTCAATATCATAGACAGGCTTTCAGTGGCCTTGCAGCCACAAGAAACGGGAAACTTCAAAGGAGCAACTCTGTGGAATCCCTCAGTCTTGAATTAAAAATGTTAACCTTGGAGACATGTTAAGTACAAGGCAGGTAATGTTGTAGAATTCAAATGTACAGCTCTGATGGTGCTCAGTGATTGGGAGAGTAGGGAATTATGTGCAGTTTCTACATTTATAAATTTGCTTTTAATTCGTCTTCATTTCGTGTCAGAGTTTAAAAATACTCCATGTCATTACAGGCTGAAAATGCTCTTTTGGTGCAACACATCAAAATAACTGGGAAGATGTGAGGTGTTGAAATGCATGTGGAAGCATGGGGCAAATGAGCTGATAGAGGCACACTCGAGTGCTGAAATATGCATGTGTGATTGAGAAGTGTTGAATAAGAGTCTCGAAACCACGGCTGATTGAGAGACAACACAGAAGCGGACAAGTGGAATTAGAAAATTAGCTCTAACTAGCTGCGTTTGAATTAGGGCTGTCAATTTAAAATGTTAATTGGACAAAACTAATTATTTAAAATATAATGAGATATAAAATAATTAACACAAAATTAATTCTGGCCCACTGAACCCAATATAAATTCTAACACCTAAATGCAAAACACATTTTTGAAAGAAAAAATCACATCTACATCGAGCAACACTTGCTCAAATTTGCTCATGATGCTAAAAACCACATGGCCTTGGGTTTGAATCCCACTCGGAAAAATGTAAAACACCAAAAGTAATGTACTGTCCATAAAATGGAAATAACAAAGTTAAGTCTACCTGACAAACTGACAAACTCAATAGCAAATGGACTAATGTGGACTGTGACAAACAATGGGCTAATTTCTATATCCACTTTTTTGTGTTTAGTCTTTTCTATCCATCCATTTATCCATTCTCCATATCACGTATCGTCTGGTAGCCATCCAATCATCTTGGGCCAAAAATATCGATATTCACTTCCAAAATGCGGTTTTCACAGTGATGCCACAGAAGAACCATTCTGGATTTTCCAAAGAACCTTCTTAAAAAGAACCATTTGTGAAAACATTTTAAAGAATTTAAAGAATCACTACAAAAAAACATCATGCAATGGAAAGGTTCCATGGAATCAGAGATGCCAATAAAGACCGTCTTTATTTTTCAGCATTTATGATATTATTTTTTTTATTTAGCATCTCATAAATTACAAAATGCATTTTTATTTTAATTTTTTTTTTTATTTAGAGAGTCCTAGGAAAAATAAATGCTTAAGCCCTTGCTGACCTGAAAATAAAAACAGAAATGCCTGGTGCTCTCTGCAGTGTATCTTGCCCCAGGAATACAAGCGCATAATGGCTGGCAGATGCTGTTGGGTGAGGGTGCCAAGGCCCTGCATCCAGACTCAGACTGAGGTCCTGCTTCACTGCGTAGAAACACCTAGAGGCCTGTGCAGGCCTGGGGTGCAGCCAAGCACATGGTAGAACAGAGCAGCCATGTTACATATCAACATATACAGCACTCCACGCATATGCTACTTTCTTCTCCTCTGTGCCTTTTTTCAGTTGAACTGATTTATAGGTTCTGGTGTGCATGGACAGAACTGCTGAGAACTGCTAATATATCTATTACAAGCCCTGATAATAAGATTTGTAGCTTTTGTGGTCTGTAAGAGCATTTGCTTTCAGTTTTGAAATGTTTGAGAATGAAAACAGCCTGATTAGCTTTACCGCTAATAACATGGATTAATTATCCTGCTGTGTTTTTTGATTTAGAAACCTAGGCTTAATTGACTCCTGGTCCCAGATGTTTGGGTTCAATTCTTAGACTTAAAGACCTCATGTAAAGTTATCAACTTGGAGCTGATCTGCATAACAAACAAAGCATAATTAAACTGACAAGAAATCAGTTTGTCGTGTTGATGCTGTAACTGTAATTGGGTTTTTCATCAATCTTAAGAAATTCCTTTGCAGCTCATGTTTAGTCATGTGACGTATATTGTACCTATATATATATACCTACATATATATGTGTATATGTATTTCATTTTTTTCAGCACTTACATAAAAGTGTATACTTGAACCTTTTGTAATAGTTGTGTTTAAGTCCCTCAGATGTCGTCAGTGTGAAAAGATGGATCTCAAAATCACACAGTTACTACTGGAAAGGGTTCAAAATGTCAAAAAGTGCTGGAAAACCAAATAATTTGAACATACATTCATTAAATTGTCTAATTTGTAAAAAGTAACACCTTTATTGAGGTTGAATCAATAACAAAAGGTCTTTCTTCTGATCACTCAAACCGTAATTGATTGTGGCAACACCGATAGTGTCTATATTCACTGAGTGTTTTTAAGAAAATATGTTAAAGTGAACAGCTCAGGGAAACATTTGGGATAGACTACAGCTCCTGGTGCTAATAACCAGAATATTATTATCAGTTAATCATCTTTCTACCAACAGCTCTGATTTCTCTAGTGGCTTTGCACAATTGACCAAGAATTTTTAATTGAAGTTGATTATACAGGCTTCATTTTTAGCAGAGACGTCCCTTTGAATGCTAAACTATGGCTGGGTGACAATAAAATGACCTCTCCGAGAGCTCACCTGTGCAAGGTGACACACAGCAGTCATCAGTATTCAAGACAGGATCTGGCTTAGAAACCATTAGCATCATCATGGATCTTCACTCTAATGAGGCTCCAGGTTTTCATGTCTTAATTGGATTGCT
The DNA here is from genome assembly GCF_963082965.1 of Carassius carassius. NCBI lineage: Eukaryota > Metazoa > Chordata > Actinopteri > Cypriniformes > Cyprinidae > Carassius > Carassius carassius. Next base: position 5,255,330 of record NC_081771.1, read on the forward strand.
TCAACACAGTCCCTTATTGATGCTGGTCCTGCACAGTTTATCATGGTAAGTAATGAATGGATAATTCTCTGGCCATATCTAATCTTTGGACTCATCAATGAATTAGGTGAAAAATACTTTTTCATCCTTAACCCCAACTGGGCAGAGGAACTACCCCATCCAAACATGAACTCTGCACATTTTGAATACATCAATAATGTAATATCACTGATGGGGTAACATGTTACTAGTAACATGCATAAAGCAATATCACCCCAAAAAAAATATTTAAATGTGAATTTTACCACCAAAATACTTTTCTCATCTTAATATGCTGAGACAATATAAGTTAGCCAGGCTAACTTCCGGAAAAGTTAAAAAATTACTTCTTAATGAGTTTTTAATTAGTCTTTTTTTTACACTTGTTTACCACTTTAAAAGTCTTAATATCCTTGAAACAAGATAAATTTACTTGTCATAACACGCTATGTGTGCATAAGATATTAGTACTTGTTTTCAGAGAATGTATCTTTAATACAAGTGAAAAAAAAAAATCTGCAAGTGCACTCACATTAATATTCGTGGAAAACAAGCCTTAATATCTTATGCACTGTTGCAGTTCCAGTGTTATTTGGATTATAACCATGCAGAAAAATAAAACTATAATGCTTGTTTTTGTTTACACACAAAAAAACTATTGCTCACATTATAATCTTGTTTATATATATAAAACAAATATTGTTTTCACTAACATTATGTATGACAAATGAGTTTAAAAATGAAGGCTAAATTTTTGTATTTACCAACTGAAAGGAATAGCACACATGTTTTTAGTCACTGGAATTAGAATTGAATTAGCTGAACCATCAATAAGCTTTGGTTCAGTTACATCAGGAAATATTACTGGTTAACATTTGCTGGTTAACATAATTTCTGTCATGACAACTCTAGGAAAGTTTAGCATGGCAATATACAGTACATGGAAATGTTACTGTGTTTGGTCTTGGCGGAAACAGATCTGCTACACTGCTGCACATATAAAATGAAAATACACCTGAATATACAGTATAACATACATGAAATCCCCCATAGCAGATCTATACAGGTGGAGCTGGGGAAGGTGGAGGGTTTCTGAAGCGCACTGTAATTGCTTCATCAAGCACTAGCCAAGCATTTGAATGATAGTAGCAAGCTCATTGGCTGCTGATTCAACTAAAACCAGTCGGCTGCATCTTGTGAATAATGATGTGATTATACCATTTTGGGTTACAAACTATCGGCCAGTGTCATCTAGAGTTTCATGACAGAACTGTGCAAGTCCATCTGGACATCTTTTCAGCAGTGTACAGAGTAAATCTAGGGTGTATTTGACAATTTACTCCTAAAGCAACAAATCAGTGACAAATAATCAGGAGAATAGAGCAATGCAAGGATACAGTGTTTTATCAGTGGAAAAGGAAATGATTGGCTTTTCGAAAGGCCAGATAAGTGCAGCTGGGACTCTTTCAGTTGTCTATCTGATATCTCTGGCCCTGTAGGAAATTGATACTTACACTTGGAAACTGAACTGTCAAATATAATTCATCTATGGTCATTTGTTTTATTATCTCCAAAAAGGACACCACTAAGTAAGTGAAGTCAGCCCAAACAGGAAGAGCAGCCATGGAGAAGACACACACTTACAGAGGAGAGTGCTGGAATACTTATTATCTGGAGAGAAAGAGGGAAAGAAAAGGAACACTTTTACAAGGATGCCTGGTATTTAAAAAAAGCTTCCATCTTCATTTATAAACCAAGCAACACTCTATTCCAATCATCCTCAGTGAACCCAAAGGCACAGACTGCTCATCCCATTTACCTAAACCTATATATCTCTATAATAGATGCTTTGTATGTTTAACAGCACATCCATTTAACCAGTAAGACTTAACATATGCATTTGATTATTGGACTTTAAGGTTCTGAAACTGCATTACATAGCTTTCTAAGTAAGCAATAAAAGCCATTTCCCAAAGCTAGACTTTTAAGTCTAGAACATGGTAGATTTAAAGGGAAAGTGCCTAATTTGTGTTTCACTATCATCACCAATCTGGATATTAATCTAGGATCAAAGCTTTTTTAATATTGAAACTTTAGGTATGCATCCATACAAGTCATTAAATTATTTATGCAAAATATCATGAAAAGAATTTGCAAAAGGATTCTGGAATTAATAGTAGCCAACAATCTATTAATCCTATAAACATATAGGATTTACTTCCTATATGGTGTTTTCATTGAAGTTTATGTTTACTACCTTCATACTAAATAAAAATGTATGTACTTCATGCATATTTTAGAAATGTTATTTGCATTTTTGTGTATCCAGTTAGCACTTTTTATGTGTTATCCCATAATTTATATAAAAGTGAAGTGACATTCAGCCAAGTATGGTTGGTTACCCATACTCAGAATTCGTGCTCTGCATTTAACCCATCCAAAGTGCACACACACACACACACACTGTGAACACACCCGGAGCAGTGGGCAGCCATTTATGCTGCGGTGCCCGGGGAGCAGTTGGGGGTTCAATGTAAATCATGGTATTGGAGGTGGAGAGAGAACTGTACATGCACTCCCTCCACCCACAATTCCTGCTGGCCCGAGACTCGAACTCACAACCTTTCGAATGCAAGTCAGACTCTCTAACCATTAGGCCACGACTTCCCCTAAAATATGTGAATGGAAAAACTTTGCAAACTTTACTTTTGAGTTGGTTGTACACCATAACAGATTAAAACTGCTTAAAAAAATATTACCCCAAACACTGTCAAGATCTAAATGGTTAAATAGCATTTATAGGATACCTTTTTAAGACTAAATTTTTGTCACCAATCTTGATATTAAGCTAGGATTTAATTTTTTTTTTACTATAGCTAAGTTTCCATACAATATATTAATTCAATTTATGTGGAATATTGCAAATAGACAAATGCAAATAAAGTAGAATTCTAAAAATTAATAGCTGCTACACATCAATCATTATTCAGTCACATTACTTTTTTAAATGCAAATACATAGGAATTTATTTAGTAAAATTAATTTGATCTCAGTTTATGCATGTCTTCTGCAAAAGATATATATAAAAATACATGCACTTAATGCACATTTTTGAAATTGTATTTCCATTTTTGTTGTTTCCATTTGATATATTTATAATATGCATAAAACACATGAATGAAAATCCTAGTTGATTGTACACGTATTGTCTTAGTTGCCATAATAGGCCAAAATGGTTTGATAAATGTTAGTGCAAACTCTGTTGAGATCTAACTGGTTAAATAAGCATTTATGCCCTTTTTTAATAATAATCTCAGTTTTACATTTTTTAGTGATTAGCAGATTGAGCAGCTGGTACTAACTTCCTGCTGTAGGAATGAGTCTCTCTTTGTTCTTGCCAACCATGATGCTAAAGCACAGCTCCCTTCTGAGCTGCTGAGGAGCTGTTCTGAGAGACAAAGGCCCCGGGCAGTGTATGACAACTCACTGCATCTCATTAACAAGGACTTGGGAATGCAGAAAGAAAAGTTCTCAGTCATGCGGCATGAACGACAGCACCATCTCAGCCACTTAAAGGTGTGGAACATTTTCAGAGTGGAAACTGAGAAATGACGTCAGTGTTGGCTGCACAACAGATGTAAAATAGAAATTTTCCATTGACTCAAAAGATCCATCATTTTCCACAATTAACTGGTGATTAATTGCTGTCTGGAGGGAAAACATAATACAATAAGCTTGAATTATCTAACACTTGTATACCTTAAATCAATGGAAGACTATCCTGCTGAAAGAAAAAAAAAAAACTTTGACCAGCATGAATTTCCATGCTGTTCTCATTTGGTGCTGATGAAGGTCAGACTGCATGGGCTTTTTGATAAAGCTGTTTGACGAAAGATGTCTTGCTGGATAAGCTAGTCAACAACCTTGGTGGTCATGCCAGTACACCAGCATCCAAAACACAACATATGCTGACCTTTCTAGAAGCAAGAAAGTGCCTTTCGCACCGCTTTAGTTCCAGAACTAAATGTACAGTACTAAAGTACAGGGACGATTTTTCGCGAACTATTTCCCAGTACCATTTAAAGGGCTGCATTCGCACCGACAGTGTGTACTAGGAAGTATCGTTGGCCGGTCAACAGCGACGTCATTTGTGAGCAACATTCAACAACGGAAACAAAGAATAGCAAACGTTAACAACAGGAGGATGGAGGACACTGTGATCAGAGCTGTGTTTTTGTTGTGTCTCCCAGGTTTCACAATAATGGACAAAGAACGTTGATGTATACATAAAGCAACTGAAAGAACGAAAGAAGGAATCTTCAACGACAACTGGCAGTGCTACATTTACTACAGGTGCCTGCACTTTAGCGTCCGTCCATCTATTGCTGTTCATCATACTTTGTTGACACATTGTTTACAGTATGTTTACACTTTAAAAATTTTTTTAATCATGGCGGGTGAGTGTGTTTTCAAATGTGTCTGGCCAATCAATGTCTACTTATATCATGGGTAGCACCAGTTGTGCTGGTTAGACCCTGCTCCGGAGTAGGAGCCAATTTCTCGAAAAAGGCAGTCCGCTACTAAAATCATACGCTGCGAAAGCGCCAAAAAGTGGGTAGTTTCACAATTAATTCTCGTACTATGATAAGGTTCCCGCGGTGCGAAAGGCCCTTTTATAACGTGTTTCAGAATTATGTATCCAAAGACATTTTATCAAAAAACATACATCTAAATCAACAGAATTTTTAAAGCTTAAGTAAACTTATTTAAGGGTGCTGCCACCACTATGGAATATTGTTTCCACTATGGGATAAGGAAATACCAAAAAAAAAATAAAAAAATAACTGTGACTATTTATTTTACAATTCAGACTTTTTAGATTACAGCTCATAATTTGTGAAATACTGTAAAACTTGCAATAGCGAGAAAAAAAGTTGCAAGCACTTTTTTTATATTCCATAGAGAAAAATTACAAGAATTTCAAGTAAAAAAGTCAAAATTATGTTATATTTAATATTATATTTAACATAATTATATTTTTTTGTGGCAGAAACAATCCCAATGTGGGCATAAACAAAAAACATGTTTCTAAATACTTTCTTTGGTGAAATACAGGTTAAAACTATCTCAGAATGAATGTGCTTTCAGTCTACAATGCTATTTAAAAAGTCTCCACTATTATTCCTTCGTATAAAAACGTATTGTTAATATCTTTTCAACACTATTCCCACATTTACCCATGAGAACCCGATTACAATCTTTCAGTATCAGGCACAGCCCTTTTCGTTTTCTTCCTCTATGCTGCCACACTTTTGAATGACAGACTTCATTAACAGCTTTTCAAGCTACTTGGGACCTCATGCGTTGAAGAGCTCTTTTGGCACTGTGTGATTTTCCCCAGTTGGTCCCCTATGGTTTATCTAATCACGCAGATGCAGACAGACCGGTGGGGGCAATGCCCCCTGTGCTACTCTTGCTGTGGGCAAGGTCGGGCAGGAGGAGGAGCTGCCAAGCAGCCAACAATTTCCCCAAGACTTTAATCTTGGCACTGATTCAATTGTTTGTCCTGCTTGTCCCCCCCCCCCCCCCCCCCCCCCATTAACAGGTTTATTTGGATGTTCCTTTCATGTAGGCTTTGTAAAATGAATGTGGACATTATTATTCATTATCTAACATTATTTACCCACTGGGTGCCCAAATTACAATCTCCAATAGTTTTTCTAGTAGCCTCAGGAAATGTCACTTTGGGAATTGTCAGCCAATTTACATTTAATTTGATTGGAATCTTGATCAATAGAACAACCAATATAGTATCCTTCTTGGTATTTTTTCACTCCAACACAACACAAGTAATTCTTTCTGAATGCTACATCATGCTACAACACCAATAGGTGGTGAAAAGTGACTGCATTTATGAGAGAGTCTTTTAAATTATTCTTTCAATTGTTTTTTTCAAAAACATTGATTTGTTTAGTAATGCGTCTTTATGAGTCATTCGCAACAGATTCGCTCAAAATGCTGATTCGTTCAGGAACAAAATACCAGTCTGTGTGTTCCACAGAATGATTCATTGTTTAGAACTATTTTGGCTTGGCTTAGCAAAAATAGACAAAGTAATTGACAATATTGTGTCTAAGTTAACATTAACTTTGTTTATTGAACAATTTTATAAAAGCTAAATCACACCCGCAATTGTGCTGCTTTTCTGAATTTGTGACAATCTGCAGTAACAACAGCACTCCTCTTCTAGCTACATCACAACTATTTAAAAACATAACAGTCAGACAAATGCACCATAAAACCTTACTGACCCTTTGTCTCTACAGAATTCATGAATATATAAATGCGAAGAACAATATTTATAAAATTGCCAGTGTACAGTCAGTCACAAAACACATAAACTAGCAGCATTTGACAACACTGACATCAAACCAGCCTGACACAGAATCAACCAATGCCGTGATGTGGGGGGCGGGACTATAAGTCTGTCCAACCAATGGCAGATGAGTGCAGTCTGGGGGCTACAATCATTATTTTTGTCCATTTACAAACACATCAGCTTTAACTAACGAACAGAATCCAACACGTTTTGGTGGTGTAAGATAAAAGTCGTTAGAGTAAAGCTTCTCAGTGAGCGTATGTTTTCCTCACAGCTCTTTTTCCGGGTCCCACCTGTCTCTCTCTCTCGCTCCTTCTCTTCCTCTAATTTGTCACAGACTGAAATCAAAGTGCTGGGGGCTTTTATACAGTCGGCGCTGTCTTTCATCTGACAATTGGCAATGTGGAGAGGTGGGCACGTGTGAACAAACATGCAAAGCCTCCAAATGAGTGATCCTGCTGTTTTCCCTCATCTGTTGCCCCAACCACTACCAAATCTCTCTCTCATTCCCCTAGCACTCCTTGCAGTGCTCACCTCTTTCCTATTTCTCACTTTCTCCTGAGTATTTCACTTATAACACCTATTCTCGGCTTTCTGTTTCCTGGAAGAATTTTAAGAAATTATATGAATTGCTGAACTGTATTCTGTGGAAAACACAAAAGGAGAGATTTTGCGTGCTATTTTTCATATTTTTATGAAAGCAAGTGGTGACCAGAGGCTGTCAATAACATTTTCTTTAAAAATTAAAGTCTGAATAGTTTGCAAGGGTGTGATTATAAACACAATGAGGCTGTAAATGCGGACTAGATGTGTTTACCTGTTCAACATGATGACATTTCATATCCCTGACAAACTTCTGAAGTCCCATTAAGGCACTTGTTAGCAAGCAAGAGAAGCAAAAGCTTTAAAAAATCTCAAGGGCAGATTACTGATGTATTTTATGTAAAAGAAAATGTGAAAATATCTTGAGCTTGTGTTAATCACAGAACTCATTTCAGACATTTAACCAAAAAAAAAAAAAAAAACACTGGCTTTGGGATTATGTAACCAGAAGTGCTTAAATTTGAACTTGTTTGTGGGTTTTGGCCTAAAAAATTATGTAATTCTTGGAGAACTCTATTAAAACTTTTGTATAAAAGCAACATCACACTTGCAGTCATGCTATCCGAATTTGTGATTATATACAGACAAGAACAGCACTCATCCTCTGTAATATTGCTTAACTGTCATATAAATATTTGTATAGTTTCTAAACCCACCAGAGGCTATCAAGTTCCAAAAAGGATAAAAAAGCTTAATAAATGTGCATAAAACATTCCTTTAAAAAGGCAGTTGGTCGTTACTCAAACAAAACTGCTCATGTCTGAAAAGGAACAAAACTCTCGCGCTTATAAAACACTGTTCTAGTGTGATTTATTTTTAAACATGTAGACTCAGACTTGCCAATGAATCATAACATTTTTATGAAATATTCGGGGGTTTACATCCAAAGTGATTCTTTTATGATTTTAAACTGATTTTCTTTCATGTAGTTCAAGTGGTTCACCATTTTTAATGAAAACTTTGCCTTTAAGTTTGCATGTTCTTCAAGACTATTACTACTTTAAACTCAAATGTGCCTAGTCAGGGTGTAAAAAGAGACGTTTGATGGCAAAAGAGCAAAAAAAAAAAGGGTTAGAGACAGTGAGAGAAACAGCGTAGGGATGCTCTAATAAGTTTCGTGATACTCCCATGTGCTTTTCTCTTTTGATGTTGCACCAGGGCAAGATTTCAGAGGAGTTAAGCATAATCCAGGAGACTACAGGAGATGTACTCACAGACGGGGTGGAGCTCCATGTTTGACAACTTTCTTTATCAGGTAGTCAGAAAAAAAAAAAAAAACTAAGCTTAGCTTATTATATAATATATAATATAAACTGATGATGACGACAATAATAGTTGTCTTCATTCATTCACCTAGTCACAAACCTATTCATATTTTTTATATCAGCCATCCAACTAGTTAATATTTGTCTTGACATTTTGGTTGTTTTTTGGTGTCTCAGGTTAAGTAAAAAATACATTATATATTTCTGTATTCATGATATGCTCTTATTTACTTGCAAACCCCAGTCCGAAAACAAACAATTTTATTTCTGTGCTTTAGATTGTGGTGCATTTTCAATAGACAACATACATTGAAGATAAACAAGAACAGGCTGTTAGGAAAGAAAGCTTCATATGTGACTTCCAGCGGAAACATGATGACAATTAATTTCTCACTGTCTGTTCACTTATAATCCATACGTCTGCCGAGTGGCATGAGGATGGATTGCTCAGCCTCTACAAATAATCCAGATTCCCAATTTTAAGTAGTCTTCCAATAATCTAGGATTACACCTGCAAGATAAAGTAAAAAAGGCGATCCATCTTCTTTAAGGGGTTTAATCTTTTGTGGAATAAACTGGATTATTCTCTCGGGTAAGGTTTTATGACCGGGCTTAATTCCCAGAGAAGTTTCTGCATCGTTCTGAGTTTCCCCCAACACCGTAACTCCACTCCTCCCATCCGCTTCTATTGCACCTGGGATGTTTGATTAATGGCCACCACTTGACCCGTTATGGCAACACTCTGCCAAAAAGCTAAGATTAAGTGGCAATGTCGGACCTGACGGGGCCCCTGCTGCTAATTTTACGTGATGTATGGATGTAATACTGCTGTAGCATCTAGACCTGGGAAACAGGAATCCCGGCCACCCTGTTTGACCGTCATGCCCTTACTGACTGTGTGAAAAGTTTCCAAGCACTCTGGTTTCCTGGTCATGCCACTCATGTGTGCATACGTGTGCCTGGAGTTTCATAAACATCCAAGTCTGTGCAGTATAAAAGGATTCCATTCTACAGCCATCAGTACTGAGGATGCAAGTTCTTATTTCCCCATAAGGCAACTGAAAACATACATATATGGGCATTTCTTCAACTGCTTTTATGTCCCAGGGGATAGATTCTTTTAAAATTAAAACTAACCGATTTGTATGGTTTGCTTTAGAGGTCACAGCTGTATATGCCTTCAACATTAATTTTTTTGCAAATAGATTGTATTATTGCACTCTTGTCTCTGACTTTCAATCTTATCTTAAAATATGAAAATGCATTACAAAAATATGAATGATTAAATGTGCAAAATATAATCTAAACAAAGAATGAAAAAAAATAATAAACAATTTCAATATTTATTGAAAAAATAATAAATATAAAACAACTTTTACATGACAGTGTCAAAATTTAGAACAATTTTCACCATGACCAACAATTTTGTCACTAAAAAGTTATATATTTTTTCGAAATAGTTACTTGCTTCTCAAGGAATTAAAAGTGTCAGAGCTTTATTATTTAATTAATATATTTAATTAATATTTTTTAATTTTAATTCATTTCAAAGCAAGCTTTAGTTTTATCGAGACTTTTAAGCAGAAAGTGTAAAATAATATTGTGCATACAGGTGCTTCTCAATAAATTAGAATGTCGAGGAAAAAGTTTCAACTCAAATTGTGAAACTCTTGTATTAAATAAATTCAATGCACACAGACCGAAGTAGTGTAAGTCTTTAGTTCTTTTAATTGTGATGGTTTGGCTCACCTTTAACAAAAACCCACCAATTCACCATCTCAACAAATTAGAATATGATGACATGCCAATCAGCTAATCCACTCAAAACACCTGCAAAGGTTTTCTGAGCCTTCAAAATGGTCTCTGACAATCATTGACACCCTTCAAAAGGAGTGTAAGTCACAAAAATGCATTGCCAATAAGCTGGCTGTTCACAGAGTGCTGTATCCAAGCATGTTAACAGAAAGTTGAGTGGAACGAAAAAGATAGGAAGAAAAACATGCACAACCAACCGAGAGAACTGCAGCCTTATGAGGATTGTCAAGCAAACTGGATTCAAGAATTTTAGAGAACTTCACAAGGAATGGACTGAGGCTGGGGTCAAGGCATACAGGCGTGTCAAGGAATTTGGCTACAAGTGTCGTATTCCTCTTGTTAAGCCACTCCTGAACCACAAACAAATTCAGAGGCATCTTACCTGGAGAAGAAGAGCTGGACTGTTGCCCAGTGGTCCAAAGACCTCTTTTCAGATGAGAGCAAATTTTTTTTTTCATTTGGAAACCAAGGTCCTAGAATCTGGAGGAAGGGTGGAGAAGCTCATAGCCCAAGTTGCGTAAAGTCCAGTGTTAAGTTTCCACAGTCTGTGATGATTTGGGATGCAATGTCATCTGCTGGTGTTGGCCCATTGTGTTTTTTTAAACCAAAGTCACCGCACTCATTTACCAAGAAATCTTGGAGCATGTCACGCTTCCTTCTGCTGACCAGATTTTTGAAGATGCTGATTTCATTTTCCAGCAGGATTTGGCACCTACCCACACTGCCAAAAGTTGGTTAAATGACCATGGTGTTGGTGTGCTTGACTGGCCAGCAAACTCACCAGACCTGAACCCCAGAGATAATCTATGGGCTATTGTCAAGAGGAAGATGAGAAACAAGAGACCAAAAAAAAAAAAAATGCAGATGAGCTGAAGGCCAGTGACAAAGAAACCTCGGCTTTCATACCACCTCAGCAGTGCCACAAACTGATCACTTCCATGCCACGCCGAATAGAGGGAGTAATTAAAGCAAAATGAGCCCCTACCAAGTATTGAGTACATGTACAGTAAATTAATATACTTTCCAGAAGGCCAACAATTCACTAAATGTTTTTTTATTGGTTTTATGAAGTATTCTAATTTGTTGAGATGAGTTTTTTGTTAAATGTGAGCCAAAATCATCACAATTAAAAGAACCAAAGACTTAAACTACTATTTAATACATGAGTTAACACAATTTGAGTTGAATTACTGAAATAAATTCACTTTTCCTCAACATTCTAATTTATTGATAATTAGCCATAGAGAGACAAATATATTGGCCATAACATTCCAAAAACATTTCAAATAAATTTTCTCCATGGAATGCTATTAATCATAATGCATGATAATGGTGTTAATAACATTTGTCATTTAAGAAAATTGAAAAAATAATAATAATAATTTTATATGGTGCATATCTGTTCAATATGGATCAGTGTTCATTCAAATTAATTTCATTATTTAGGTTGTGAAAAGGTAAACTGGGTCAAAAGTACCAGTTTAAGAAAACACATATATTAAATATATAACTAAAAATAAATCAATAAAATATGAATTAACAAGTAAATGATTTAAAAAATATTAATCAAAATAAAAAAGAAGACAATGACAAAAGAGATTGTCTCCGTCGGAGTACTGATTCTTCTCCTGGTTTGCTGTTCGGTAAACAAAGGCCTTTGGGCCATCTTTCAGTATTGATATGCCCAACAAAAGTTTACCCTTGGAGGACAGTGGGATGCTAAAGCACAGAGCTTTGAAGCGTCAAGCAGGATGTTCTCCGCTGGCTCCTCAGAGGCGTGTTATGCTATGGCGTGATTAGTGAGCATGCTCATTACAAATGCATTCATAGTCTTCTTTGAACTCTCGCACAAAACATGATCGGAATACCACCACAGCGAGGGATGTTTGAAAGAGAAAATGTGACAAATTTTGATGGCAAGTTAAAGGTGGAGTGGAAAGGAGAATGAAAATGGAAGAGCGCTAATTTACCAGTTTGTCCTTAAAGGTCTGGTGACTCATGAGATAAATGAGATTCAAGGTAAATTAAAAACTGTCAACGGCACTGTTAATAGGCCAGCGTGAAAGTGAAAGCTAATCTCTGTTTAAATTATTATTTTATTTTTTTTTGCTGCTCTGTTCAGTTGACCTCTAAGGTATCATAAAAAAGAATGTCACCTCCGGAGGCAGATGATAAGACGTCGAGGAAGAATTGTGTGTGCGTGTCCATTATCTGCTTCAGAAACTCACACAAAGCAAAATATAATTGCATGCGACCATGGAGTCCATGGACTTTTCTCTGATCCAATCATTTGCATGATAATGAATTTCAAACAACTGTGTATCACAGCATGCAGTGCATCGCATGAAGGTGGAGGTAATCAGATATTAAATTAAGAGCCATGTACATGGCACAATATCACAACCGTGAATCAGACGCATTTTGTTACACTCACATTTACCGATAATAATTACACTGCTCAGAGTAATCTTCTGATCCGAGAGGTGTTCGGTAAAAGTGTAAGGAACAAAGAAATCTGAGGGAAGCTGTTGTCAAGTGAAAGCCAACAGGCAGTGCATCAGAAAAAGATAGAGAGAAACAAGGATAACTCCCAGCACCCTCGACAATCTGCAGTGTTACGTATGTAGTCAGATCCCTAATGAGCATGCTGATTAACTTTAGTTTTATCAAATGAGTGCACTCTCAGGAGGGGAAAAGGGAAAGGAAAAACTGACAGAGCGTTCTCCATAGGTTGGATTTGATTTATGAACATATGCTCTATGTGTCAAAGTAATACAATTCCCCTTGAGGGGTGTCTACAGGGGTTTGAAGACCACAGAGATTGCACATTATGCTGTTCATTCTGAACATTTCCATTAAATCTTAGCTCATGACAGATTAGTGGATATTACTGTGTGCCTACCTTCACATAATAGCACAAGGAGCATCGGTTTCAATATGGTTGCAATGACTGTGGCTGGTTCAAACACAGTTTAGATATGTTGATAGACCTGTCATTAAACATTTTTCCATTCCAAAATAAATAAAAGAAAGAAATTAGAAATTTGATTATACTAATATACTATTTGGAAGTTTTTCGCATTGTGAAATTATTTCCATGACAATTGATCACCTACAATTAGATGCTTTTAAGGGTCTTATCTAGCAAAATGTTATGCAAAGTACACATTTCTATACATATTTCTATAAATATATATTCTATATATCTCTCATTTTTTATTTTCTGTCCTGGTGGAAACAAGCTTCCATATAAAACAGTAATTAAAATATTTGTAAAAAATCTCAAATTAAATGTAATAAATTAATGAATTTGAAATATTGAAGTATTTATGCATTTATTTTGTTTATAATAACATTAGTAAAATAATCATTATATTACAGTTATTAATGTATTTATCTAATTGTAATCCAATAGTATGACTTCTTAAATAAATAAATGCATAAGTAATTAAGTACGTAAGTATGCAGGTAATTAATAAGTAAGTAATATTGGTAAAAGTAAAATGCGACCAGAATAATTGTGATATTAACCGTATTATATTTCACACTAGAGCCCTTTATAAACAAAACTTCAATCCAACTTTTTAGACCTAAAACGGCATGTGCCACAGAGAGTTTCAGCATGCACCATGATCTGAATGAGTTCAGCCCCTGCTGGGGCTTACAGCTTAGCTGGCTTTGTATTGTTGTTGTATAGCATTGTGTTTTCAATGCAAGTAATTACACCTTGCTCTCTGAAGCTTACTCAATCCCCCTCTGCACAAATTATAATGCCATTACTTTCAAAAAATATTAGAAAAAGGGCTTCAAATATTTAAAAGATGCAGTCTGTTTATTAAAGTAAGCAAACAAAACTGTTGATATTATTATTAATAATAATTTTACCCTGACTATTAACTTCAATCTCTAACTTGTCCCATATGCACATATATACTGTCTAAACATTTAAAGTCTCAGCTAATCAGAAATGAGGACTGTCTTGGTCAAGGTTGCAGAACACAGCTAAAATAGCTTTAAAAATGATACATCCTCAGGTGTTAACAGCCGACAGATCCAACAGAATAGTTAGTATGCATGTGATCAGGAGCTTTTGCAGGGAGGCGATGTTGGCCTCCAAAAAGTCTCTTTGGACAAAAGGTGAGGTTTATGGACAGTAGGAAATGAAAAGCACTTTATTAAGGGAATTATCCAGCTGACCTTAGTGCAATGAGAAGGATTACATACGGCAAATAGAGTAATCAAGAACCCCTCTATCACCAGGGAAATAATTCACTGGCTCTCTCTCCCAACCCAAAGAAGTATAAAGCTCCTTATTTCTTGAGACGAGAGTGCCGTCTTAATTGCTCCTCACAAATATGGTGACCTAATGCTAGGAATTAAAGAGTAAAACCATAATACCAACACACCAATCAGACGATAAGTGAAGGTGTACTGCTTATCCACCCCAACAAGTGAAGGGAATATGTGACCCAGCAATAAACCCGATTATAAAAGGGCCTAGTCGAGCCCCCAGAGCAATACGAGACACAGGGCTTGGGAAAAGGAAACTGTGTATACGCCGGTGAGGAGTGTAAGCCAATGCAATCCTGGCGTCTTCAAACGGTGAGCTGCGAAGAGTCAAAGGTTAATAAAAGGGCATCTGGATGGGAAGATGAAGACATGGCAGCCAGAGGGATTAACCAGCTCACATATCAAAGAGCTTCCCAAGCAGAGGGGCTCAACGCACGGATCAGCCAGGAAGATCTCTGCCTCCTTCACCGCAACGCGAGGTGAAAGGCCATCGTCGCTCTTTCTCTCTCCGACTGTTTAAGCATTGGGGTAAGTCAGTGTTTTTTTTTATGCCGTCTTTTGAAACTAGAAAAACTTTCTCAGTCCTCTGACACGGTCTGACTATCAATACTGTTGCTAAATGTTTTGGCACTTAATAGTGTTTAATAATGAGAAAAATATATAATGCAGGTTATTTAAATGAATTTGATAAGAAGATGATTTTGTTAAAAGTTACAAAAAAATGAGATAAAACTGAAGCAAATTAACATAAAGAAAAACATTTTTTTAATTAAAAATGTTTTATTGGAACCCAAAAAATATATTCTTTCAGTTTTCACTGCTTTATTCAATAAATAAATGTTATTCTTATCATTAGAAATGTCACTATAGGACTATATTTTTCAGTTATTTTCTGTTACTATATGCTGCAAAATGTATTTATAGAAAATGACAAAATATCTTATACCAATATCATTTATAAAAACCATTCAGCTTTGCATGAGTAATATTGAAGCAATATTGAAGGAAAATATTGATGCACTGTGAAGCTCCAAAAAGTAAATAAAGGCTATATTTAAAAACCTCTGATTTTTTTTATTTATGTTGACGCATGTTATGGCTATATACTTTTAACTAAAAAAAATGAGCTTTTACTTATTTTACTTACTTATTACTTAAGTGTTCAGACATTTGATTTCACCTAGCAACAGCCCAGAACACCCTAGCAACTACCAACAAAATCCTAGCAACATGCAGGTTGCAATCTGGAAGGCAAGTTTTGCACAGGAATACACAATGATGTATAATTTTAACAACTGACATTTATGAAAACACAAATGGAGATGAGAATTTAATCTCATTAAAATATTCATTTTGATCAGATTAATTTGGATTTCACCTATAATAGCAACAACCCAGAACACCTAATTAATTTTAATAGATCTCTATGCAATCAGAGGTTGCAAGAAATGTCCCTGCATTTAGTTGCTGATCTTTAGCTTTGTGAAATATTCCTACCAACTGCAAAGCTCAGAACATTTCTGATCGTTCTGAATATGTGCTTATTCTGTGAAGGAGGAATAAGGTGGAGAACTAGAGACAGTGAGAAAGACAGTTTCAAGGTGCATCTCACGCGTCAGACATTTCTCCCTCCTACTGGGACGAATTCAGGAATATTTCATAACCTTGACACGTTTTTCATGTTATTGTTTTCCGACGCTGCATCAATTATTCACGCTGATGACAAAAAAGAGAAACAAACCATGGCCCTGCAGGTTGCTCCGTCTAAGCATTTCAAGCTATTGCTACTCATCCAGTCAAACATTACATTATGTTCCTTTGTAGATCACTGGCACCAGGAAGTCCTCAGCGTCGCATTTACCGAAACACGCTTTTGATAGCACCCACAGGAGAAATAGATTTTGATCATAATGCTGCGCCTCATCTCTCAAATGCGGATATTCACATATTATTACAAGCTGCGCATTTGAGACAGACGTGTAATCTGGAAACAAAATAATGATTTGCTTTCTCCCCCTCTTTCTGTGAATGATTGTTTTCCCTGCTTTCACTCCCCATATCAGTCAAGCAAATGCAATAACGCTGTGTTGTGCAGAGGGTCTTAGGTTGGTTGAGACTGAGCTCATAACATTTCATTTATCAGATGCTGGGAAACACACAATGTACTGCATATTGGTATAGGATGACCTGGTGTAACATACGACAAAAGCGTGTTTCCATTATAATAAAGAAAAATGACCATTAGAGCTTGGTATTAACTGGCCACGGTGACCAATATGTCCATGCATCATTTAGTGTGGCTCCTTTGTGGATGGTAATTTGAGACAGCCATGGCTAGTGCCCACCCTTGCTTTACAGATGAACAAACTGTCCCGGCATATTTATCATTGGTGTCTCATTAAAATAGTAGTTTCATGCGCTCGCTTCAAAGACTCCAGTGCTTTGTTTCCCAATGCATTGTGCGTTCTGTAATGCAGTGAGTGGCTGTGCATCAATGACAGATCTAAAAAGATGCTCTGAAGCATGCATTCTCCTGTACAACTGCATTTTTCAAACACACCAGCTACCACATCTAAAGCACGAAACTGCAATGGCTGAAACATACAGTACACATGTTTCTAGCTCTTTTCCAAAATCTAGTAAGTATATAGACAGCATTTTAATGCATCATAGACTGGTTTAAATGTATAGTTCACCCACAAAAGCAAATTTGCTGAACATTTACTTACGATCAGACTGATGAGTTAGATTAATTTGTTTCTTCATTGTTACATATTTGGAGAAATGTATAAATGGGTGCCGTCAGAATGAGAGTCCAAACAGCTGATAAAACATCACATTAATCCACAAGTAATCCACACAACTCCAGTCCATCAATAAATGTCTTGTAACTGAAAAGCTGCATGTTTGTAAGAAACAAAAAAAGTTTTAATTTTTTTTATTTTTTACTTTAAACCATCACTTTTGACCAAAATACAAGTCCTCTAGCCATAATATTGCTTCCTCATGTGAAAAAAATAAATTTCCTGTTGTCCTCTCACATCAAAATCAACAGACCTATTTGTTTTGAACAGTTTTGGACTGTTAAGCAGTGCTTGATCTATGCATATTTCTCTCTTGATTCAGACAAGATCCTTTATATTATCAAAAGTTTTAATGATGGATTTGATTCTTACAAACATGCAGCCTTTCATTTGAAAAGCTGTTTGGACTCTCATTCTGATGGCACCCATGCACTGCAGAGGATCCACTGGTGAGTAAATGATGAAATGCTTAATTTCTCCTAACCTGTTCTAATGAAGAAACAAACTCATCTATTTTTCGGAAGACATTTCAGTTACATTTTCAGCAATTCTTCGTTTTTGGGTAAACTATTGTTCCTCTTCAGGAACTCGAGCTGCGTCGAAGCGATTTGGGGAACGCGTTCAGCGTACGCGACTCTGAATATCGTGTGTAATCAGTCCAATGGAAGGGCGTGACGTCACCGACGTGGTGACGTAAGCGACCAGGAAGCTATAAAAGCACGTGCCACGCAGCTGGCGTCAGCTTCGCGTCTTTCAGCAAGCGCTCTGTGTGTGAATGTCATTTGTCTGTCTTGTGAGTCTTATTTACTGTTGTCTGTCCAGTTAAAAGAGCTCCTAGACATGCCAAAAAGCAAGGCGAAAGTTAAGCACTCCTCAGATGGCGATTCCAAATCGCGTTATAGGCTGTGTGTTCCTCCCTGCCCGAGATATATAATGGGTGGGGATACACACAACCTGTGCGTGGTTTGCCTGGGTTCGAAGCACGCTGAGTCGGCTCTCGAGGGGGCCGACTGCCCGCACTGTGAGCGAATGTCGGTGCGGCTGCTTCGTTCCCGGAGGGCCCTCTTCGAGGAGGGGGCCTTCGCCAGCGTTCCCCGCGGTGCTGGTCCCGCTTCTGTCGAGGCAGAACGGCGGCTGCACTCGTGGGGTTCGCAAGTCGATCTGGTAGAGGGAATGGAGGCGGGCCAGTCCCTATCTCCTTCCACTTCTGCCAGATCCGGCACCCAATCCCTAGAGTCGGAAGCACGCACAGCGGTTCCTTCCACTCAGGGTGAGGGATCGACGCTCCGCCTCTCTTCCTCCGAGGAGGTCGATGTGGAGTCGCTCGATAGGGATTCGCCACCCCACTCGCTACAGTATGAGGAGCTCTTAGAGGTGGTTACTCGCGCGGTGGCCAAATTAAGTATCGATTGGCCCGCTGAAAAGTCTACCGAACCGCAGAGAAGCAAGCTGGATGAAGGCTTCCTGCGCGCGAGTCAGCCACCTCCCAGCCGGGGCCTTCCATTTTTTCCCGACCTGCATGATGAGATCGCCAGGTCGTGGAAACGTCCATTCTCGGCCCGCCTCTACATCCCCTCGTCTGATTACTACGGAAATGTAGTGGGGATGGGAGAGCACGGTTATAGAGCGATGCCCCGGGTGGAACAGACGCTTGCGAGCTATCTGTCCCCTGGCGCGGCATCGTCTCTGAAGGCCCCGGCATTGCCCTCAAAGCCACTAAGAACAACTTTGGCTTTGGTGGGCAAAGGGTATGCGGCTGCAGGTCAGGCTGGTGCGTGTCTGCACACCATGGCGGTGTTACAGGCGTACCAGGCCGACCTGCTCAAGGAGCTAGATGAGGGAGAGGAGATCAAGTCCCATGATATTTCTGAATTAAGAAGGACCGCTGATCTCTCCCTCCGCGCCACCAAGGAGACCGCCCGAGCGATTGGGCGGTCCATGGCAGCTATGGTGGCCGCGGAGAGGCACTTATGGTTGACCCTGTCCGATATGAAAGAACGGGACAGGGTCTGCCTCATGGACGCCCCGATCCAGCCGACTGGCCTGTTCGGCGACGCAGTTAATTCTGTCGTCGACAGGTTCCAGGAGGCCCGCAAACAGGCGGCGGCGTTCCATAAGTTCCTCCCTCGTCGCTCCCTCGGGGCATCTGGGAAGGAGATGCCCCAGCCGCACCCTAGCTCCTCACTCCGCGAGGCCCAGAAGCAGTCACTCACTGTCAAACAATTTCAGAGATTGTTGGGTCTGATGGCAGCTGCGTCCAACGTGATACCTCTTGGCCTGCTGTACATGAGACCCCTACAGTGGTGGCTCAAGACCAAGGGATTTTCCCCGAGGGGCAATCCGCTTCGCACTATCAAGGTCACGCGGCGCTGCCTCCGTGCCTTAGACATGTGGAAGAAACATTGGTTCTTGAATCAGGGCCCGTTGCTGGGAGCTCCTTGTCGCCGTGTGACACTAGCGACGGACGCGTCCCTCACCGGCTGGGGTGCGGTCATGAGTGGCCACCCTGCCCGTGGTCTGTGGAGCGATCGCCATCTAACGTGGCATATCAATTGTCTAGAAATGCTAGCAGTTTATCGTGCACTGAAGCACTTCCTCCCAGACCTGAGAGGTCACCATGTGTTGGTGCGCACCGACAACACATTAGTGGTCTCTTACATCAACCACCAGGGCGGTCTGCGTTCGCGCCCTTTGTACAAGCTGGCGCACCAGATCCTGGTGTGGTCCCAGAACAAACTCCTCTCATTAAGAGCAGTATATATTCCTGGGAAGTTAAATATGGGAGCAGACATACTGTCGAGGCAGGGGCCGAGGCCCGGGGAATGGAGACTTCACCCACGGGTGGTAGATCAGATATGGAGAGTGTTTGGCAGGGCTCAAGTAGACCTTTTTGCGACTCAGGAGACGTCACAATGTCCCCTCTGGTTCTCTCTAGTTCATCCAGCTCCTCTGGGACTGGACGCTATGGTACAGACCTGGCCGAGGCTTCGTCTGTACGCTTTTCCCCCTATCGCTCGGCTTCCGGGAGTTCTGGCGAGAGTACGCCGGGACGGGGTCCGTCTGTTATTAGTAGCCCCGTTCTGGCCGGGCCGAGTATGGTTCTCAGATCTAGTCTCGCTCCTCGACGGCTCTCCGTGGGAGATACCGATCAGGACAGACCTACTCTCACAGGCGCAGGGCACGATAATTCACCCTCGCCCGGAGTTGTGGAAGCTGTGGGTGTGGCCCCTGAGGGGGCAAAACTGGTAGCAGCTGGTCTCTCAACTGAGGTTGTGGAGACCCTACTCCAATCCAGAGCTCCCTCTACGAGGAAACTGTACGCCCTGAAGTGGAAGCTTTTCACTTCATGGTGCAGAGACCGCCAGCTAGACCCAGCAAACTGCCCAGTTGGTACAGTTCTGGAGTTTCTACAGGCTAGGCTCTCTGCAGGGTTGACCCACTCTACTCTGAAGGTCTACGTGGCGGCCATTGCGGCCTACCACACCCTTCTCGACGGTCAGTCTTTGGGAAGACACCCCCTAGTTACACGTTTCCTCCGCGGTGCACTGAGGCTGAGACCTCCAGTACGGTCCCGTATTCCCCCGTGGGACTTGGTTGTGGTGTTAGAGGCTATGTGCAAACCCCCGTTTGAACCTATTCAAGATATCTCAGACAGACATCTCACACTTAAAACCTCTTTTCTGTTGGCTATTACCTCTCTGCGGAGAGTAGGAGATCTTCAGGCCCTCTCGATGGCCCCTTCTTATCTTGAGTATCCTCGAGCGGGATATGTTCCCAAGGTTCCCTCTGTTACACCACGACCTGTAGTGCTGCAGGCCTTCTGTCCTCCTCCCTTTCGGGAGCCCGACCAGGCGAAGCTAAACTGTATGTGTCCGGTTCGAGCACTGGACGCATACGTCCACAGAGCTGCCCTGTGGAGAAAAACTGACCAATTGCTTGTGTGCTACGGTCCCCCCAAGAGGGGTTCTCCTGCTTCTAAGCAGACTATTAGTCGTTGGATAGTCGAGGCTATCAACGTCACCTATGAGTCCTCTGGTCGTCCCCCGCTGTCGGGAGCCAAGGCTCACTCTACTCGGGGTATGGCGGCCTCTAAGGCCTTCTTAGCAGGTGTATCCATGCTGGACATCTGCAACGCTGCGGGGTGGTCCACGCCCTCTACATTTGTTAGGTTCTATGGCCTAGATATGCCAGTCACTCCAGGCGCTTCTGTCCTCCTGTCCTGAGCTGTGCTCTTCGGATACACACCAGGCAGGGGTTTGGTAGTCTGGCGGCGTTAGGACTCGTTCCCCAAAGCGCTTCGACGCAGCTCGAGTTCCTGAAGAGGAACGTCTCTAGGTTACGTATGTAACCCTAGTTCCTCGAGGGAACGAGACGCTGCGTCTCGGAGCCATACCCCCGGCACCCCTGCCGGCGCTTGCTGGTACTCGAAGCTGACGCCAGCTGCGTGGCACGTGCTTTTATAGCTTCCTGGTCGCTTACGTCACCACGTCGGTGACGTCACGCCCTTCCATTGGACTGATTACACATGATATTCAGAGTCGCGTACGCTGAACGCGTTCCCCAAAGCGCTTCGACGCAGCGTCTCGTTCCCTCGAGGAACTAGGGTTACATACGTAACCTAGAGACGTTTTTAAAGCATAACAGACAATTTCAGATTGCATAGCAGCAATGATAACATCTATTTTCCACCCAATTTCAAAAGGTTATAGTAAAATAATATGTATTATTTTGCTACTTTTTCATGACTTTTCAGCATTGGATGAAATTACTATATGTTCTATGCATCTCCCATCATATTGTTCATCATAGTTTCTATGCTTATTGGAGCATCGTGTTTGTAGTTTAACAATATGCTATCATCAAACTCCACTGGAATCAATGCGTTTAGAGCATCTAAATCATCACTTATGTGATTCCGTGAGTGTTTTTGGGATGCCTATGTAAAGTAGGCAGCAGAGAGAGCGATTGCAGTCAGAGCTTCCTTAGCAAAGTTGCTATTTATGCCAAATACGCTGCATTAGTTTAAGGGGGTGGATTGGGCTGGTCTGTTAGAAGGGCTCATTAGAGATTCAACCTTCCGCACTACAGATTCTTTAGACCATTTGCTTGCAGTGGGAGGATTCTTGCTCACTTGACCTTATCAGCTTCAAACGCATTAAAAACTCTAGATTTGGGCAACAGTGTTGAGAAAGATACAGTGAATAATCCAGTACAACAGCAAGATTTGCATAAGATGATGCAGAAAGAAGATCAATTACAGAAGGCAGAAAAACTATGACAAACGAGCGAGAACAAACCAAAGCATGAAGAGTAATGATGCTATAGTCTAATAATGAGGAAGCAGCTATATAAAACATAAATAAACAGCATAATAATACATGAACACTTGCTGCAGATGAAATGAGCTCATGAGTCAGTCTTATTAACTGTTGAAATGCATACAATTTGCATACCAATGCACTTGAAGAGCTGGGGGAGACAACGACTTCACATTCTTACTAACAGGTGATACTAAAACAGATGTTTTTTAAAAGGTGTTCTATGTACACATGGTTGTTGTTCACTTGTCTGCTATTCACAGTTTTAAAAGTGTTTATATACTAACGAGACTTCAGGGGCACTATAGGAATTTTTAGATTTGCTTACTGACCCAAATCAAATTATGTTCTCTATGGGAATGTCTTAATTTGCCCCTTTTATAATCCCACAAGCAAAAATTTTAAGTCTAAAAAAGGCTTTGCTCAAATCCCTAACACTAAATATGAGCAATAGCCCATTTTTTCAAGCAATTCTCAGTTTATATTTAAATTTTTTTTTTATTGAATTTTTATTTTTGATTCTGTCTGACTTATTCTCTGAGTTCTAAATTTACATCTTGCAATTCAGTTAATTATTTATTTATTTTTATAAATATTTTTTATATATTTTTATCTCACAATTCTGACTTTTCTTCTCAGAAATGTGAGTTAACATCAGTTATTTTTTCATAGGGTATAACACCATTTTATAACTGATGAAAATGATCATAATTCAATGCATTAAATGTTAGTGACATGCTAAAATCAAGCTCCACTGGAATCAAAAGACTAAAAGTATCTAAACCATCACATATGTTTGAGGGTTAGGATGCAAAGTGAATGCAAAAGGATGCAAAAATGCATATGATGTATGCATATTCCCAGGACAGGCCAACAACATTATATAGCTGCAGAAATTCAGAATTCAGTGCATGAAATACGCTATAGTTCTCCATAATGTGCCAGACTGAGATCCCTAAAGAGCGTTTCCTCCAGAACCTATGCGATAATGGAAAACAGTTTTATGATTATTATCATTCTCTGTTTCTCATCATGTGGGTTTAACCTTATATAAGAATGATTAATAAATGCAACTCTGCGAAGACGCTTACAAAACAACAAGTCTGAAGCGGAGACTTCAAAAGCGTGATGTATTTTAATCATGTTGAGATGCTTGCTTGGATCTCGCCTCCGGCTCAGGCAACCTCCCCAAACGGCCCTCTCCATTGTCTCTGCTTCACTGAGTCATGTGATGGGCGAGGTCCCTCCACGGTCCCAAAAGACTCTGCTGCTCTCTCGGAGATGACAGTCCAGAGAAGCCCTTTTATGATGATTTATTTGAGCCAGTCACTGTTCAGTAATGGAAATTCATTTGCTGGAGTTCCTGAAGCTCTGCAGGGGTAGAATGGAGGCTGCGGTGCTCATCTGTAGGCTCGGATAGTAGGAGATCACAGAGTGTTTGAAAGAACTGTCAAAACAATGCCTGGCGTACAGTTAGATAAACCTGGGGTCAACTGAGGTGGTCATTTGTGAATAGGAGTTTCACAATGTTATACTAAAAGACTTACTGTGTGTCTTTAAAAGATTATCAGTATTAAATGAGAGGATTGGAACAATATATATTCATGCAGTCAATACTGTGCATTAGTGATCCTGTTTATATGAATCATTTAACCCTTTATTCAAATGGTTTGTTCAAAAATGTTGATTTATTCAGGAATGAAACAAGTGACTGTCTTTATGAATGAATAATTTGGGTCATTTACACAACTGATTTGCTCAGAGAAACAGAATCTTGAAACTGAATAAACACTGCTATACTGTGAACTGCACAGGATTGCGATGGTTCTGTTGTGGATTTGTTTGGACAGAGGTCAAAACAATTTTTCATTGGTCAAAATATAATTGCAATACAATTTAATTATTCCTTTAAAAACTTTAACTTAAAAATATTAAATGCGAAAAATTTCC
This sequence comes from Carassius carassius, assembly GCF_963082965.1. Classification (NCBI taxonomy): domain Eukaryota; kingdom Metazoa; phylum Chordata; class Actinopteri; order Cypriniformes; family Cyprinidae; genus Carassius; species Carassius carassius. The sequence goes on from NC_081771.1 coordinate 5,279,772, forward strand.
TTGGAAATCTAAAGGAAATAAAAATAAGTTTAAGTACTTAAATAAATTACTCAGATTAAAATTAATGAAGGCTAAAAAAATGAATAAATAATAAAATCCTAATAAAAATTACAAAAGCACATAAAAATAACTCAAATGTATTCAATATGAAAACTACAAATGTTTAAAAAAGCTAACGTATATTTCTAAAACAACACTCATTGTCTAAATTGTAAGTTATTTAATATTAACTTCTTGTTTATTATATTGTAAATCAACTTTCAAGATGAACAGCTGAAAATGCCGTAAAAAGGCTTGATGTCTTCGTCTGAAAAAGCGAAGTCATTTTTAGAGATAAAACGAGTTACTTTGATTTCATACACAGTAAGTGCAGGAGGGAGTATTTCTAAAAAACTTTTCATTTAATGTAAGGTGTCATATTTCCATGTAGTGTTTTAAGGTTTCATGCTTAAAGATTAATTCCCAAAATCTATTTTTGTATGCAGTGTCATGTTTGTCTTTGTTATGTCTTAAATGAGTATGAAATCTGCATATGTGTGTGCTTGAATAAATGCATGAGACTGCTGCAATCAGCACTCTTGTGGCATCCGTTAGACCTCTCCTATGTTTATGATCTAGTGCAAACAGTGTATTTTTGTGTAAAAATGGCATTGGAATCCCATTTAATTTTCATCATCCATAAAAAATATATGTATGGCTTTCCATAGTCTTCAGAGATTCCCTTGATAGTTCTAATGGCTCTTTTTGACTACAGCAGACCATATTCTCTGTGAAGCCCAGCTTCCGTACAGCCGACCCTCAGCAGTAATTCAATTCATTTCAGTTGTCCATTAGTTCAACAGAGCAGCACATCTAAGGCTATTTCTTTCTTTCCCAAGGTGCTGTGCTGCATGTAAACACAAAACAAATTCACAAAGAAACAAATGATTCTCCTGCATTTAACACAAAACAATGCAAACATTGACTTTATTTTCCCCCCACAATGTATTTGCAAGATGTACGCTCCAATGACTCTTCCAGAGTGTGTTCACGGGGAGATAAACCTCCTCTCCAAAACCCCCTAGTGAAGCCATTCAGAACCAGTTAAATTCACCTCTCAAACCTTGCAGCACTCTGTCTGACAGTCTACTATTTTTGCTTGCTTTCCCATTTCCAGTGAAAAATGTATCATAAGACTATCAATCATAAAACTGCAAAAATCTGTTTTGTGTTGTTTTGCAGTAATCTAAAGGAAGAGTTCACCTAAAAATGAACATTTGCTGAAAACTAACAACAAATAAACAGATGTTTCTTCATTGAAACCGATTTGAAGAAATTTAGCATTACATCACTTGCTCACCAGTGGATCCTCTGCAGTGAACGGGTGCCGTCAGAATGTTTTTAACTGATGGACTGGAGTGGTGTGTATTACTTGTGGATTATTGTGATCTTTTCATCATCTGTTTGAACTCTCATTCTGACGGCACCCATTCACGGCAGAGAATCCATTGGTGAACAAGTGATGTGATGCTAAATTTCTCCAAATCGGTTTTGATGAAGAAACAAACTTATCCATATCTTGGATGGCCTGAGAGTGAGTAAATGTTCAGCAAATCTTCATGGTTAAACTGTACCTTTAAAAACACTACCAATGTGCTGCATGACAGAAATGTCTTGTTAATATATATTCTTTAAGTCATGTCTTATCTTAAACAATGTTGTTAAAGGTATGTTGTTTTAAGTCTGTTTTAAAATGATTATTGGAAAACTAACTAAACAAATCAAAGAAAGTATCTTAAGAAAAGTATTTATTTATTTTGCAGTGACTTTTGTTAGACCGAAGGACACATAATGTATATAAATTAGACCTGAAACTATTGGATGTGACCCTAACATAAAACATACCGAAAAGCTTATAAGAGCAATGTGTTAGCATGCTGCTCATAAATCTCTTGACAACATTAACATGGAAATCAGTGGTGTAATTTACTGAAGGACATCCTGTAGCTCATGATTGTAAACCATAGGTTACGCTTTCTTCTTTTTTCCAGGGGAAAAAAAATCTATACAATTACATCGTCAGCCTTTAACCTTTACTTGAGTACTTTGTAAATCTTCCTCTTATGTGAGAACTAGGAAATTAAACTTGATTAAACATGTCAGCTGTATCTCGTGCTTTAGGCACTCTCTGGGTTTTTCTTAATTTATTTAATCAAAAATACAGTAAAATCAGTCGCATTGTGAAATTTAATTACAATTTAAAACAACTTTTTTTATTTGAATATACTTTTATATGTAATTTATTCCTGTAATGCAAAGCTGTATTTTCAGCATCATTACTCCAGGCTTCAGTGTCACATGACCCTTCAGAAATCAGTCTAATATATTGACTTGCTGCCCATATGAATATACATAAACATATTTGTATGCATGCAAAAGTGACGTAGTATCTTTGAATATGCAGAATATGTTGAGATTTGAGGGCTGCAGCCTGCAGCAAAAGGCAGGATTTTCAGAAAATAATGACTTTTGGTTTGGGACATTTGGATATCATTCAGCTTATGTAAGGGGCATCAGGGTTATTGATGCAAAAGTCAGTGTGCAGCTACAGGGACTGTTCATGTATTCACGCTCCTCTACGCCCCATACTTGATAGATAGCATGCAGCTTACCCATCTTTTAAGGAAGATCACTTCCCATCACGCTGGCAAAAGCACTCCAAGGCACCAGATTTCAGGGGTGTTCATGGTTTGCAGGGTGCCTCTTGGATATGCTGACAGGACTTGAGGGATTTATAGTGCTGAGGGGCCAGATCCCAATGGAGCACTGTAAGTAGTTCTAGGAAATAAGGGTCACCTTCATAATCTCTCATACAGGGAGGGAAGCCATAAACCTTGAAGGAATGATTTTGGCCGTTCTTAATAGGGATATACTAACCCATCCAAATGGAAAATTAAAGAAAAATGATCTGGCTGTGAAATGTTGTTGTTCACTGAAAATCTTCCCCTCCAGCATAGCTGTCAAATCTCATTTGCACTTGTTGGCTCTCACGTGTCCTGCAATCATGATGCAAGGTGTTTAGGATCCTACACACAAAGCTGTAATACGGCTTAAGAAAACTTGATTACTTTTACGGTACTTTTATGATGTCTTTTTTTCTTGCATTTTGTCATATTACACTGTATAGAAAAAAAGCAGAATTTTTGTGTCCTACGTAGTGCACTGTTCAATTAAGAAATTAATATTTTTACTCAGTAAAGACATAAACATAATTACAAGAGAGGAAAATTGTTAATAAATGTTATTCTCTTGAACTTTTTTATTTATCAATGAACTCTGAAAAAAGTGTAAAAAAGTCCCACAAAAAGAAAAAGAAATAAATACATAACTGATTTCAATATTTCTGAAGGATCATGTGACACCGAAGACAAAAATTCAGCTTTGAATCCAATGAATAAATTACATTTGTAAAATGTATTACATTAGAAAACCATTATTTCAAATTATAATAATATTTCACAGTCTTAGATTTTTTACTGTGTTTTAATCAAATAAATAAAACCTTAGTGAGCAAAAAAAAAAATATATATATATATATATATATTTTTTTTTTCAAATGTTTTTCAAATGTTTTTGAATAAGAAAGAAGTAGAATAAGAAAGAAAGTCAAGATAACAATTTGAATGACAAGATAAATAAAAAAAAACATTATGACAATTATTATTATTATTATTATTATTTTTTGGTGAACTATCCCTTTAACTGGAAATATGGTGAATCAGTTGAATTCAAATTGTGTAATTAGCCAAGATTTACTAAAAAAAAAAAGAAATCCAGATGATTCATTTAAAAGAAAAAAAAGAAAAGAAAAGTTAACTCCTCAAAGTTCTAAGCAGGAAAAACATGACACATATCAATGACAGAGAAGTAAGACATAGCACATCAGCATCGAGAATTTAATGAGTATCTGTGTCTGATGTAATGTTTTCACTGAGAGCAATATCCACCAAAGACACCGAACAGTTTCATTGTTGATTTTAGCTTGTCACACTTCCAATCCAGCATCTTCTTCTCCACTTGCAGTCAGTAAGGCAGAGAAAACACAGAGAACACTACTGACCCGAGGCAGATAGCTGTCAGTCATCTTGAGTGACAGCTCTTATTGGAGTACTATCTTTTAGGTTTCTGCTTGCCAATTTGTAGCAAGTCTTACACATGTAGTGTGAACATAAAACATTTTTAATACAGCCTACAAAAAAAATGTGGGATGCGTTCAAAACAAAATGCTATCCTCAAATGGTGCCTTTAGGCTCTGAGCCACATACTCAGCAGTGAATAGACACAAGCACGCTTCTTGGGGAATTTGCATTGGAGGGCGGTTTGTCAAAACACTTCTTCTCAATTGATCTGGACACATTTTTTTATAGCTGTTCCTGGGTATGTGTGTTATGTCGCTCTGGATGTTGGGACTTAATTTGGTATGGGCAAAGCCTCAGGCTTTTTTCCCCCCTAAACAAGCAGATGCAAAACAGTAATAGTAGAGCCAAGGTCCATCTGGTGCTTTGTTCCCTGGCCTGTGTGACAAATAGTCATCTTCATGGCCTAGTGGGATCGCATGACAATGTGCTATTGGTCAGGTGACCAGCCTTGGTTTCATATCTTCTTTTGCCAGACATTTGTAAAAAAAAAAAAAAAAAATCAAGTGAAAAATGCAATGAAATCAAATTACTGGTGAAACACACAAGATTGTCCAGTTAGTATTGTTTCTAAGCCTGTACATAGTCAGTTTTTATTTTACATTTTTTTATCAGATCAAATATTTGTTGGGGAAAAAATACAGTATCACTGAATTTGTTAAAGTTCGTCAGGTTATCAAAACTTGGAAAGATAAAAAAGATTGGAAAGATTGGTAAAATGTTGTTGAATTTGAAATAATTGTATTTAAAAAACATGCAGTAGTATTCAGAAATATTTTTACAATAAAAAAACTGTGTACTATTTAAATATATTTAAAATGTAATTTATTCCTTTGATGGTAAAGTTGGATTTTTCAGTGTCCATAAGATCCTTCCGAATTCAGTTATTTTTGCTGCTGAAAAAACATTTCTTATTATTAAGAATATTTAAGAATAGTTGTTCTGCTTTTTTTGGGGGGGAATTTTTTTTGGAAACCATGATACATATTTTTTTTTCAGGATTCTTTGTTGAATAGAAAGTTAAAAACAGTGCAGTGCTTATTTGAAATATAAATTGTTTTAAACATTGTACATGTATTTGCTGAATAAAAGCTGAGTTGCATTAATTTCTTAAAAAAAAAAAAAGTATTTAAAAAAACTTTTGAAACCAGGTCATAAATTACGTTTTACAAAATCATTCAGATAGCCTGTCCCTGCCCAAATATCTGAGACCAGTGTCCTACAGAAAAAGATTTCCACCTACCCTTGACAAATTAATTCCATAAAGACTTCTTTTTTTATCAAAACTTAGACCTCTAAGATGTTCAGAGGCCATTTTGGTTTTACTGAACTGCTTTGTGGGACTGCTCCAATGTCTCTGTAACCAGCTTTATTTCTTCCTGCCTTCTAAATGTCCAGAGTTCCTTATTAACATCTTTTGCAACTTCTCCCTTGGCAGATCGCTTAGAAAAGGCACTGGAGCAGCTCTTATTCGAGTCTTGCCAGCTGTGGGAGTAAGATACAGTAGCTTGCTAATCCGTGAGCGTCGTTTGCTTCAGCTCAAGGACTCTGCTATTTGTCAAACAGAGGCTTGTGGGAGTTACAGATGGTCTCCTCTCTCTTTATTGAGACACTAGGGTTTGGACGGCTCTGATTGGTCAAACCCCGATGGGAGCCACAGCGCTCTTCTCGGAACAATGGATAGACAGGATTGTCAGTGCTTTTTAAACAGTTGTTCTTTGATAGCAGAGAACCACTGTGATTTCGAAAAATTCAAATAGTGAGTTTTTGAAAAGTTTTATACTTTTCACACAAAATTCAGACAATTATCAAAAATTTTGGCCATGCATTTTGTGTATTGCCCTCCCACCCCCCCCCCCAGTACTACCACCACCAAATAAAAAAGTTCCAAAGGAAACCAGACATCAAGCAAAAACAAAAAGAATATGCATGGTAGCCTGTCTGGTACAGAATATAAGAGTGGAGTGAAGCCACAAAGATTTCAACAATCACTCCATTGCAGCTCCATTCCAAGTTTTTTCCTCTCCTTGCTCACTGGGGAGAGAAATCCCATATAGTGGAGTGAGAGAAATCACAGAAACACATATCTAGCCCCAAGCCAGGGTTCTGACCCATACTTACTAAATAAATAAATCTATCAAATATTGATTAAAGGTATTGTGGGAGAAAAAACAGAGTGATACAAAGTGCAGAGTGAAACAAGAGACATAAAACTAGAACAGCCATGTACACTACAGTTCAAATGTTCGTGTGTGGTAATGTATATATATATATATATATTAAAAAAACTTTAATTCAGAAAAGATGCATTACATGTATTCAAAATCAAAACAGTGAAGACAACAACAGATTTCTATTTGAATTAATTCTGTTATTTTGAACTTTCTACTCATAAATTAAAACAATGCATGCGTTTCCACAAAAATATTAAGCATCACAACTGTTGTCTTCTAACATTGATAGAAGAAATAAAAGTTTTTGAGCAGCAAATCAGCATATTAGCATGATTTCTGAAGGATCATGTGACACTGAAGATTGTAGAAATGATGCAAAAAAATCAGCTTTGCATCACAGGAATAATTTACATTTTACAATTGTTTGTTTGTTTGTTTATTATCTTTATTTTTATTGTTATGCGATGTTCGCATTGGGGCAATTTACAAGGCAAACTCAAGGATCATAATCCACAGAGAATCATAATCCATAGAATTTTAAATTATTATACAAAAACATTTGAACTTGACGAGATTTTTTTTTGTAGGTGATACATTAGAAAATATTCCACGTTTTCTGGCAGTATTACAAAAATTACAACAATTACAGTTTATTTAAAAATTACAATTAAATTGTAATAAATGCAACCTTGTTGAGTTTATTTTAAACTTATTAAAAAAAAAAACAACTTTGTACAGTACTGCAGAAAATTGTCAAATATATATTTTAGTGATGATCATCATATAAAATATTAAACTACAGAATGCTCCAACTGACCAATTTGATTCAAGTATTCCAGAGCGTAACACTATAAATAAATCTTTAAACATCTCTACCACCTGTGCTAGTTTGTTTTACCAAAGTTCCTGTTCCACTTATTTTGCTGAACAGCTTACACTGCATTTTAAGAGGACACTTCTTCACAGTTGGACACACTCTTTGTTTCTCTCTGGCTGTGCCAAACCTATGTGCAATCCAGAGGGACTTATTTCCTGTATAGACATCAGCTTAGCTGGGTCGAAAGTTCTTAATTACATTTAGAGTGAATGGAGAAGTTCAGCAAGACAGAAATCTCAAAGGGAACACAAGCAGAAATTTAAGCATAAGCATACATAGGTCTAAAATCTACTGTGAATAATAATGCAATAGGTTTTAGTAACATCTTAAGACAAGCGTATATATTAAAGGAATGGTTCACCTAAAACAAAAAAATTTGCTTAAAATTGAATGGCCTCAGGCATATCCAAGAGGTACAAACTCGTGGCCTGAGGGCGAGTAAATAGCTTTGGAAAAACTATTCCTTTGGCTAAATTATTATTATTATTATTATTATTTTATTCAACTGTTTCTGAGTGTAATACAAAACAACAAGTTTCGTTTTTAGGTGAAATATTCCTTTAAGAAGAAACTGCATTCCTGCATTTAAACTTTAAAATAAATATATAATATAATATATAATATATCATTTTTAATAATAATAAAGATGATAGATAGATAGATAGATAGATAGATAGATAGATAGATAGATAGATAGATAGATAGATAGATAGATAGATAGATAGATGAACTATCCCATTCAGCAAATTTTGGGCATGGTCAGGCTCAAAATGTCACTTTCATTAGTGCTGTTTATGAATTTTCATTTTGATGAGGATGAATCAACAAAAAGCGTGCTAATTGTTAAACGAAACACTGAACACATTTCAGTGTGCTAATATGTGTGAAAATGTGCTTCCAATTTCATTACAGTTTACTGTGCATGTTTAAGATTTTATGCTCATATTCTAAATTTATCACTGTTTTCTCATCTCTCACCTGAGACAGTGAGATATGATGTAAACTGATCTGTGAGCAAAATGGAAGAGTAAATATAGAATATGGTAAAAGTGATTAGCGGGAGCACCTCATCGCTCTCAGAAAGCAGATGGCTTTCATACATGCTGCTCCTGCTTTATGCTGCTATTTGGAAGCTGATTACAGGTTGTCTGTGAACATTAAGTACCTTGCACTATGACAAGCAAGTGGATTTTTTAAGATTTTCTTTAAAGTGGTTTGTACAGTGTTTCTGTCTTCTTAATACAGGACGAGGTTGTCACATCAAATTCTGCATTTTAACACATAAAACCCAGAAGGTTGCTTCACTGTTAGCCATGCTGATGCAATCTCAGAATATAGCTCAGTTGCAGAACGTACTCGGTTACTAAACGTAACCTCGGTTCTCTCTAGAAGAGCGAACGAGTACTGCGTCTTAGCTAAGACGCTACGGGAAAAGTCTTCTTGCCACTTCCCGCCGAAACGGGTGTGGCTCAACCTATAAAAGGACCTCGAAAAGGCTGACTCACCTGATTTATTTCATCGCCGAAGCGAACCAGAGTGAATCGTACGCACGGCAGAGAACGCAGTACTCGTTCGCTCTTCTAGAGAGAACCGAGGTTACGTTTAGTAACCGAGTACGTTCTCTTACGAGAGCTCTCTCGTACTGCGTCTTAGCTAAGACGCTACGGGAACCCGATGTAAAACGCCGTGCGCGCAGGGATCACACACCAATAAACCTGAAGCAACGCCCAGGATTTACAGTGCACAGTCACCTGAGGGACTCACAGAGAGTCCGGGACAGAAAAGGGGGAAAGCCCTCCGTCCCATATCTAGCAGCATCCGTAGATGCGGCAATATGACATCACACAGCCGAGGCAAGGCCTGACCAATGTGGCAATGCGGGTCTTACGCAATACTGCCCATATAACAGTCGGCAGCGCATAGCGCTCATGAACTCAGAATTCCCCTCAGGGCCCCGATTCTTCTATACCGACAGCAGCCTTGCTTGCAAGGCAGGAACCTCCAGGTTATAGAACCTGATAAATGTAGACGGCGAGGCCCAACCCGCCGCCATACATATATCCTGCAAGGAGATCCCAGTAGACCACGCCCACGACGAGGCGACGCCTCTTGTGGAGTGTGCTCTGACGCCCAACGGGCACTGAAGGCCCCTGGAAGCGTAAGCTAACGCTATGGCGTCAACTATCCATCTGGATAGAGTCTGTCTCGAAACAGCCATTCCCTTGGAATGTCCACCGAACGAGACAAATAGCTGCTCCGTCTGCCGAAAGGCAGCAGAGCGAGACACATAAGCTCTTAAAACCCTGACAGGGCAAAGAAGACTCGAGTCTCCATCCTCCCCTGACACTGGCAGGGCAAACAGGGCAATAACCTGAGCCCGAAACGGTGTGTTGAGGGATTTCGGCACATAACCATGCCTAGGTTTGAGTATGACCCTTGAGTCATTGGGCCCAAACTCCAAGCACGACTGGCTCACCGAGAGCGCGTGCAAATCACCCACACGTTTCACAGAAGCGAGAGCCAACAAGAATACTGTCTTGAACGACAGATGCTGAAGGCTAACCGATTGGATAGGCTCAAAAGGGGGACCCTTCAAGGCCTCCAAAACCGCCGCGAGGTCCCACATAGGGACTGACGGAGGTCTGGGAGGATTCAGCCTCCTAGCTCCTCTGAGGAACGGGATGACTAAATCGTTCCTTCCTATTGACTGACCGGACGCCGTTTCAGAAAACGCCGCGATGGCCGCCACATAAACTTTGAGCGTGGATGGGGCTCTGCCCTTATCCAACAGCTCCTGTAGGAAGGAGAGGACCTCCGTCACCTCACAACTAAGGGGTGAATAACCTTGAGCTGTGCACCAGCTGGAGAACACCGACCACTTCGAGGCATACAGACGTCGTGTCGACGGAGCTCTAGCCTGAGTGATGGTATTTAGCACTCCCATCCCACTGCGAGATCAGCGGGTAATCGTTGAGTGCCCATACATGGAGGGACCACAACTCCGGTTGAGGGTGCCAAATCGAGCCCTTGGCCTGCGAGAGGAGATCTCTCCTCAACGGTACCGGCCATGGGGCGACATCTGCCAATTGCATCAAATCTGGGAACCATGGTTGGTTCTTCCAAAGAGGTGCCACAAGCAGTATTGAACATCTCGTTTCTCTCACCCGTTCTATCACCTGCGGAAGGAGGGAGACGGGAGGGAACGCATAAAGCGGGCAGCACGGCCATTTCCGTGACAGCGCGCTTTCGTTCTTGGAAAAGAACGCGGGGCAGTGAGCATTTTCGTGGGATGCAAAGAGGTCCACCTCTGCCATGCCAAATCTCTCCCACAACAGCCGGACTGTTTGCGGGTGTAGAGACCATTCGCCCGTAGGGACATTGCCTCTGGACAGCCTGTCTGGACCCAGATTCTGCAGTCCAGGCACATGCACTGCTCTCAGCGAGCGCACGTTGCGTTGAGCTCAAATCAGGAGGCGTTCCGTCAGCCTGCACAGGTTTCGGGACCCGAGACCGCCCTGGCGATTTATGTAGGACACCACGGACATGTTGTCCGAACGGACTACGACGTGGTGATCCTTGATATGGGGACAAAAGCGCGTCAGCGCGTTCTCCATTGCCAGCATTTCCAGGCAGGTGATATGATGGAGCTTTTCCCGTTCTGACCATAGGCCAAAGGACGGTCTGCCTTCGAGCAGCGCTCCCCATCCCGAAGTGGAGGCGTTCGTCGACACCATTTTCACCCTCGGGGAAGTCCCCAGGCTTACACCTGATCGGTACCAGCCGTTCGCTGTCCAAGGTGCTAGAGCCGCAACACAGCTCTGATCGACCTTGAAATGCAGCCGGCCAGACGCCCACGCTCTGCGCGGCACCCGAGCCTTCAGCCAGAACCGCAGGGGGCGCTTGCGGAGCAGGCCCAGCCGCAGAACCGGAGATGCTGAGGCCATGCGACCCAGCATCTTTTGACAGTGTTTGAGCGAAACAGTCGCGCCGCAGCGGAAAGAACTCGCTGCGCGCTGAATGCCCATCGTGCGCTGTGGTGACAGTCGCGCCGTCATGGAACACGAGTTCAGAACTATACCCAGAAACAGTATCGTCTGACTGGGGTTCAGCGAACTCTTCGCCCAATTGACACTGAGGCCGAGCTTCTCGAGGTGATCGAGTAAAACGGCCCTGTGGTCCACGAGCTCCGCTCGTGATCGGGCCAGAACCAGCCAGTCGTCCAAATAATCCAGCACTCGTATGCCTCTGAGTCTGAGAGGAGCGAGCGCTGCATCCATGCACCTCGTAAACGTACGAGGAGCTACGGACAAGCCGAATGGCAGGACTGCAAACTGGTATGCCTGGCCCTCGAAGGCGAATCTCAAAAACCGCCTGTGGTTTGACGCTATCTGTATTTGAAAATACGCGTCCTTCAGATCTATTGACATGAACCAGTCCCCTCTGCGAATCTGCGCGAGGAGCTTCCTGGTCGTGAGCATTTTGAAACTGCGTTTCATCAATGCCTTTTTCAGCTGTCTTAGATCCAGTATGGGCCTGAGACCCCCGTCTCTCTTGGGCACCAGAAAGTATCTGCTGTACAGCCCCCCCTCGCTTTTAGCTTGAGACACAGGCTCTACAGCCCCTTTGCTCAACAGTTTTGATATTTCGGCCTGAAGTATGTGTGCTACTTCTGTTTTGACCGTAGTTTCGACGCGCGCTGAAAAGCGCGGTGGGCGTCGAGAAAACTGTAGCGAGTAGCCTCTCTTTATAATGCCTAGCACCCAATCCGAAACCCCTGGAAGCGCTGACCATGCATCTGCATGAATGGCTAAGGGCTGGATGCGACACGCGCTCTGTTGACTGGGCAACGGCGGCGCTCGAGTGTGCTGCGCATCTGAGGCGGGGAGCGCGCTGATCACAGCGGGCAGATCGCTCATCCTCGACCCCGTTCCGGCGCTTAACCGACTGGAGGGAGGCTGAGCGGGTCCCGTGGGACTCGATATATCTGCGAGTAACCGTGGGCTGCATGTGTGCACTTTTACCACTTTCAACTCGCCGTCTGCCTGTGCAGAATGTACGTGCACGGGCCTCGTTTTTACAGAAGCCCCGCGCCGTAAGTGACATAGTGTATGTGGGCACTGGGAAGTGGGCACGTTTACTATGCGGCACGCTCGACCGATCTGTGTCGATCTTATGTGCGCTAGCCCTGTGTGCAGGGCTGTGCTTACATGCGGGGATGGGCACTGGGTAGTGGGCATCGTCACTGCATTTAAAGCACCATCGGCCATGGCCGGACGAGCGTGCACGGGTTTCGTTTTTACAGAAACCACATGACGCGTGTGACATAGTAATTGTGGGCACTGAGGGGTTGGCACGTTTACTATGTAGTGTGCGCGACCGACTTGAGTCGACATTACGGGCGCAGGCCCTGTGTGTAGGGCTGTGCTTACATGTGGAGATGGGCACTGAGGAGTGGGCATCGTCACAACATTTATAGCACCATCGGCCGTGGCCGGAACACCAGAAAAAACACTCTTTTTGTGAAACATCTGGGTAGCCGTGATAACGGCTTTTGTGTGCAGGCAAGCGGGCACTCGTGCAGGCTTGCGCATTGCAGAAGACACTGAGGCAGTCACAACTCTTGGAACTGCAACAGCGGCGCGCTTGGGTGAGAGCTCGGCCGCAGCGGAACTCGAACACCGGCGCTTTCCCAGCAGTGCTAGGATGCTTTCGGGGCTTCTGGCTTCTGGCTCTGCCACGGCTCCCGCGGCACGGGGCGACGGCTTGAAGAGCGAGAACGGGGTCCCGAGCTGCGTTGCTGACGCTGTCGTGATGGCGCAGCAGGAGGCGGTGGGCGTGACTGAGAGCTCTGTGGGGCCGGTCTAGAGCGGCTAGCTGCAGAACTGGAGCTCTTCGGCAAGAAGTGCTTGAACGCCTGTGAAGCTTTCTGGTCCTCGGCGAATCTCTCCACAAACTCGTTGACGGAAGATCCAAAGAGGCCGGCAGGAGTTAGCGGAGCGTCAAGAAACGCAGCGCGCTCAGACTCCTTGATGTCAGAAAGCGTCAGCCACAAATGCCTCTCAGCCACCGTAGCGGAAGCCATAACCCGTCCCATGGCCTGTGCAGCGGACTTAGTAGCGCGGAGGGAGAGATCCGAAGCACTCCTCAGATCCGCGAGACAGATCGCTTCAGGTCCCCATCTCATCCAGCTTGCGGAGAAGATCGCCCTGGAAAATCTGTAGCGTCGCCATGGTGTGTAACGCAGACGCAGCCTGCCCAGCAGCAGAGAATATCCGTGCGAGCAGCGATGACGTCATGCGGCAGGCTTTGGATGGCAACGCCGCCTTAGTCCGCTGTCCAGCAGAGGGCGTGCAAAGTTGGGCTGCTATAGCCTGTTCCACCGGCGGAAGTGACAGGTAGCCTCTGTTCTTAGCACCGTCCAGTGTGGAGAATGCTGACGAAACAGATGAGCGGATTCTCGCCGAGAATGGAGCGTCCCAAGCCTTCGCCACTTCTTCGTGAAGCTCAGGAAGAAAAGGGGCGTGTTTTGAGCTTGAGGAAGAGCGCTCATCCGGAAGATAGCTACCATCCAGCCGGGAACGTGAAGGGGGCGCTGGTGCAGACCACTCGAGGCCGAGGCTCGCCGCGGCCAACGAGAGTACACGCATCAGCTCCTTATCGATATCCCCCCGTCTGCTGGGCCTCTGAGCAGCGGGCGCGAGATCCACGGAGCTCGCCCAACCCTCACTGCCCGAAGCAAGCAGAGAGCACGTGTCTTCTTCCTCCGACGCGGGCCTGAGATCCACTTCCTCTGATGACGCGTCGGCAAGCAGCGGACGCTGAGCATCGGGAAGCGATGCAGGGGAGACCGGCGAAGCGGAGGGAACCGGCGAGCTCGGCCGAGCTGGAGGCGGTTCTGGTAGGCGCTGCGAGCGGCGCTTCTTACGGCGCTGCGGCGCAGCGGATGATGCAGGCTTCGAGAAGGATGCCAGGCGAGTCCTCAGAGTCACCATAGGCATCAACTCGCAATGAGGACATCCGCCATCAGCGAGCGCGAGCGCTGCATGGTCTTCACCCAGACAGGAGACGCAGATGACGTGACGATCTCCTTCGCTGAGCGGGGTTCTGCACGAGCCGCACGAAGGCATCTTTAAAAAGACGCAGCTCTTTTGTGAATGTGCGTCGCAGGGCGAACACACACACAGAATATTACAGAACAAGGATTGTAAAGGATATGGGCGCCGGATAGCGCAGCAGGAACGGCAGTGGAAGGCGGCGGTGCCAGCGGCTTCAGGATGGCTCGTCCTGCTGATATGCTCTTCCAGACGGCGCTTGCTTCCTCGTGATCCAGCGATGCGTGAGCTTCGCTGAAGAGATGAAAAATCAGGTGAGTCAGCCTTTTCGAGCTCCTTTTACAGGTTGAGCCACACCCGTTTCGGCGGGAAGTGGCAAGAAGGGAGCGAAGCGCCCTTATTGGTCTGATGTTGCATCAGCCTGCGCTCGATAGGCTGTGCAGTTGCCGCAGAACAAGCCAATGAGCGAACGAGCCGTCTCGCCTATGGCTGTGTACTGCTGCAAATGCGCTTTACAAAAATACAAAATTAAGGATAATTTTTTGCTTCAGTATTTCGTGAAAAGAGACTTTTCCCGTAGCGTCTTAGCTAAGACGCAGTACGAGAGAGCTCTCGTAAGAGAACCTAGTGAGCTGCCTACCTAGAAAGCATTATGAAGCATTACAAGCAGAATGCATTGCAGCAAGCTCAGTGAAAAAAAGATGGTGGATGGCGGATGGAAACTGTTGATTGCAAATGTCAATCATTCAGTACTGAAAAGTACAGATACATTATGATTAATGTTTATTAATTCCCAGTGTAATATTTCACCCAAAATTGCCAAATACTATGTATTTTCTTATTTCTTGTTTTGTAACTTTAGAGGTGATTGATAAATTGATAGATTGATTTTAAATAGCAGTTTTGGATTAATAAAACATTTGACTATGCAACAATAGATAATTTTTAAGTGAGGTTAGGGGCACTAGTTGGGTCGTATAACAGTATAGTTATAAGAATAAAAAAAAACATAATAATAAAAATAATACAATAAAAAAGTTGTAATGTCAATTGTTATAATCTTTTATATTCTTAATGGCTCAATTATTTAATGATCATAGGTATTATATTGTAGTTCTGCACTTAAATACATAAATTCTTACTAAAGAATATAAGTACCATATAAAATAATACCATTTTGAAGCAATAATTACTGTGAAATGTGCTGTAGTGAGACAGTGTCATTGTTTTATCAAGTGATTCATTTACTTTCAAGCAAATCGCCCTCAATATAGAAACAGCTGTATTAAATCCAGTATATATGATCTAATCTTTTACATTATAAGCCTATTACTTTTACAGTTACGTCAGATCGTATAAATATTTCTTACAAAGTTGGCAGATAAAAAGAGAAAAATAACTAATTTTTCAAAGTTTTACTCGTGGATATCTAGATACAATGGCTACTTATTGTCTCAAAGTATCTTTCAAACATTTAATGCCACTAACCCGACAAATTTTGGCAAACACAGTGATTAATTCTTCCTCAAACGATGTCATTGAACACAATTTTATTTCCAGACAGAATGATAAAATACACCTGTGTGCACTTAATCCTAGAGGTTGCATTAAGCCAGCCGAAACCTTAGATCTTGCCAGATGGAGATACTACTTTTCAGGTTCGTGAGCAATATCCATCAGGCGGTCAGTGAAGGGTATGTGGGCGGTCGGTGGGTGGGCCGTCTGAAGCTGAGACTAAGTACAGAAGGACGTTCCTTGGCTGGTTGATAGCTGAAAGTGCTGAGAGGTCTTGTGGGAAAGTAGAAGTCAGGTAAATATATCTCTGTCTGACAGTCTGCCAGGATTCTATCAAATCATGTTGTTTACATTTGCTTTAAGTACATTCTTCAGTTTCAACTCTTGGCTTCATTTTCATTTGACTTGCTTATTGTTTCAAAGTAAGGAAAATATATATATATGGAGATACCTTAAAATGATTCATAAGTATCCCTTTATTAAAAATAATAATAATAATAAAATAAATAACTGGTGAACTTCACTGGTGCTTATCTCTTGAATATTAATTCAGTTGCACACAAATAATTTAGCATAATCTTTTGTTGTTTTGAAGTGCTCAAATTAACTTCTGACATTAATTTGATTGCTTCAATCATCAAAAAATACAACTTGTGTCTAGTGGCCACATTCATTTTAATAAACCAAAATTGCAGATGTACATCATTGTGTTTTATTCATTCTGTGCAATCATTTTTAAACATGAAATGTGTGATTTCTATTTTCTATTAATGAATTGCTATTATCAAAGCACTTAATAATAACTATATATTTTGTGTGTGTGTGTGCGTGTGTGTGTGTGTGTGTGTGTGTGAAACCATAGAGAATGTTGCCCTTCATTCACGCTCGGTTCAGTTGTGCTTTAAAGTTGTATAAAATTATATAAAATATAATACAAATATAAGATATAATAATATTTATTTAATAAGCATTTAAGTTATATAAAATATCCTCATATATTATATGATATATTATTTGAGTGCTGAATGCCCGCTGACACCATGGAGCTCACATTTACAAAAATATCAACAACAAAAAATGTCATTTAAGCAAATATTCAAATGGAGATTATATATATATATATATATATATATATATATATATATATACATAGCTTTTCAGAATGCGTAAGTCTCGCCTGACTGGTACACAGCTTTACATTTCCAGTCTCTTGTTTCTAGTCAAATTAACATATTTTCAGAGTCGATAATATAATGTTAAACCTATGAATATGGTTTTTTTAAAAGCACATGGCACCTTAATTTCATCACTTTACAGATAGTCTTTTTGCAGTAACTCACCTGTCAGTTTAATGAGTGCATAGTTGACATGAAGCAACCCGCAGTTAGTTGCACTGAAAACAGATGAGGGCAAATATCATAAAGCTCCTAATCGTTCCTAAAAAGTTTGCGGGATTTGTTCCGCAGAATGATAAGAGCATGCATTATTTTATTATTTCACACACAGTATTTTAACTTCAGATGCATACAGGGCTGGACATGGACAGATTTGCAAGTTACGCAAAACAAGTACTTTACAGGAATTCCTTAATCTTGTTGCTTTTACTGTGGCAGTCAACAAAAGCACAGATTAACCATGTGCACATTTTTTATGAAAAAAAATACAATTCAGTTTATCATTTTTACTCCGGTTTAACAAGGTTTTCTATGAAGACCTAAACATGAGTGCACCCCTAATCAGAAGTTAGAATCCATATTGGCAACTGCTCATCGGTTACTCAGGAAAGATGTAAATATATATATATATATATTCGGGGTGTAACGGTTCACAAAATTCATGGTTCGGTTCGATACAATACACTGGTGTCACGGTTCGGTTCGGTACGGTTTGGTACGTTTTAGATACAGCAAAAAGAAAAAGTTGGCAGATAAATTTCCTTGATTTTTAAAAAATGTTTTATTTATTAAAACTAACAAAGTATGTTTTTTTTTGTTTTTTTTTTACATTGAACAATGATGGAGCTATTCTTTACCCATCTTCTATGGTGTTTTCTTAGCAGCATACTGTATAAAACAAAAACAGCTCCTTATAAAAAAAAAAATGAAAATGTTATATTAGTTATGAACAAATACAAAGATGTAACTTTTTATATGGAACTCTATAACTCTTTATATTGAGTGTGTTTTTACTCAATTGGTTCTCTATAGGGCTTATGTTTTTTGGAACAAAGCAGGAATTACGGTCTGTCTGAAATGGGCTCGTGAAGGAATATTGTAACGGGGCTCAATTACATTAAGCATGTTCTTAAAACCTACGTTTTCCACTACAGAGTAAGGCGCTCACTCACTCAGTACGCGCTGAAGGCTCGTTGCAAAATGACTAATGCGTTTAACAGACCAGAAATAGAAGATCATCCAATAACCAACAGGTCTGGTGTTTGGGTGCACTTTGGATTCCCTGTAAGCTATAATGGTGATGATAGAATGAATGGTAAATAGTAAGGTCTCATATCCGCGGCTATAACGTAAATGTAGCCTTAACAATCGCGTGGTGATGTCTTTTGCCCTGTTTGAATCCGTTGGAAATGTCTGTCTAAATGCTGCGGGGATAGTTTGTTGCGTGTATGTTTCTCCTTTTTTCCGTCTTTTCCCAGATACTGACACACTAAGGTGATGTCGGCGTAAATGAGTTGACATGTTTCAAGTATTCCCTCTGGTGTTTTTTTTTTTTTTTTTATTCCCGCTGGTGTACCCTAGATGCCACATATCGTTGTTTTTTTATCCACCACTCTCTTGCCATCACCATTATAGCTTACAGGGAATCCAAAGTGCACCCACACACCAGTTGGTTATTGGAGGATCTTCTATTTCTGGTTTGTTAAACGCATTGGCCATTTTGCAACGAGCCTTCAGCGCGTACTGAGTGGGCGAGCGCCTGACTGAGTAGCCTAACATAAACATATAAGTTGGTGTTTTTTTCTTCTTCGGGGGTGTCAGGGGCGTTGCCTGTTACTTCGTTTGGGTCATTGGGCGACCTTGTTGAACGCATATCATTATCTTTCACAATTTTTTTTATTTTCCAAATATAATTAATTAGTCCAACGAACCGTTACAAATATTACCAAACAGGACCAGAAGTTAAGAAAATCTAAATCTGTGACCCCAAACCACTGATCTATAACAGATCAGAGCCCCAGACCCTTTTCATTATTAGGCTACTTAATGACCAAATCACAAGAACAATATGTTTACATATATTAAAGAAAAAAAGGAATCCACTTATAAATAGCCTTAACATTGTATCTTCACTGGAATAGCAGCACACTGCGATTCAACAAAACTTGTTCTCAGCCGTTATTAACAATGAACATGTTTACACTGGCTGCGCAATTAATGAACACTGCAAGACTGCAAGTAATTGGCAAGGAATGAAAACAATACTCGATATTAGTTTATGTGCCTAAGCACATTTCTGAAAATCTGTTATCCCATTATACTTCCATAAGGCAAGACACTATTGTATTATCCAGGCAATGGTCAATTTTGAGATTTTGGAATATCCATCGTCTTAATTCAGAATAGTGAAAAGAAAACAACCAAATTACACATGTAAGTGTTTTATTATACTTCATCTATTTGGTCTGTAGATATCAATTACAATACATATCTTTAAGGGAAGTTTTTTTCTGCATTGAGCCAGAAATATCCACATCAATAGCATAATTCTTTTTATTATTTGAGTGAGGGGTTTGTTGACATTTGCCTGATCTGTGTGACATCTCATACTTAAAAATGTGGTGACTGTTTTTTTCTAATAAAATGTATCACTAAAAAAAGAGATTGAACTTTTAAAGATTGAAACCTTTTAAAAGTAAAAACTTTTACATCTGATAGGTCAATTAAATTAAATAAGAACTGTAAACATGATTTTATCCAGTGTTCAGTTTCTATTCTCGAAATACATGTACAGTTGTGCATATATAATTAGCTAATGTCTCATTTGCATATTTAAACCTTTTAGAAAACTTTTTTATATAGAAATACTGTGTGCACCTTAATAAGTCAAACTGGAAAAGTATGGTGATTCCTATATTAGTTATTTTTAGTGTCTATAGTGTCTTGCTTTAAAATAAGCATATTCACTTTTCATAGCTTACAGGAGTTCAAAAGGCACAGGAATGGAATATTAGTTGGTTGCATTTGAGTCAGCTAAATGCTTTCCCATATGCCTTTAAGCTGGATACCATGTAATCATCGAAACGAACTGGAACATTCATTTACACTTGACTAGAAACACCTAAACATGCTCATTTCAGAAGGCCACCACATGCCACTAACGTGGGAGAGAAACAATGAAAAAGAGTAAGAAACCTAGAGAGAAAGTGCAAGAGAGAAGGAAAGAGAACTCAGAAGAGACAATGTAATTTGGTGGGGGCGTTTTTTGGCCGCATGCTCCATTTGCCCTTTGAAACGGAATGAGAGCGATGAGCATTGGCAGGAATTGAATGAGTAGATTAAGACCCCCTCCACACAGTCCTTCTCTCTCTTTCCCCACAGGCCTTAGAGCAGCAGAGATGGAGAAGAGATTGCAGGCAGAGATGTTCTATCACAGGAGCCTTTGTCAAAGGCAAGATTGATTGGATGATTAAGTACAGAGATAGGAGGAAGAGAATTAGCGGCCACTACCAACACTCACTGTCACTCTCTCGGGGTTATGTGCATCCGTTGCGCTAACGTCATTCCAGATATTCAGTGCCAGAACTCGTGACTAAAAATAAATATGCTTGTGTGGTAATTTCAGGAAGCATTTCTATAAAAGGGTATAGTAGACTTTCAGAAATATGCTCTGGTCAAATTTCATCAATGAATACGATGGAAATAAAGAGCTAAATTGAGAGT
The DNA here is from genome assembly GCF_963082965.1 of Carassius carassius. Taxonomy (NCBI): domain Eukaryota; kingdom Metazoa; phylum Chordata; class Actinopteri; order Cypriniformes; family Cyprinidae; genus Carassius; species Carassius carassius. The sequence goes on from NC_081771.1 coordinate 5,300,463, forward strand.
TACCGTATATCATAAGGGTGTCTTATAATTTGGAATTTTTTCATACCTATTTATGCAATTACAAACACAATTGAATGGTTTAGAGTGAGACAAAGCAGCTAATATGAACATAATTCATCAAATCCATTGCTAATACTCACTGATGTCTGGCAGAGTGATAGGTTTCAAATCAAACTCACTTCCAGAGAATCATGCACCTTGAGAACTATAGAATTATAGAAAACTATAAATTGACTACTGATTTAAAATATACAGTAATTACAAGAAAACATCATTTTAAATAGTTCAGTTAGCTGAAGGGAAAATACAACGAAGAACGCGTTATTTTTTATTTTTATATATAAATTACCAGTACACAACAATTATTTTTAACTAAATATAAATTTAATATAAACATAAAATCTAAAATAAAAATTAAATAAAAATACGAAAAAGAAAATGCAACATTTGCTTAAAGTAGTTAAATTATGTAAATTCACACGTTCATTTAATTGTGATATTGTGGCAATTTTTTTTATTAATATACTATATTTCAATTTATGTTAATGTTTTATTTAAATGTATTTTTTATTTACATCTTTCATTTCAAATTTTATTTCAGTTCTTTTGTCTAATATATATATACATATATAAAATAATTAAATAAAAATGGAAACTATATATATATATATATATATATATATATATATATATATAGATTCCGTTTTTTAATTAAGTCTTACTTTATTTAAGTAAGATATAATTATAATACTGCCATAAAATTTTGCCATCTTTACATTGCAAAAGACACAGTAGTTGCGTTAATTATTTCAATGTCATGGTTTAAATTATGAATATAAAAACATGAGGAATGGAAATGTGACATTATAATTTAAAATTTAGAAAGATATGATTTGTTATGACAGCAGAACAGCTGGTCTGATTCTGAATGATCTTTACACAGAATCAACGCAGCATCAGAGCAATAGTAGGAATGACCCGTGTGTGTCCTACAGTCTTCTGGACTCCTGACTCTTTATCATAGACCCATTAATCTCCGGTTCTCCCTTTGTGAGTTCTTCAGCAGTGTCAGATTTCTGCTCTGTCACCTTCAAGTCCCACCAATAACGGATCACATTCAATGCACTTTGGTTTTCCCTCAACAGGGGTTACTACATCAATACTGATCAATACATCAATACAACATCAAACTTTCTGATTCTGAGGCCGCTTTCAAGGCGACTTACTTGAGACCTCCTCTGAAACTCTAGAGGAGACACATGTGAGTTTACTGAATCTCAGGAGAGCAATCACTGAAGCAGGGGACTTCAGCTAAATTCTCCATTTACTCAAGTTTAACTATTACAGAGATGTAATTTCTCTTTCCAACAGGGGAAGTGCTTATTTACACAACCACATTAAGCTCTATTATTGAAAAATAATTGCATTAGACCATGAAGTCAATATTTGGCCACATTCAGTATTTTTAGCCCAGTCCTATCATTTCAATTTATTTCCACAAAACTGATCATTTTAATCTGCGAGAAGCTGCGATGACTGTGGTCTCAAAGGCAACCGAAGTACAACACAGTTGGATGTCGTGAAAAAAATTGCTTACATAGCCTATTTCATTCAAATTTGAGTTCAATTAAGACAACCTGCATCACAAAGGAAGCGGGAGACTGAAATCATGGCAGAAGAGAAGCACACAATGGATTTTTCAATTTGGGGTCTATTCATTTGTGTTTGTGTAGCTAAGCAGGCCCACCCTGCCTCCCCTCTGAAATCAAATGGCAAGCATTGAATGGGAGCCATTAGGAGCATTATTCCAATTTAATGTATTGATTTGTTTGGTAAGGCTTTGAATGGTCCAATAAAAGAGTGAATGTGTGTGAAAAAAAAGAATGGAAATCGAGATAAATACTGACAATCTAGCATGAAACAAAATAATGAGGGCTCTTCATTTTCACAGCTTCTTTTATTTATCATTTGACCTCCACGAAAAGTAATGTTAATCATTTTATTTCACATAAAATGCCATGGTTTTGCTCTACGAGGACGTACATTTCCATGGTACCGTCATTTGAGATTCATATTAAGCATATGGGGCCGTTTGCAAAAGCAACTGCTTTGTCCCTGAGAGACCAAGTTATGGATGAATTTTGAGAACTGCTGAAATGTATTTGAAATTCAAAATGAGGACTCGCTTCATATGTGGCGGTCTCAGAGGACTCAGGATTCAAACGGCTGCTAAAGTGTTTGGATTGCAAACACACACTGTGAGATACAGAGGTTATTTCCAAAAACTTTGGGCCAAATAACCACTTCAAGTTTATTTTTTTCCTTTGGATGCGTGTTGGATATGGATATGGATATTGAACGCCAAAACAAGGCATTAAGGGGGTGCGAGGACAATCTAAAACAGAAAATAAGATTTATTTAGCATTTGCCACTTTTCCTTCTCATATAGGCTAACACAAGGATTAACGGGTAAAAAAAAATCTAATTGTACAAATAAAAAGAAAATAAGAGTACGCTGCCAGCCTCGACAACATTATTAGACGTCATTGGTTTGCACATGAACTGTAGATCACAAGATTATGCTTTAGCAAAATTCATTCTAAGGCAACTCTGAATATCATTCATAGATTTAATCCCAGAATCCACTGCCAAGATTTCCCTGTCATGCAAGGTGATGGGTAAAAGCTTGGAGCTTGTTTCTGCTACTGAATAAAAAATGTGAAAATGTAATTATGACTTTTTAATCTCCAAATTCTGACTTTTCTCACAATTGACCTTTTCTTAGAATTGTGTGATATACAGTAAACTCACTGTTGCGAGTTCTAAAGTCAGAACTGCGAGATATACAGTAAACTTGCAATTATGAATTATTAAGCCAGAACTTTGATATAAACTCGCAATTTTGAGAAATAATGTCAGAATTGTGAGCTGACTTTTTTTCTTCAGAACTGGACTTTAGAACTCACAATTAGTTTATATCTTACAATTTTGAGACATGAAGTCAGAATTCTGGGACATGAACTCGCACTTGTATAAAAAAAACAAAAAACAACACATTTCTAGAAACAAATTAGGGTTAAGGGTTTTGAAGCCCCCCAGAAACTAAACATGATCAATAGTAAGTGTTGTTTGCACTAGCAAGAATCTGTGATATAGTATGCCATTTTTGCAAGACTGTAGGACAAGTGTACATGTGTAAATATTTAAAATGTGTGATGTGACATTTCTCAAGTTCATCTATCCTGGAATATACTGAACCCCAACAGATTTGGCTCGCTGTCTGAGGGTTTGAGCTCGAGTATGTATCTGACCACACAACACAACTTGGTGTCGCAGGATGATGCAGGTTTATGCATCTCACAGATTAAAGAAAATTCCTGCAGTCAAATCTCACACACACACACGCACACACACACACACACACACACACGCACGCACGCACACACACACACACACACACACACACACACACACACACACACACACACACACACACACACACACACACATTCTATGTATATTTCTGTAGGGGGACATTGACTCAGCTTACTCTCTGTATTGATCCAGCCCTGCAGGATCCTTTTAATACTGACTATTGACTCGCCCCTAGTCTCACAGAGCCAGACTTTTACATAAATCTGTTCAATTTAGCATCTTAATCTGGCCAAAAGCATCCTCTTGCACTAACTAGGTAGGATTTCATCGAGTACAAGCTATAAAACTTTTTTCAGATCTGTTTTTGTCAGACAGATACCTGTGCATCCCAAAACTAGCAATCAGGTGGCAAAATATGAGTAATCAATAGAAGTTCACCTAGTTCACATTCATATCAACCACGAGGAAAGTGGTTTTCACATTGATTAAACAGTATCTGCAAACCAACCTGGGTCAACACCAAAACCTCTACTGAGAATGTGAAATTATTTTACATCACTTTCAAAAATTTCTCATTGTGTTGTAACTGTGCTTATTTAACTGTATTTTCTAGTTTTAAATGGCATGGAAAAGCACCATAAAAGTCTAAGTCTTCTGAAAAACAGAAGAGATTTTTTTCCTTTTCAGAGAAGAAATAACAGACATTTAATACAGGATTATAAAAACATGAGGGGGTAATGTGAATGAATGAATGAATGAATTGATTTAAAATACAAAATAAATGAAAAAATATGATAAAGTATGGGACAAATTATTAAATATAAACTAATTATATATTCAAATAAAATATATAAAAATACTAATACGTACTAAAAGTAGGGTGTGAAAAAGAAAGTAAGAATAAAAATATTATTAAATAAATTAAATTAAATAAATACATGTAAAATATTTATTAATAATAAATTTATAATAATAATAATAATAATAATAATAATTTATTTATTTAATTTTCTTTTATTTAAAATATTATTACAATCTATAGGACAAATTCATTAATAATTATAGCAAATAAAATACAAATTATCATTACGTTCTTAGAGCATGGGGTAACTAAAGAGTGTGAATATCTTTTTCACCTCGATATAAAGGAGAGAGGGGGAAACAGATGATGTAGGCCTCACACCTTATATTTACAACAGTTCGCTTTACCTTTGTCAGTTCAGTGCTATGTTCACTGCCCTCCCCAATAACACCCACTACACAATTCCCCCCACAATGAGATTACTTGACATTAAAGCTTGTTTGAGGACGGGCCATTTTCTAGTCCGCCCTAGCTGCTCTGACCCCTCACTGGGAAATCGCATCTCATTTCAACTGTCAGATAAGCCCAGCACCTCGCTGAGGTCATCGCCCAACCCCCCTGACTCTGCCACCTCTCCTTTGAAGTGGTTGCGCTGACCTGCAAATTCCCCACTCTCTGATTGGCTAAGGGACCGTTGATGCGATTGGGGAATGAATACTGAAAAAGGTCAAGATGGTTGCTCGCAGGCCCAGGCATGAAGGCATCTGATACGGCAAAGCCTATTTTCAGCTCTGTGCACCTGAGGTTCCACACTATGTGGAAGAGACGTGTGTCCTGACCTCCTCCGTGTCGTACCCTTCAAATGGAAATAGGTGACATTAACATGCGGCTGAATGCTAACATCTCGGAGCAGGGAGATTTTAATGTAAAGCTGCCACAGCACCAGTGGCGGAGGTCATCTGATGCAGTTTTCATATTTGAAACTGATAAAACAATTATAGGACCAGGTTCAGTATTCAAAATATTTATTCTTTTGATGTAAAAATCTAATTAGGGACTCAAAAATACTTTGTCATAATTTACTTACCCTCATGTAGTTCCATACCTGTATGACTTTCTTTCATATAGAACACAAAATGAGACATTTAGAAGAATGTCCAGGCTGCTCTATTTTTATGCATTAAAAGTTAATAGTAATTTGAGCAGTCAAGCTCCCAAAATGGCTATAAAGTATATAAAAGTAGTTAATTCAATAAGCCATATGATAGTTTCTGTAAGGAACAGAGGTATAAAATATAAGTCATTATTTGCTGAAAATTATTTTCATGGTGGAATAAAACCATACAGGCATTTAAGCAGTGATTTTTATATTTTTTATAAACTGTACATTTTAGGTCTAGTTTTAATTGTTTGTTTCAGTTGCAGCACAGCTGCATTCATTTTAATGATAAAATATCATAGGTGTTTGACAGGGCACAGTTTGCAAGGTTTATGGCACATTCCCTGCAGAAAGTTTTGGATGAATCACAAACTCTTCAAGCACAAATGGATATTCTGCTTCACTGTTAGAATCATATGTGTGAAATAATTAATGCTAAATACATCTAGATAGAGGAAACTATTCACAAAACACAGCCAATCTTTTTGTTATTGTCTGCAGAACAGACTGCTGCATCATAATTTAAATAACATTTAACTTTTATTGCAGAATAAGCAACATTATGCCAATAGTTAAAAGTCTGTCTTTGAGGAATATAGCAGTATACAAAAGATCTCGAATAGTTTTATTATCTTCAAAACAGACTATGCATGAAAACTTATTGGCAAAGACATGGTGATGATTATACATTTTTTTACTTTACTAAAAACATTTGGTGCTGAAGTCCCAAGAGCCTATCCCTACAGTTACGTTTTTAATTACAGGACCATACACTAAAATGGACACAGAAAATGCAATCTCATCTAAGGTTCATTTCAATAAGCACTAAACAAGTCCACTTCAATTAGTCATTTGAAACCATGAATTTCAATTCAATTTCATTTGTGACCCAGCACCACAAAACCAGTCAAAAGGGTTGATTTTTATGATTTATACATCACCTGAAAATAAATAAGCTTTTCATTGATGTATGAATGATTTGTTAGGATAGGACAATATTTGGCTGACTTAAATACAACTATTTCAAAATCTGAAATCAGAGCGAGCAAAAAAATAAATAAATAAAAAAAAATTCTAAATATTGAGAAAACCACCTTTATAAAGTAAACTTCCAAATGAAGTTCTTAGACAAGCATATTACTAAGCAAAAGTTACGTTTTTTTTTTATATTTACGGTAGGAAATGTATAAAATAATTTAATGGAGCATGATCTTTACATAATATCCTAATGATTTTTGGTATAAAAGAAAAACATATAGTTTGGCTATTGCTATGAATATACTTGTACTACTTATGACTGGTTTTGTGGTCCAGGGTCACATTTCAGCATTTTCCAAAATACAGTCCACAAATTGTATTATTTCATATTGCTTTCCAAAATAGCCCCCATTTGCTAAAAATGAATCTTTCTACACAGATTTGTATTTTTGTAATTAAGTTTTATTATTCTCAATCCATTTCTGAATGGTGCACAGCCCTGTTTAAAATACAGGCTCTTTTTTTTTTTTTTTTTTTTTTTTTTTTTTTGATTGATGTAAAGCACACTATCTAACATTCAAAGTTTCCCTTTCAATCTAAATGTCACCCTGGCAAAGTCGGGCCCTTGTGGTATAGGACGCTTTGAGTCCCAAATGTCAGTGAATACAGTGGTTTGATTAGATGACAAGACTCCCAGGCCCTGCATTATTCTTCATCCTGCAAAAAAACCTGATGAAACAACCTCATATCTTGCATCATCTTGTTTCTTTTTTGCATTTGGACATCTGGGATTTTTTTAGTCATGATTAATTAGAAAAGATAGCAGTAAGAAGCTTTCTATTAGCTCTAGGGTTCAATTATATCGCAAACTCAATGTCTTTTCACGCTGCGATGGAGAATGCTCATCTGCGCTCGGTTGTATAAGCCACCCCGATTGTGTCGCTCTTCTTGTAAATGGTCTAACACATCTGAAATTGCGACAGCATGACGCCAGACTCAGTGTCTCCCCTCTCAATTTTTGTTCGAGCAGCATGGGGCATCTTTATGAAATTCTCCCTGGCAATCTTTGGCTTATCCTCTCCTCTCTCTCAGAAGCCCTGACTCATCAGAATCAACGTTTCTGTAGCTCATTTCAGATGGACACATATTTTGAAAACTTGTCAGGGCTCAGTGTTGCCGATTTATTAACGTAAACGCAAAGAAAGGCTGAAGAAGAAAGTTGTAGTTTGTGTTCTTATTTCTCTTTCTTTCTTGCTTGTTCACAGCAGGTGTTTGAATGACTGAGAGAATGTTGCAGGAACATTTTACTAACCTTAAAATAACATTATACTAAAATGGAAACTGGACTTTTTTATGTTAGAAAGAATATGAAAGTACCAGTTTTAATGCTATCCCACAATGCTTTGTGGTGTCTGTAAAACAATGCTTCTACAGTGTAGTTACAATAATATTACAAGACTGTCCTTCAATTTCCCATTATGCATTTGCATTTACAATAAAAACCATGAATACAGTGTATTGTTGTAAAATGTATTGTAAAATTACATCAATTGCTAACAGTGCTTCTAAAAAGTACTAATATGTATGCTTAAAGTACAAATATGTACCATTTAGATTTTGTACTTTAGGGGACCACACCAATGACAGCTTTGTGCCTTTTTTTCTCAAAGTCTACAATAATAAACGAAAACACTGCTAAATGGTTACAGCAAATAATGGTAGAGATGTCTCCATTAACAGCGAAATGGAACATAAAGGTTGTAAAGAAGTTTGATCCAAATGGCCTTAAAACTCTTGAATATATATAACTCTTGAATATGAGATTCTATGCCATGAACTTGAAACCCTGCAGCTATAGGTATTCTCTGGTGCAGGAATCTGACGGCACACCTGAGCGCATTCTGTCTATGCTGCTGAATCATAAAAGCCCCAGAGATGCCATAGCCAGACACAATTTATACAACATTTCTTTCTTAGTAAGTGCTGCAGTATGCTGTATTCATCTGAATATGAAAGATTACACTTCTTTAACAAATTAAACAAACTTAAATATACTACAGTTTCTAAGAAAGAGTGTTTGCCATTGAATCCACATGGAACAGTTTGTGGTTTTATGTAATAAGGTGCAAAAAATAAAAATAATAATAATAAAATAAAATAAAAAAAATGAAAAATGCAAATTTTAATACAAAATATTTACATTGGCCCCAAATATATTTGGGTAATTAATTCACAATTGTAATAATATAATATAATATAATATAATATAATATAATATAATATAATATAATATAATATAATATAATATAATATAATATAATATAATATAATAATTTTTGGAATATATATAATTATAAATAACCAAATTTATTGTAAATTACTACTGCTATGACACCTGTGTGACCTTGAGAATAAAAGATGTCATCTACAAAAAAATAATAATAATAATTACAAAAATGAATTGTGGCTCAGAAAATTAAAGTTAGTTCTGAGAAAAGCTCTAGCATTATTTGTTTTCAGATGCCATTGGGTTTGATATTTTGCATCAATGAAATTCAGACATATTAAATAATAGTGAGAAACAAATTGTATTTGATATTCAACAAAAACACGTATACAATTAATATGGAGTTCATACTCGAGGAGGGTCAAAAACGTTTTCAGCCACCGTTACCTATTAACTAAAACTTGAAATGTAAAAGTTGAAAGTTTAAATTGAAAACTAAAGTAGGAAATGAAAATTAAAAACTAGTAACATTTTGAGAATAGTATATTATCCCTGCCTGGTAGCATTGAGTCATCTTCTATTGCTCATCTCAACTCACACATACATCGCTGTCATTGTGTGACTTCCTTGTTGGGAAGTTCTGTCAACTGAAACGTAACCTGCCAAAGAGGTTTATGGCTGTTTTCATCAGTAGTTGGTGTTGTTTCTACTGAAGGGAAGAGTCAGCGGCTGACATTTGATAGTTCGGTCCTGTACTGTAGCCTTGGGGAACACCTTCGCACAGTGCATTCAGCAGGACTCAGCCCAGCTCCAGTTCTGACACCTTGACATCCCTCAAACACGTCTGGAAGCATCTTATTCGTTTGAATCTCATACTTCTCTGACTGCTGACGTGGAAGTGCACAGCTCATCCCTCACCTCACTCTTCCTGATTCATCGAGATGGCAGAAAATACAGGCTGAATCACATATGTATATTCGGCAAAATATTTTATTGACTTTTTGATAATCTGCAAAATATAGTAACGGCTTGGAGCATCCATTAGAATTCAGATTTATTTATTTATTTGCAAATAAAATAAATAAATACAAAAATAAAAATAAATAAATATATAAAAGCTTTATAATTTAGTCTTTATAATTTCATACTGTATAAGTTCACGTGAGGTATTTGTAAAAATGAAAAACTGAAACTGAGTTGCTTTGTGAAGAAAATTAGAAATATAAAATCTTATACAATTGTAGCAATCTAAAAATGCTGTTAAAATAAAATGGATATTTAAAGGATTGTATTAATTTAAATAATATAATCAAATAAGTCATGACTTGACATATGTTTTTTATCACTTTAATTTTAATAAAATTAAACCAATTTAAATTCGAAGTTGTATGAGATTTGGTTAGATTTTTTTAAGAAAAGTTGAAATTGCATAAGTTGAATTTGTTTATATTATACAGGGCAAATTAGCACGAGAGCGCAATTCCAAAAGAGCGCCGATGGGCGTGGAAATTTCTGGAAGTGATTTACTAACAACACACAAATTAAAGAGCACAGACACAGCATCTCATTTCCATAATGACCAGCACAATCTACCAAGCGCAGCGCAAATTAGCATAGATGCAAATAATGAATAAAGAAATGAAGCCACAGTAGGGGGAGACCGGCAATGAAAGTAACACTTTTTGCTTGAGCATCAGTTACTCTGTGGTTGTTTGTGCTAGATCTCTCAAACTTTGATATATGGTAACCACATTTGTCTACTAGAAATAAACCTCATTTGAACGTTTACTGCATAAATACTTAAAGTATTTTACTGAAATAAGACCTGCACTTCCAATTATGCAAAAGCTTTTTTTGAAGAACAAAGAATGATCAGTTTTGGATAAAGTGAACCATTTAAAGTGACAAAACCATTATATTGTATTCCTTTTAAGACGTTAAATTAAGCACAAAAACAATTGCTGTGTGTACCTATTTTTTTTTAATGTGATAGAATGTATGTTTTATCGCATAAAAAAAATGCTGGATTGAAATGTTAAGATGCACATAAATTCTAAATGTGCACAAAAAAACATATGTGCTTATTATGTGATTTATTTGAATACTCTCCTCCCTTAAATTTTGTGTCTGAAAGTGAAACTCCTAGAAAATGCATATTCAGTGAGGTCAAGCACAAAAATAACTGTGTCCATGCCAGTGTTGGGCAGTAATGCATTACTTAGTATCGCGTTACTGTAATTTGATTACTTTTTTAGTAACGATGTAATCTAACGCGTTATATTTTTCAAAATGGTAATTAGAGTATAGTTACAAGCCGAGGTCTATACGTTACTGCAGCGTTACATTGCTTACAGAATGCAGTGTTTTATATAATCTACAGATTGCAAAAAGGATGTAGAACACGCACTGTCAAGTCAAACGCCAGTGGATTAGAGACCTTCTCCCGCGAGACCCGACGCAACAGAGTGCAGAGTGTGGGACAAGACTTCATAGGCGAGTGCAGAGACTCATGTGTGTGCCAGATTCGCAAGTGTATGCAGAGTTTCTATTTAGGCTATAACACGTGTTTGCAGCGTTGAGCAATGCAGTGTTGAAATTTGCATGTTTCCTCTCATTATAACACAGGAATTGTAAACATTATGAAATATGAATTATTTATTGTGTTATAACAGAGAGTTGTGAGATTGCGATGACCTGAGATGTCTTTTAGTGATTATAAATGCAGCGTTCTTAGCTTAGTATTCTGCCAAACCATGCACGCAGCAGCCGTCATTTTTTTGTAAAAAATAACAGTGTTTTGTGAATGTTGATTCTTTAATAACAAATATTTACTGAGAGCGTGTATGCTGGGATTTCATAAATTTCAGAGAGAAAAAAAGTAATGTAACTAGTACTGTAACTAATTACTTTTTAAATAAAGTAATCAGAACAGTAACGTGATTACTTTTAAAAGCAGTAATCAGTAATCAGTCATTTGATTACATTTTCAGAGTAACTTGCCCAACACTGGTCCATGCCTTTTCAGCGCTAATTCGTCACTGTGTCTTTAGTAAAACCTGACAGTATAATTTTAACGTCAAAAGATGGTTTGCACTGGTGAAAGCTGTTAGTAAAACTGGCCCTAAATGACTAAATATATATTAACTATATTAATCTAATCTTATATATATATATATATATATATACACACACACACACACACACACACGTTTGTTTTTGTGAAAAGTGGGGACATCCTTTTCATCCTTTGGTTTTTATACTGTACAAACTGTATATGCTATGGCCCTACACCAACCCTACACCTAACCCTAACCCTCACAAGTGAAAAATGGGGACATGGGTTATGTCCTCATAAGTCACCCTCTCCTTGTAATACCTGTGTCATACCCATGTCATTATAGAAAGTTGTGTCCTGATATGTCACAAAAACACGCACACACACACACAAATGTAAATGTCTGAACTGCTAGCCTTAGGAAAGTAAACAAAAATCCTTATTGTTGAGACCAGGAAATTTCCAGGTGATATATCATGTGCCTCAAATTTCATTTGGGAATATTATGGAGTGATCAACTTTGCTTTGCATATATGACTTGCTCATTGTACACAATGCAGACAAAATGTTCAAATAAACACTATCAATGGCGCAATTCATTGCTAGAAATTCCCCATGGATATAGGTGTCTATCTGGCTGCACCGAATGCACACACACCTAAATACACCAACACGCCTGAAGGCAGAGCGAGTGCGGGACTACAAGGCCTGCTGAACACAATCTTAAAAGCCCCTCCCAAACAGCTCCTCCCATCAGACTCACCTCTCCTCACTGTCAGCCTGATGTTAGCCTCTGCTTTCATTCAGCGCCCTTGGGATTATCATATCAGCCTATGTGACCTGATTAACTGTCTGCCGCCTCCCAGCTGAAGAGTTGGATCATGCGACGCTGCTGCCCTTCTCCATTTCTCTTTTTTATTAACCTCTCCGCCATCTTTGTTTTCCTCCTGTTTTTCTCACCATTTCACAAATCTACCTCAAAACTTATTTCGGACGCTTGTTCTCTGCTTTGATGATGTCAGTGTCTTTCTGTGCCATTATGATGCTGAAATTGCATCATACAAGGTCCATGTATTTTTTTATGGCGTTTGCACAATAGCTTACTCTATTGATGTACAAATTCTGCAACTCATCTTGCATAAAACTTCATCAATGATTATCTGAATACTAAAATGATAAAACCTGCAATAACATGAAAGAAAACATCAGCAATGGTTGCCTATTTACAGTAAAGACCAAAAATGAGTTGAATTCCTTTCAACGTGTTAAATTTCCATTTAAAACACATTCTGGCGAATTAAGTGTTCTTCAACCCTGTTCCACAAGTTATTTTTTATTTATTACCTTAATTTATGGTTTCAATTATATAAATGAATATTAAATTTGACGACATATAAACTAATCACAAATGTCTATAAATAGCATGTATTCAAATAATCAAAATGTGACTCGAAAAACCTTACTTTTAATTTGAATTTCAGTTCATTTTCATTCTACTTCCTTGCAATTAAACTCTAAAATTGCATTCCATTTGCTTCTTCGATTCAAATTTAGAAATTGAGTAAAAATTAAAAAGCTGTTCTGAATACATTTCTGAATGGTGCGCAACCTTTTTAAAGTCTACTAATAACATTGCTGAAAATGCCTATTTTAGCGGCAAAAACATAGAGATCAATATAGTAAATTATTGCGAAGACGAGAATCAGCGGTATCAGTGCAACTAAGTAATCACTTTCTGATAGTAATCTAATAGTACAGTTTACTTAATAAAATAGTTATTTAATAAAACAAGTTCTGTATTTTTTATTTTAATGTTATTGTTCAAACACTGAATGAAACAACTACAGAGCTCCAATAAGTCTTCAGTCAATGAACGAGCACCCGCTTTTTTTTTACAACAACAATAAAACAACCCATTAATTTCATTAGATATTACATAAGTTATCTTAGCATCTGAAAGTAAATGTGTACTATCAATGTCTGTAAGGACAGTTCAAATGTCTCATGCATTGTGCAATCCAAGCGAGATCTTAAACACAGATGGTGATCATTGTTAGGCATTAGTGTGCCCTGTCATTAATAGGTGGCCAATTAATTCCCCTCCATAACAGCAAGTGATGCTAATGAACATTGACTCCGTGTGGTGGCCTTCTCCATGGGATTTAAACGAGGACACAAAAACGGGCATGTCCTTGTCAGTGGTGTCTCTTCTGCAGAAAAGATCTTTCCTCTCCGTCCTCAACCTCCTAAAATTATGAGTGTATCATCAAAAGCTCTGTCAATGCAAGAACCAAAATCCTACAAGCTGAATAATAAGAAAGCTTTTCAAAGAATATCTGAGTTACATAAATCTACTGGCAAAAACTTACCCAAAACACAGAATAATCAGATCTTCATCTGCACAGAAAAGTAGTCCCTTCTCAAATGTACAGATCAAACAAAAACTATTGAACCTGATATTTTAAGTAAACACTTTTATAAAAGTACAGTGGAATCTTCACCATTAAACTCACCAGTAGAAAAATAGTATATATTACTGGAAATCTGTTTTGTTTTAATTTGCATACATTTATTTACCCAGTATATACGTACACCGATACAGATGTTTACTTAAACGATACATTTTCAAGAGCTGTAAAGTTTATCTCATAGCCACAAACTCTCATAGCCACGTGCTACATTTTTTGCCCAGTTAAGTGCACTATTGCATATTTAAAACGTATACAATTATACATTTGAAGTTTGAAAAACGACTCTCAATCTTGTTGGAAGTCTCATTCAGTGACAGACATCAAACAGCACTTTATATTCAACAAATTTGATTAAATTTAGAATATCTCAGGAGATTATAGCCTGTTTGGGTTCCATTCTACGTAGAATAATTATCATTTGGATGTAAATTAGATTTCCTGATGATCATGTTTGTAATATTAATTCTCACTGGGACACTCCCGATAACTGTTTAATAATTTATGACCACTATTAAAGCAAATACACTCTCTTTATTTTCTGTATAAAGCTGAAGCTCTGTTAAAACACAGTATCAGTTTGAAAATACAACACGAGCCTTTCTTTCTTCAGATTGCATGTGCTGATGGAAGAATTTGCATTTTGGTGTCGTAGAGTTGATTCGAGTACGACTATCCCGTTCCAGATCAGGGCTAATGAGTAGAGAGTCTTGTTTTTACACAGAACTAGCTGACATTTATATGCAACTTGTTTATGAGCTCCTCATGTTCACTAAAGGCCTCTGGGCGGTCTCATTAGTTTATTATGGTCTCATTAGTTTGGAATGTCAAAACTTGTGCATTCTGATGTTTTGGTGGGAGACAGTTTCGTCACTGTTCATCGGTCGGCCTTAAGTGCTGATCTAGAAAGCAGGTGACCTCATATTAACTTGCCGTCTTGAAAGGACATCTATCATTAAATAAACTATTCATTATGTCAACAATCAAAATCGGGTGGAAGACACTTATAAAAAAAACTGCGTAACGCTTTAGACTACAGCCCACAATGTACCGTGTAATTAAACAGAATTTACAGCGTACCTATTTATAACTATAGAGTACCCCCACAGTACCTACGTACATGTAGGTATACAGGAACAATATGCAATGTTTGGGGAATAAGGGGGTAATAACCTCAGGTATTATAAGCATTTAAAACTGTTTAAAATTTTACAGTTCAGCGCCCCAGTCAGACAAATGACAGAACTCAGCAGCTTATTATGATACTGTCAAAAAGAGCACATCACCTCTCAGACTGGTGTAAATGTGCGATCCAAATAATTCTTTATTCATAAACTTTTCACCTCTGCGACCCCGAGGACAAATGGGGACTTAAATGACTGCTCAGGGTACAGTGAGGTTTGGATTATGAATAGGGACAGCGATTGATTCCCCAGCGTCGTACAGGCCAGCGAAGCATGTCAAGTCTTGTCGGGCACCAGGCCCAGGAGCCAACGGTTCGGGTTGTGAAATTTGTCAAAGTCAGTGCAAGTTTCTGTTTGGAGGAACAAGTGACAGGGAGAGATGCTGTGTATTAAAAAGACAAGGGAGAAGAAAAAGACTTTTGAGAAGTGGAGAAATATGATGGGTTGGTACAACGTTTCTGAAAGATTCATGCTGAGAGGTTCATAAACAGAGGTTGCATTACCCCCCCCCAAAAAATCCAGCATTTTTAAAACTTTGGTACAGACTTAACATTGACAGACCATTAAAAAAACATGATGTATTACTTTCCCTACTAAAAAATGCTACGGTAAAAGATGTCAGTAGGGATTAGAAGAAGTAGAGAAAGGTTTTAATGCACCCCCCTTGAAAATACACCAAATAAGGACGAGAGTGAGAATTTAGAGTAGAGAATAAGAGATTTGTTTTGTAGTCCATTGGAATCGTTTATGGAATATTATTCATTAAATCATGTGATCATGTTTTAAGACGGCTGTCTTTTTCAAACTGTGAGAGGAGGATAAAAAGAAAGAGACAAGAACCGGCCAAACAACCCTTAGTGAACTAAAAGAGCCACAGAAGCTGTAATATTTGATCAACAATGATGTGGAATCAGGTTTGATATAAATGCAATAGTTTAAAATATCTTTTCGAATCAAATGCTTTTGTGTCTCAATTAATAAATTGCCCTTCACTACAGTTTCACCAAACTCACACTTCAATCGCCCATGATCTTAGTTCTTTAAATCTTTATTAACCTATTTTATTATTAAAGATTTAAAAACCCAGCCAATCAAAATGAGGAATAATTATTATTTATAGCCTAATGTGGTCATATCATGAAATATTTCATTTTTCTTGGCCTTTTGAAATAAAAAAGTCTTTGATGTACTAAAACATGCTGTAAGTTTCACTTCAAGCACTGAAAACTTTCTCCTCAGTCTAAAAAGTGTGCTTATTGAAATTGTGATATAAAAGTGGCTTGTTCTAAACTTCTGTAACTTTTTGAAGTCAGAAAGTTGAGAATGACCACCCAGGGCTGCGTTTCAAGCATCATAACCCTAGATCAAAGAGATCGTTTGTGCCAATGGTTTCTATGATTCACTTCGGTCTGGGATGCTTTTAGGAAACACAACCCAGATCAGCCCACATGCACAGAGAGTGTTTACATGAATGTCTTATAGGTACATAAGCCAAATTGTATTTACTTATTTATTTATTTATTTTTTTTGCACAAAAACAATTATAACTAATTTCTGCTCTAAACAACCCAACGAATCAAATGACATCTGACACTGCATTCTCAAAAATAAATATCTGTTGTTGTCTTTTTTTTTTTTTTTTTTTACTGAAACTCGGTAGCAAAATGAAATTTGACAGTGGGAAGTGTTTAAATCTCATACGAGTTACACCTGCATCATTCTCTGTAAATTAATTTATACACAGGAAGTGTACATGTGGCTTCGCTGTATGAAGCATGTAGGATTTACACATTAGACCTACATTGTATAATTCAGTGTTTAATTTACACAGTCGAAGACGTCCTCTATCACACATCCTGTAAATATTTGAATAATTCATTGCTAATAGAAAACTAGCCTGATTTGCATGTAAGCGTAATTGATTTGGGGGGGGGGGGGTGGGTATGGGTTGGAGACAGAATAATGAATCTGTTGCCGGCTCTTTATATTTTTCCCCCTCACAGCATCACTCGAAATGAAGCCCCTTCTCCTTCCTCTGTCTCCTATTCTCTCTCTTTTTTGTCTATGTTTCATTACCTATCTGTTCCCTAGATGACACAGTGGTAATAGCCTGGCACAGTACTGGTAAACAGTTTTGACAAATTAAAATCAGCCACAACTCAAGTGAACGATAGCTTTTGTTTGTACATGAATGATAGATAGATTGTTATGCTTAGACTAAAGGAATTATCATTATTACTATTGCCTTATACTTGAGATAAAGTTTTTGAACAAACCCCTAACTCAAAATATTAATTTAAGCATGTAAAGCACCACCATATGGATATGAATGATAACTCAAATTATGCAGATTTTTGAGGAGATACATGCTGTTACACTTCTAATTGATCAAGCTCCCTTTTTGGCAGATGATAAAAATGATCAAAGAATACTGCCACATATTTCATAGAAACTTGGGAATGTTTTCTTTAATTTTTTGTTTACTTGGGCCAGTGAGCAAACACCCAAAACTCCATAGAAACCAATTAACAAACAACAAGAACTCCCTAGCAACCCCCTAAATACCATCCAGAACCCTCAGCAACTACACAGAACCTCCAGAGCATCCCATAATGCAACCACCTATCGACCATGTGGCAACAACCTAAATTTGAGTTAAATTTTCCAGAATAAGCAGTTCCTTCACCAAGTAATTTACTTCATCAATTTAACTTTAGAATTGTAGCAACTTGGCGCATTCATTTAAAATTCAGTTCATGTGCGGTCACAGGTGTGCATGTATGGCTTTGAACGTGGCTTATCCAATCAGTTTTCAGAATTCTGCATCTAGAAAACAGAGTAGAATGGTAAGCAGCCAATGCAAGGAGCCGCTCCAAATCAGGATATGACCAGAGGGTCTGTATACAGTGTGTCTGCTTACACCAGAGCAGGTTTAATTAAGCAGCACAACCCTCCCAGCCAGAGCACTTCACTTTCCTCCAAATGAATTCATTAGGCTACATTTACTGAATCTATCAATGATTTATACATTCGCTTAATCTGCGTAATATGTCTGCTTAAAAGGGGGAGTCCATTCAAAAAGGAAAGTTCATATCACTCCAAACCTGTATGACTTTTCTTCTGTATAACCCAAATGAAGATATTTTGAAGATTGCAAGAGTGCAAACAACACTCACTTTCATTGTCTGGACAAAAATTACTGTATCTTTTTTATTACCTTTTCTATGTATATTTTTTGACTGTACTAAAGCATACAAAATACCATAATATGTTTGCAGATATTTAGGAAACATGCTAAGTTCACTTGTTTCGCTGAAAAACAAGGCGACAGCCAGTTATTCGACTTTGAAATTTGTGTTCTGCATCAGAATGTCTGTTTTTGTTTGGTTCTGTGTGACTCTACCCACTGCCAATTTAACCAATAGTATTTCCACAGCCCGGGTTGCCAGATGTCTGAAAAAAACACATCGTATTGCAGCCATGGAAGCTGGGAAATGAACAGCGTCAGAGATGGCAGATTCTACCCAACCAATAAAGCCTCAGCATTCATCTAAAAAGCTTTATGAACAGAGGAATAATAAAATGCAGATAAATCAACTCATCAACTTACAGTGTAAGGCTCATCGCATTCCATTGTCAATTACAACCCTTCATTTTGCATTATCGACACAGTATTTTCTTGTTTGATACTGTAATGCTGCTTTGACACAATCTGTATTGTATAAAGCGCTGACTTGACTTGACAATCGCTCATGTTGTGTATTCTCAATCTGGCAACCCTTGTGAGCGTTTAGAGGTTGAGGGGGTGGGATAAACAACTCTTTCCAATATTTTTTATTTGAACTGCAGCTACAATTTCATCTACTAGCTATCAATATTACATACTGCCCTTTAAATACCTGTTAACTATGATTTTTGCCTCAGTAAACTTCTACAGCAATTTGCAGACTATTAATAGTTGATCAGGTAGGGATCTAGAGTATGGTCATGCAGAAGACATTAATATGTGCTTTATAAGTACTAATAAACATCCAATATGCTAACGCATTCTCATCCCAAGGCGTCATATACTGACCCTTTTGACATTTCATCAACATCCTACGCACATGGCACCCTCTAGCGTCAATATGAGACACATATTATGGGTTAGGGTTAGGGTTAGGGTTAGACCGCTAGGAGGCGCCTTATGGCCCATATTTATCTGTGTCTAATATTGATGCTAGAGGGTGCCATGTGCGTAGGATGTTGACGAAATGTCAAAAGGGTCAGTATATGACGCCTTGGGATGAGAACGGTCTGAATATGCTAGTAATATGCATGCTAATAAGCAACTAGTCCATAAACTAAAGTGTGACCAAAATCTTCACAATCCCCTAATAACTTTGAAAGCAACAAACAGCGCGAGTGCCTAACATTTTGCTCTTAAATTGGACTAAAAAGAGTTCCAGGTACATTCAGCAGCTCTGCGGGCAGTAATCACCCTTGCCTATTAACACTGCAATGTCTCTTAATTTCTAGCTCAACAAAATCACTTTCAATCCATCCTTCCATCTATCTTCATTTTCTAAGGTGACACACTGACAGGGACTTCCATCATGTGTCATTATTGGTGCATGAAGCTCCACGGCGGAACCATCCAGAATTTGAGGAAGGGCATCAATCTGAAAATAACCCCTTCCTCAAGCACATCTTCTCAGCACGTGTCATGGGAACATTAGGGTGTATGTGGAAGGAATCTTGTAGCTGAGTAAGTAATTAAGAGTGAAGAGTGAATGAATAATTCACGTAAGTGGATTTACTTCTGTCGAGGATGAGACGTTTGGCACAGGTGACACTACAGCTTTATGACACTTGTAGCAAGTAGCAAAAATGAGTCAGCGTCTTTCAGATTTAAATGCTTTTTTTACTCATTAAAGGGATAGTTTGTCCAAAAATGTAGGAATCATTTGGTCATCTTGATGTAGTTTCAAACTCGCATGACTTTCTTCCATCCGTGGAGCACAAAACTCCCCAAAACTAAATCCTCTTTTTCATACAGCATATAATGGCCATAGGCTATGAAGCTCCAAAAAGCATCATAAAAGTCACATAAAATAAATTCATATGATTTGTTTGCAACATTCTAAAGACAAAGTATACGTTACTTAAAAAAATCTTGCCTTCTTTCTTTTTATGTCCCATTTGCACGTCTCAATATCCAAACCAACTGCTTCTGGCACCACTGATGTCAATTTTATTATGTTTAGGGGAAAAGAAGCTAAATTCTATGAAATATGCAAAAAACATGTTAAACATAAACAGTAATGTGCTATACTGCTGTCACATGACCTCACTTAGTTGCATATTTAATTATTTAATTCTAATCTTTGTGAAGATTCTTGAAAAATAATGACAGTAAATAATTTTATATGTATTACATAATAATAATAATAATAATTTAAAAATAGGAAATGTATTTAATAATAAAAATAAATACTGATATACAGTATAAAAATATTTATTTTAATTAAATTTATAATAACATTATAAACATTAACATTAACATTATAATAACATTTATAATAAACATCTATTAAATAAATAAAGTTCACATTCTAGGCTGCTTTGGAAAAGAATAAATCCTGGACTGCAGACTTAGGAAGAATCAAGTATTTTCATTAACTGGCTTGAAATGTAAAACTAAATAATAAAAAAAGAATCAAAATACAAATTTGATAATCTAATCAAATAAAGAGTCATCCATCAGACTAAAAGAAAGGTCAAATAGGGTTTCTAACACCGTGGGCTAATGCATGCTGTACAATTTGGCAAATGTAGAAGGTCACATATCACAAGCAAACAGAAAATGTGCATAATCTAGCCTAGCACACATGCTGCATACTGCAAAACTAGTATGTACAACTATTGATTGTACATCAAAATCGTTAACTACAAATGAGCCTTCTTTCTTCTTTCTTAAAGGTCCCGTTCTTCGTGATCCCATGTTTCAAACTTTAGTTAGTAAGCACTTTCACACATACAGACTTTTCCGGAAAATTACCAGTAAATTGCCGTAAAGAGATCATGTGTGAACAGGATCTTTTAAAAAATACCGGTAAATTCGTTCAGGCAATTTACCGGTATGAGAAGTTGTAACATTAACAGTAAATTGCCGGAATTCTGCTCTGTGTGAACACAGAAGGAAAATTACCGGTATGAGTACGTACGAGTTCAGAACGCGGTGACGTAAGACATCTACTCCGGGCCAATCATAACAATGTGACGCATTCACGCACCGTTTAAGAAAATTAAATAAATGTCATCCAACTGAAGCGACAGTGAAGTTAAAGCGATTCTCCTTATCCGGGCGGATGAAGAAATTTGTTGTCAATTGAGAGGAACTGTTAGTGATGCAGTGACGTATGATAAAATAACTGTTAACTGTCTCCGAGAGCAATGCATTCACAGGACAAAGTCAGGTCATCAATAAACTGAAAACATTGCGTCTTAATATCTAAAAAATAAACGACCATCACAAACAAAGTAGTAGTGGAAGTATTTCTTGTTCCTATTATGAATTTTGTCAATCTATTTGGGGATCCTGCTACTCCACAAATCCTGTAGCTCTAAACCAGTGGATCTCAATCCGCGGCACGTCATGAAATCACACGCGACCCATCATGCCGAACACAATAATAATAAAAAAAAACTTTTAAGTTTTACAACTTATTTTAGTTTGTACCTAGGGAAAAACACATAGGGTACAAACGAGAAGTCGGAGCAGTGAAGAAGAGTGCTGGACATTCGGCATCAAGTTTGCCCCGCAACTCACTTGAGGATGTTCAGCCTGTCTTTTTTCCCTATTCTCCCAAAACAGCTTATACTGTTTCAGCTATTAAAATAGTTCAGTTTTGTATGTTTGGAGCAGTTTTTGATCATTAAACAGGCCTATAAGTTTTGTTTTTAAAGTAACAAGCGGCCAGCACAGAGAGGGAGAGTTGATCATAGCCTATGTTTGATCAGTTTAGCCTTCTCAAATCATCAAAAATTGTCTAAAATAAAATCTAAAGATATAAAACAGTTCAAGCATGTAACGATGTTTTAACGTTAAACCCATATTAATGTACACTATATCGAATATTTTGTACGGAAAGTGCAAGATAAAGCACGCTTTTTTGGGACATATAGGTGCCAGCGAGATAATAATAAAAAATAAAGAAATATAAAATAAAGAAAATAAACATGCTTTCTGCCGTCTTGTCTTGAACAGGAGCGCTTACAAAAATAAACCGAAACTCAGCGAATACATGCCCCACAGACATGATACATATATCAGTAGAAAGCTTTAAATTACTACTTAACGAAATAATAAAAACAAACAAACAAACAAAAAAACTATTTTATTACAATCATAATCCGTACAGAAGGCGCTTCTAATAAGGAGATGACAAGTCAGGCAACTTCATCCTTGGGACACAGACTCAGAAAACACTAGTTTATTAGTAAATAATTCAAATATATATATATATATATATATATATATATATATATATATATATATATATATATATATATATATATATATATATATATATATATATATATATATATTTTTTTTTTTTTTTTTTTCTATTTCCCTCTGTCACATTCATGGTAATTACTTTTTTCCGGTACTTTGCAACATATTTTTAACTCAATTTGAACGCAGAACTGTTTATCTGCGCTGATAGACTATTTGATATTAATTTGGATCATCATATAGTTTACATTTGTGAACGCGCGTCTTACAGACTGCAATTTACAATCGCAACTTCATTGGTCTATTAATCCTTTCAATTTCACTTAATTGGTCAGCTCCCTACAGCATCAGGTGTTTTATTAATGGTGAGTATAATTATCCAAACCAGTCGTCTATTACGATGTCTCTGTAACAAAAGCAGTTGCATGAATACTAAAGTTTGAAACAAAAAATGAAACCATCAACAGAAATACTGACCATGTATTACCCTCCATGTTTAAAAATACGAGCGCAGCTGTTTAGAGGTTAATGACGTCACAGAATTTACCGGTATTTTGGAATGGATGTGTGAATGGTGCTTTTCCGGAAAAAAGACGGAATGTTGTTGACTGTGTGAACAGCGCATTTTTGAATTTACTGGTAAAGTCGTTCCGGTAATTTTACGGCAATTTACTAGTATTACTGTGTGAAAGAGGCTAGTGTGTAATGTTGTTGTTAAAGTATAAATAATATCTGTAAAATTCTAAAGCTCAAAGTTCAATGCCAAGCGAGATATTTTATTTAACAGAATTCGCCTACATTGAACGACCTGTTTGGACTACATCCCTCTAGTTCCTGCAGTAATGACGTCACTAAAACAGTTTTTTGACTAATCTCCACCCACAGGAATACACAAAAAAGGGGGCGTGGTCTTGTTGCGCTCGCACGGAGAAGGAGGAAGAGTTGCGTTTGAAGAGTGTGTTTGTCGCCATGCCGTTGAAACGCTGTTATTTTCATCTCGGAGTCCAATCACCTTTGTTTGGGCTTACCAGGGATGCTGTACTTAGAGATCAATGGTTACAATTTATGTTTAACTCGGTTCCCGAAAAGTATAATCCACATGTAAAACTATGTGCAGCACATTTTGCTGAGAACAGCTTCCTCAATCTCAATCAGTTAATGCCGGATTCGCACAAAGATTATTCTTAAAAGATGGAGCAGTTCCCTCTTTGTCTGGAGAAGGCGTTGTTTATGGACCACAACCGGTAAGTGTATTTTATTATTTAAGTTGGTGCATTTAACAGTTTCTGTAACTTATTACACAAAGGGCAACGCTGTTTAGCTTTGTTAACTAGATGGTAGGGCTGTGGAAAAAAATCGAATGCGATTTTCATGCGCATCTCTGCAGTAAATTCGTTCTGTGATTAGAAGTACATCTCCAGCACGTGCGTTCAGATCAGGATTGCCAGGTTTTCAAAACAAATCCTGCACACTTGCTTCTCAAAACTACTCCAAAACTAGCCCAATCGCGTTTCCAGAAGGGCAGCATGCGCTCAGCTGCTGTCGAATCACAACACAGGAACCGCTGGCACAATCACAACTCGTTATGTATTTCTGATGAAGGGACTTCATAGAACAAGGAAGACATCAGCCCGTTTTTATCGTATACAGATAAGTGAATTGTGTGAAAAATACAGTTTTTTTACACGCAAAACATGAACACATGTTTTATTGCAGACTGTAAACACAATCAAAGCTTAAAAAAAACACGAAAAACGTGACCTTTAAAACATTGAAATCCGCTCACTTAATGCGCCAACTGCCATTTTCACAAGGCCTGCCAGGGAACTATCAGTGGCATTGTGAAAGTGACCCTTCAAGTGTTGGTGTTGAAACTGAGCGGCATCCCCTGGCTATTGCTTATTTAAAGTTAAAGCAGGGGCGAAACGTTGATCAAAATGACAGTGAGGACGGCTAAAAGACAATGGACAGCAGCACGGGTCATCTGCCAGATCTAAGATGGTGTGACTCACTTTGACTTCAATTAACTCCTGAGGGAGGTTTCCCACTCAATGTGTGATCTTTATCACCAGGCTGCCCCTTAGATCAGTATCATGGGCCGAACCACAGGGAAATGGAGATGGCTGGGTTGACAAAGTACAGAAATCACTTCTATTTTTGGGCCTGTTCCTCCCATCCTCCCTTAACAATGCTGCCTCACAATTGACAGTCGTGACCTTGATCTAGAAGGGAAAAGTTTGTGAAGGCTCAAGGTTTGTGCTGATGCAGTAAATAGGGAATTTGACAGAGTACAAAGTGTTCAGGAGAGCACAGTGATATTACAGGAATAGTACACCCAAATAAATAAAAAATGTCATTCCAAACTTTATACTGTAACAATGTCAGTTGAACTCCCAAAAAGGACAGGGAAAAATACCATACAAACACACGTGGCATGGACACACAGTATTTTTTTAATCTGAATGCTACTGTAAATGCGTTTTACCGCATGTGCCACGATTATTTGTGCTTTGTGGAGCTTAAAGGTCTGCGCTGTTTCGTGCAACAAAAAAAAAGAAAAGTGTGAAAGTTTTTAAAAAACAAATTGAACATGAAGAGCAAATAATTTACAGTAATTAATTTTATATAAATAATACATATTATTAAAATATTTTTTAAAACAAAGTTTTTAAAACTAAAATGAATAAAAAATTAATATAAAAGGTGTTTATTTGTCCTTTTGTAACTTAAAAGCTGTAATCAATATGACGAACTGTTTGGAAATATATTTGAAGATGTTTTAAAGGGGTCATGTGATGGGATTTCCTTTCTCTCTTGAGTGTTACAAGCTGTTTGTGCATAGATAAGATCCATAAAGTTGCAAAGACTAAAGTCTCAAACCCAAAGAGATATTGTTAATAAAAGTTTAGACTTGTCCACGCCCCCCTATAAAAAACCTGGTTTAAACACGCCTCCACATGTCTATGTCATGATGTGGGAATATTTTCATAATGCTGCCCAAATGTTCACGTAAAGAAAAAAGACATATTATTCTCGTTGTTGCTGCTGACACCATGTTGTGGAGATGCTATTTCATTGTGAAAGCGGAAATACTTAGTTTGGCCTTCCAAAAGAGGAAACAACTAGAAATCCGTGGTTAAGTTGTATTTACAACACTGTTCCAGAATAGTTCAACCCAAATATTCAGATGTGTGCAGCACATTTTATGGAGGACTGTTTCCTGATCCTGGGAGAAAAGACTACAATGCCTGCTGTTCTGACTCACAGTCTGTAAGTACGTTTACATATGTAAAGAATTTTCCACTGCTTATTCAAACATGAGTTTTGAGTAGTGTAGAGTAGCACTTGTTTGTCATTTGTCATTTCTCTGATCACAAATGCAGACATGGTTTTATGTTTATGTGGCGTGATGCAACGCAACTCGTAAAAAGACAGTAGAAGTCATTATAATCCATAATTATGTCCCCACTGGATGCAATAATGGGTCGTTTGTAATGTGTTTTTATTGTTTCTGGGGGCGTAACATTTCCATCGCATGCTTGAGGCATTCTGCCAATTACAACGCACTGGATAGATGGCCAATCAGAGAACACCTCGCTTTTCTGAATGATGAGCTTTGTTAAAAACGGCGTGTTTCAGAAGGCGGGACATGGAGGAGAAACAATATTGTACATTATGTTAAAAATAATGTGTATTTCTTTGTAACCTTAAACCACATAAACACCAATTACACCAATTACAGTGTTCTTTTTAGCAAAATTATAAGACCCCTTTAAAAGTTGGAATGTCATGAATGTCAGTAAATAATAATAATAATAATAAAAATGCATATTAATAAATAAAATATGTATAAGTAAATAAAATACTTTATAATACTAGTATAATAAAATATTTTTTAATTGTATTGGTTTAAATAAAATAAAATGAAGGAATAAATAAATAAATACTGTACATGCATATTTATATAATAATAATAACTATGCATAAAAACATAAAAAGTAAATAAACAAATATTTAATATAATAAATATTAATATAAATATTTAATATAATAATATAATATAATAATTATAATAATAATAATAATAAAATACTACTACTAATAATAATAAAATAATAATAATAATAAAATAGAATGTCTTTTTGAACATACAGTAAAAGTCCCTAGTCACTATGAATTGTTGTTTTATTTGAAGATGTTGTTGGAATGACATGAAGAGTAAATAATATTATAAAATAATAAATATTAATAAATAAAATACTCATATACAAATACATAAATATGTTTAACTTTTAATTAAAATAAATAAATAAATACTGTATATGCATATATTAAAGAGCCTATTAAAAAAAAATCCAGCCAAAACTTTTTGGAATTATAATACTGTATGTAGTCACTGTTGCACAAATATTCACTCTGGATGGACTGTCAACTTGTCAAGAATCAAAAGTACTTTCACTCCTGCATACATAAGCATGCCACAATCCACTTGTCAAAAAGCTCTTTACAGTATTCTGTTTAACTTGAACGGTAAAAACATCCGGACAACCCGACTGCAGCGTTCTGTGATTATCCTGCAGAACATTTTGAGATATATTTCAGCTACACAGGACACACATTTCAAACTTTTTGAAAAGGAGTCAAATTGACAGAGTAAATACGGCAAAGAAAACCACATGCACCACTGTAAAAGCAGAAAAGGGAGAGACAGACAAGAAGAGCAAGTCAAAAGAAGAACCTGCTCTCCACGAACCCACTGTGGGGAATTTTCTCTCTCTTTCTCTCCACTTCGTTTCTCCTCCCTTCCTGCTATGACTGCTCTGGCGTGTAATTCCGGGGCTTTGATCACTGTTTGTACTGTGTGTATGATATTTAATGTAATTACAGTGAGGATTTGCAGGCCACGTCCTCCCCTGCAGGTTTGTAATATAAATGATCCGCGGTGGGTGGCATGATTGCGGGTGGGAGGGTAATCGCAGAATGCACTGCTGTGAAAGCCTCCTCTCACCGGAGACAGCGACCTCGCTCATTGCATCTTAGATTTTGTTAATGGCAGGGCACAATGATAAGGCCAATGCTTGAGAATATCCCTCCTGTATTTGCACATCCAATAATAGGAAATGGAACTGACTGACAGAGAAGATTTGTTATAAGTCAAATGACTAACTGGCTGACTAAATGGAATAAAGGGGGAAAGGGGTATTTGTATTTTACCACATACAACTAAATAAAATGCTAGTATCTTAACTACATTTTTGGTGTCTTGACATTAGTTCAGCTGTTTACAAAACAGTGTCACTTCTCCACTAACAAGCTACTTTTTCTCTAAAAAAGTAGAAAACACTTTTTTTCACATTGTATTGTATTGAACTAATGCAATAATGAAAATAAATATTGGAATGACATGAGGGTAAATAATGACAGTAAATAACTTTGTATAAATATAATAATAATAATAAATATTTATATATAAATACATATTTTAAGTATTCTTTGATATTTTGCTCTTAACTACTTACAAATAAATAAATATTACTTATAAATATTTTAACTATTTACAAACAAACATAAATAAATAGGCATATAATAAAAATAAATGTTTTATCTATAAATATTTTAACTATTTACAAACAAACAAATTAATGAATAGGTGGGTGCGAACATTCATGTAATCCCAGTCAAAACATTATGAAATTATAATACTATATGTGACCCTGGACCACAAAACCAGTCATAAGGTTAAATTTGAGGGTGCAAAAAAAAAAATCTAAATATTAAGAAAATCGACTTTAAATTTTTCCAAATGAAGTCCTTAGCAATGCATATTACTTATCAGAAATTAAGTTTTGATATATTTATGGTAGGAAATTTACAAAATATCTTCATGGAACATGATCTTTACTTAATATCCTAATGATTTGGGGCATAAAAGAAAAAAAACGATAATTTTGAGTAATAATGCATTTTTGGCTATTGCTACAAATATACCTGTGTGACTTAAGACTTTAGTTTTGTAGTCCAGGATCACATATATAGTCATTGTTGGGGCACAAATATTCACATCTGGGTTTGCTTTGAAATTAGAATAATTTCTGGACTTTTGATTTGGCAAGAATAAACAATATGTACTTCTAAACTGTCCATTTGCAAGTAATGATGGGAAATCTGATCCATTTTAGTCAATGAAAAAAATGAATGAACCGACTAAAATGACATTTTTGATGAGTGGATTCATGTTAGTAAGTTGATTTAGTGATTTGAATTAAGTGAATCAAATCAGTTTAGTGAACTGAATCAGTTTTTGCAAATCCATAATTTCATTTATAGTCATTCACATTTACAGCATAGTGTAGCTAACAACTGCAACTCCATATTTATCAGTCATCACCCTGAACAAAAATAATATGCTTTGTAAATCACAGCATAAGGCTTATTTTACCTGTTACTGTGTCCATATGGGCATTAGCACATAAAAGCATTTGAAGCAAACATTATTATCTCAAACAGAGAACAAATTTCTGAAGTTTTTAGAGCATTCAGAAAGTGATGGGTTCATATCGTCCTCAGGAAGGTTGCCTGACATGATGTGGGCAACACACCAACACAGCCAGGTGCATAATCAAGCAGTCGCTCCAGCTGGACTCACCTGATGTAGATGGAGGCCAGGCCCTTTGTCAAGCTACAGACGTATCAGGTTATCAGCCAGTCTCAACTGAATCAGAGAGATGTTTCTTGATTAACGCCGCAGTGGCTTAGCGGTTCACACTGAGGCACTGATTCATGATTCATGATTAACAGACATCACAGCATCTGGGTTATATGTTGTTTTCTGGCTGCTATGTCTTTATGAGCTGCTTCTGTTGAACATGACACAGATCTGACATGCATCGTGTTTTCTCTCAACTCTCTTTACCTTTTCTGACTCACTTTGTCTCTAGTAATGAACTGACTTGGGTTGAGTTGAATTGGGTTTGTTCGATGAGAGAGACAGTGCTGGGATGCTCCATGATGTTTTTGAAAACAATTTCAGAGATGTTCTTAAATGTGACTCTATATTGTTATATTATATTATATTACTAAATTATATAACATGCATGCATGCACAGATTTAAGGCATCTTTAATCACCTTTTTGGTAACTTCATGACTAAGCTGACAAAATTGCATGCACATACTTCGTGTTTTGACCTGAAATGATACAGCGCGTTCTGGCATCTTTCTGCGTGCAATAGAAGAGCACGAGCTGCATGCACAGTACCATTTCCGCGCTAGTTTGACTCGCGCTTGGTGCTAAACTGAAGTTGGAAACAATCCTGAAACGTACTATTTGATGTGGTCATAAAGACGTGACTGAATAAATGCAATTCTTGTCAAGGTTAAAAGAGACAGAAGCAGCAGTTGTGAGTGGGGTGGCCAACCCTAGCTCCACCCCTGCATTGAATGCAGTTTTTTTCTTCAACTGCTTACACACAAAATCTTTACTTGTCACATAATTTCTGAGTCCTGACCCTCAAACACCAGAACCACACAACAAATCTGCAAACCATACACTAATTCTCCGCCTTGACTTAGTTTTCAATTTTGACAACACTAATGTATGTGTGTGTGGTAAACCATATAAATCATTGTTCGAGTGACATATTAAATATATTTGTGGCGAGTGGGACGGGGCTGAGAGCCATGGGAACGGAGCGAGGCCGGTGGAGTGATTGGAAATGAGCGACACCTGCTCAAACCACCGGTCTCGAGTCCCACGGAGGAGATGGAAGGATATAAAAGAGGAGCAACGACAGTGAAGGACAAGAGAGCACTAGGCCTGGATTTTAGTTGTGTTTGGTTTTTGTTTGTGTGTGGCAGTCGTCCGTGAGTGGCTGCCGCGATGTTTTTGTCTTTATTTTATTATTAAAGCTTATTTGATTGTCCGCCGGTTCCCGCCTCCTTATTCCCACAAAAGAACATTGTTACAGTATTAAAATGTGACAACCTGACATAAAAAAACACAGTTAAACTTTTGAGTTCATACAGTATCTATCTGCGTTACATAGCTGACTGTTTAATTTATGCCAGTGTGGTTTCATTATGTTGACTCGCTGTTACCCAACAGAATATGGATATCTAATGCTTTGCATTCTTCATATACAAACCATTGAGAACTGAATATATTTGTGAGCACATCATAAATCACTATGAATGCTTTTATGCTTTCCTAATCATGGTCGTAATTATGATAATACCGCTATAAGCAAGTTACATTATTTCACTTTGTTGAATCACTAATGCTTGCATTCATCAGCACGTTATGCTTTAGACTCTTTAGAGTTTGGCAGAGACATGTGGCAATATCTAATTATTCAGTCTGAGAGTGTGTCAGAGACCCTGGAATGCCAAATCAGTCATGCTGGTGTCACTCTGGGGACATCTGCACTACTCTGTCTTTATTTTACTCCATTCAGTGTGGTGGATGATAGATTTATGAGCTGTGTGTGCGCTCCCTCACTCTCTCTTTTGCAACTGAGCAGATTGCCTGAGAGACTTCAGGGTCTCTGTCAGCCGTGTTCTCCATTCCTCCTTATGCCACCTTGATCAACATTCACTGACAATCTGTGCTTTACTCATAGGATCACACTTGTGCTTTTCTTGAACAAATTTAGACAGGTGACCTTATGGGTCAAACGTGGAATTCCTGGCCAAAAAAAGATTACTTATTAAAGGTGCATGCTAAAACAAACACTACTACTGCTCGTATTTAAGAATTAGAACAAGCTCCTAAACCTAGGTATTAATTCACCCCATGCCAAAGGGAATGGCGTCAAATTATAACCCTATGGGTTACTTGTTTGTGCATTAATTAATTATCTCAATTCATGATGATTTAAGAGTGCATTATTGATTTTTGGCATGGGAAATTATAAAAATATTTGAGAAAACATGAGAAAAACTTACACCAAAATAGGAACTTGAGTCGTAGGGATCTGAATTTCATTAAGGCTTTTTTACATTCCCCCTTTAGGAACCTGTGTTTTTAAAGGTGTATTTAAATAAATCTCTACTCTCTAGCAATTGTTGTGAACATGAAAGTGTATTTTGTGTACTTGAAATGCGTTTTGGTCTAAAAGTTTTGAAATCAGACTGTGGTGATGTAAGGGAAATCAGAAATCCCACCATAATCATATCGGCTCACAGAATGAACTATTTGTAGCTACTTTGCATTTAGCTGAACATGATAGACGCAGACACAGAAACATAATCAAAGGACCAAAATGCCTTTGCGCATATTATATCTGTCTGTATATATGAAAAATGATGGTAATTATCACATTTCATCTTCTAGACAAACTGCGGGTTGAAATACGCACAGAGGAGTAGGCAGATATAAGCTTTGATATCTCAACGAAATAAATAAATTATTTTAGCCAGCACTGCATTTACCTCTGTTTACACATCTAGCTGTAATTAATCTCCATGACAGTGTATGAGCAAAACACACTAAAACTTCACTTGCCAAAAGCACAATCATTTGTTAGTCTATTAAAAAACATATGTTGACTGCATGCATCTATGCAGAACAATATACAGACAAAGAGCATAGTTAGCCTCACCCTGGCATTTAAAATAAAATGAAATAAAAATGTATGCACACACAAAATCTGAAAATATAAAATTATAATTACAGGTTTTTTTTTTTTAAATACACACTAAAACGCAAACACCCACACCCCCACACACATGATGTAACAAATCAGCGTTTCAACTCCCTTCACCAATTCATGTTTATGTAGACTATTTGAATACCTCAAAGTCCTTTAGCAAACTCCTGTGCAGACAAATCAGCAGTTAGCATATTTAGCAGAGTGCAAATCTCCTCATAATTCTCTATCTGTAATGCTTCAATTTTATAAAATAGCAGTCAAGGGCTGTACATCGTCGGATTATTCAAATGAACAATGTATAATGCTCCATAATCAAATAATAAAGTTATTGTCCTGGCATCAGATACAACCACAAACTCAATATAAGTGAAACTAGCGACTAGCTTTAATATTCTGCATTGCCAAAGGCTGAATACAATCATGCAATCATTTCACAGTGCTATACTTAGACACATAAACGGAAAGGAAAACATACTTTATATAAAGCAGCAGCAGGAATTATGCATGAGAGGACTGAGATGTTTCTAGTCTTTAGCTTCTCAGTCAAAGCTAATGTTAGGATGCCTGCTAATTACGCTCCTTTATTTATTTAACATGTAATTCATCTAGCTTCCATACAGATTTCTGTGTTCATTTACATACAACATACAATAGAAGAACATGTATGTCAATTATCATTATTTATGCTAACATGCTAAACCTACAGTACACAAAGTTTTTGTGCATTCATTGAGCATGCTCGAATTAAACGCCTGCTTCTACAGCACTGCCTGTTAGCCCCGCCCACAGATTCTCACATGTAGTGTAAATAATGAGAGCGAACACAGGTCTATGTAGAAACCAAATGATAAACTTTATTTGATGCACTTAGGTTTTAATGAAATTTCAGACCGCGTCAGTAAGAATCCATCTATCGGCTAAATATCACTACAGTTCAGGAATGAAATGTCCAACAGATTAATAGAGATTAATGCTTTATCAGATTTGAAAATAAAGTACCACCTACACTAAACCCGACCCTAAACCTAACCAACAGTGTTAACAAAAGCAAACACATTAGTGGAAGCAACCATGCCTTTTTGGATTGCTTCTTTGAGTCTTTGAGCTCTTATATCTTTGAGCTCTTATATCATGACTCATGTTTCATGGGACTCAAACCCGAGTGTTTCGCATTGCAAGTGAAAATGTTTTAGTTTACAAATCATATTCTATGGTAAAAGTGTTCTGAGGTCATAACATAGCATTGTGCAAGAAACCGTGTGAAATTAAGTCTATATTAATCAATAATCTGACCTGTCGTTATTAATTTCTATGAAAATAAATATAAGTGTTTGTTTTACTGCCACTAGTGTTCATTTCAGCTGCGGTGACCTGTGATGTGGAGTTTTTCCAAAGAGCGTAAGTTGCTAAATGTAGGCCTAATGCATTGCCTCAGCAATATCTATATATGCAATTCATTTTGATTAATTTGATTAATCAGTCGGAATATCAAGTAATTTGTTTTTGAAATTTTGTATCGACTGATGGCCCCTAATATCAACATTTAGCGGACTGTAGATAAATGGTGCAATAACATGACCTCAACCTTTCCAGTGCAATTATTATTTTCCAGTCCTCACTTTTATTATTATATGTTACTTTATTGGACAAGCATATAGTAGCACAGATTAATCTTATTTTGTGCATGGACACCACGCGGTGCTTTATGCCAAGCTGAAACAAATTCGTTGGGAAAGCGAAACCTTTGAACGGAAAGCCCTGGAGGCTCTTTTCTTTATCTCATTCAAATGTACGGCACAAACGTGTCTCTAGGGACCCCGGCAGTCCTAAGGCTTCGAACACAACAACAGCATTATCACAACATCTGTGAAGAGGGGCAGAGAGGGGAGACAGGAGCCATACTATTATGTGAAAGGGCATGGTAACCTCTTTAGGGCTTGTTTTGCATTTGGCACTGCAGTTTTCACTGTAAAATGTGACCCCTGATTTCACCAAACTTTAACGTTACATTCGCATATAGCAGGGATCTTGTCTTTCTCATTGGGTTTCTTTCCATCTCATGTACTGTAGCCCATACAGTTTATGATACTCAGCGCTCCATACGTTTGACAGCTGGGTTGCCAGATTGACTGAAGATTTAAAAGGGTTATTGATCTTAAATGAACATCACACTGGGCTTTTATTATATGTGGACAGAAAACCGTTACTGTTAGATCTTCATGCTGTTCATTAGATACTAGCTAGAGGTGTAAAAAGATCACTCATACTGAGATATGACAATGACTTACTGAACCAATTACAGAATTTAATAAGAGATGTTCCTAAAACTCTCAAGTGGCCTAAAATGACTGAAGTGGTTTATTGTTTTTATAAAATGACGACAAAAACACCGGTGCTTAATAAAGAGTGTATTATTAATAATCATAAAAATGAACATTATCTCAACTAAGCAGGCCACTATCTTAAAGTAGACAATAATTTAAAAAATGTAAAAACTAATCAGTAAGTAGTCATTATTGCAATTTAAGACAATAACTTGCAAATAAACACCATCTACTGTCCAGTCAAAGGTCTTCCTTTGACATTGTTCTTCATGACCAAATGTTATTGTACTTCCTCTTTCCTTTTTACCTGCATTACATACATTTTATTTGTAATCTGCAGTGGTCTGGCATGAGCTATTTGCTCTTCATTGTACTCTGTTGTGATGTATTTTAATGTGCTTCCTGTCTGGGGAATACACATGTAAATTAGCTATCTGCATTACTCTGGTGTAACTGCCGAATTGGTCACGGTCCCTATTAAACAAATTGATGAACAAAAATAAAACTACAATGCAGCCAGGGTTTCTGACACAGTTTCTGTGTGTTTGTGCTGAAGAATGCAGGGCCTTGAGCTCACATTTCAGAAAATATTCAGATTGCTTGAAGCCTTACTATAGAGACATAGTAAGTCTTTATGTGGGTCATTAAGGAAACGGTGCAATTTGTGAAAATTCAGGTTTTCATTTAAATCATTCCATTTGAATGGGTTACTGCTGAACTTTAAAGAAATCATATTTTTCTACCACAGGCTCAAAACACCAGGATCACAGACATTAAAGGAACAGTTTCCCCAAAAATGATAGATTGATGAAATTGTTTCCTACAATCATACAGCTTTTCACTTGATCGACTGAAGTTGTATGGATTACTTGTGGATTATTGTGATGTTTTTATCATTCTTATGGCACCCATTTACTTCAGAGGATTAATTGCTGAGCAAGTGATGTTAAATTTCTCCAAATCTGTTCCCATGAAGAAAAAGATATCACAAGCATATGTGAATCGTAAGCAACCCTTGCAGTAAAAAAAGTAATTGTTACAAAATCCAAGCCTAAATCTCTTCTTTTGTTCAGAAATTCATATACTTATAATTAAATCATTGCAATCATAATTGTAAATAAGGTTTGGTAGTACAACTAGGATTTGATGCAGCATTTCATAAGTTACACATTACAGAAAAAAAAGTAA
Organism: Carassius carassius; assembly: GCF_963082965.1. NCBI lineage: Eukaryota > Metazoa > Chordata > Actinopteri > Cypriniformes > Cyprinidae > Carassius > Carassius carassius. The sequence goes on from NC_081771.1 coordinate 5,336,370, forward strand.
ATAACCCATGACATTTCTCAAAACATTGAATGTATTTGTTTTCGGTGCTTATATGGCTAATAACTAGTAAATATCATTGTACCACATTATTTATTCTTTATTTTAATGAATTTGTTTCTGTAAAAAATAAAATATTAAATGAAATGAAATATTTTTCTATATTAAATAATGTTTCATAATAGAGTTGACTGGCCAATATAACTGCAAATACTAATACTAAATGCTAAAATGTGAAATATGTGATCATAAAAGTATGATGTCACAAAATATGATGCCATTGATCATATCCTTTTTATTTTGAAAGGAGGAAATGTCACAGAAGGCACAGGGAAACATTTTAGAAAAGAAATTGCCACCATTTCCTGAGAATGACCCATCAATACTCATAAGCCAACAGGTGCTAGTTCTGGATCTTTATTTTCACTCAGGTAATGTTATACACATCACTGGCAGTGAGACAAAGGGAAATACATTTCCAAAATGACACCTGTCATTTATAGACCCTTGCTACTTTTCTTTACATCTCTCTCTCTCTCTCTCTCTCTCTCTCTCTCTCTCTCTCTCTCTCTCTCTCTTTCACACACACACACACACACACACACACACACACACACACAAACACACTGACAGTCACTTTCTCCTCAGATGAATTATAGATAGATCCAGGGACACTGCAATAATGCTTTTGTCACATCTATATAACATCTACCACTCAAAACGATTTATCTGCTGTTATAAACAGCCGCAGCTCAAAGGTTCTCTCTTGACATTTATGTGGAGTGTTATGACTGTGCAGTGCAGAGGGACGTCTCAATTGCAGTGACACTGACTGCAGAGCCAGAGAGCTGAGGGCCCGAGGCATGCAGATTTGCATGAGACCTTTCCCCGTGTCACAGAAAGATCAGTCTGGCTGTAAACTGTGCCAACAACCGTATGTGTTTGTGTACGTTTTGGATGCTTAACCTAGACTTAAATATGTATAAATTTCATTCACTGAGAATAACCTAACCAAGTGGTATCTGCAAAGGCTGCTAAATGTTTTTCTCGAAACTAACATCCCTTTTTTAAATGATTTCTGAAGGACCATGTGATGACACACTCAAGACTTGAAAATATTTTCACAATTTATTGTATTTTAACGCAGCCTTGGTGAACATAAGGGACTACTTTAAAAATCATTTTAAAAATTTTAATTACTTCTAACTTCTGACCGCTGAATAACAATGTGAGATATTCAATATATACTGTATTTGTACAATATTTTATTAGTATTAACCAAGTTGAACTATAATTATTTTTGCTGGACTGCTATTTCCATGGGGAAATGCAAATTAAGTTTATAATTTACAACCTAACAAAGTTCTTGGTCAAAAGTCTGCATGTGCCATCGTTCTTAAAACTAAGTGCCATTTGGTTTAATATTTTGGTAACTAATTTCATGAACCTAATATATTTTTGTAAGCTTGACTTCTTAATGCATTTTGGAGGAACTAAACCAGCTCCAGGGTCTCCCTAATATTCTTTTCAAACCCTTAACATGATTAAGTCCTGTTAGCATCAGATAATTAAAAAGCAAAAGCACTTACCAAAATAACAAATTTTTGCCCCACTTTTGAATTTCAAGGAGGTTGGCATTCTACCAACGAAATGCATTATTCATAAAGTGCACCTGCTTTTTGTTGCTCTCCATCTCTCTGTCTCCTCCTCTCTCTGCATATTTGTTTATATAATTTTCATGAAAATGTATTACAATCACTCTCCATCCATAGTGACAGCATGTTTTATTTTGAAGTTGTTCTGTGTTTGGGGTCAGGTGGAACCACTCTCTGCTGGCTGCATCTCCACACATACACACACACACACACAAAGATGTGTTCATTGTAATAAATGCTGCTGTTGTATTTCAATTCAAGTATTCTACTTACACAGAGAACACAAAGGGAGACACTGGCATATGAGTCACAGCATTCTGATAAAATTATGGAGTATTTTGTCTGTCTGTCTGTGAAAACACACTTCCCTGTCATTTAGGTGACTATCAGATGATTATTGGTCCAAAACATAGAGTCAACATAACATCAGAATTGACCTGACACATGTTTCCCGATATGTAAGACAATACAATACAATACAATACAATACAATTTAATTACTGGTAATATTGTTAATATATTCTATTGGTGATTTATTCCTGTAATTGCAAATGTGAATCTTCAGTTTTTACATGCTGATTTAATATGCTTATTTGCTGCTCAAAAAAGTTATGAAAACAGTAATGCTTGATATTTTGGGGGAAACCATGATACTTTTTGCAGGATTATTTGATGAATAAAAAAAATAACATTTATTTAAAATTGAAATCTTTTGTAACATTATAAACATATTTACTGTCACAACACCCTGATGAAGGCATGTAGCCGCAACGCGTAGATGTACCTCTCACCAAAAGAGTTTTAATGTATAAAGCCAGTGATGCAATAAAGGCTTTTTAACTTTTCACTATACAATTCGAGTGCCTTGGAGTTCAAGTTTTTAAATATATACTATCCCATACAACCAAAGAGCACTGAGATTTCATATCCCATGCAGCACTTCTTGATGCAATCAGGGCTTTAAAATATATTTACTGTCACGTTTGATGCATCCTTGCTAAATAAAAGTAGTGTAATACCATATATTATTTTTAAATCTTTGCCCATCAACTGCCTGACCTAGAAACATTTCCATAAAAATAGGTTGCAAACACTGTTTCATGGAGAATTAAAATATCTCGCCTTCAGGATAGCCTGCTGTAGAATCACTACATTTAAACTAACTAAATGTCAGACAACAGAAAAATTAAAAGAGACTATCAAAGCGAAAGTAAACACAGAGAGGAAATAGATGGAAAGTTAAAATTGCCCAAAACAACATCAATGATAACATCACTGTTTCCATCAGGACTGCATGAATCAGTGGTAAAAGTACTGCCTGACAAAAATATATAAGGATTTCATTTCATATTCAACTATGTAATTAAATTGGACCAATAAAATGTGATAACAAAATGTATAATAGTACTGATATTTATCTCCTGTTTCATTTTCAACTACATTATCTACATAATTCAACTACGGAATTCTACATAATCTTAACATTTCCTCTTTGTGCATATATTAGTTAGAATGGACGTACAGGTGCATCTCAACATATTTGAATGTTGTGAAAAAGTTAATTTATTTTCAGTAATTCAACTAAAATTGTGACACTCGTGTATTAAATAAATTCAATGCACACAGACTGAAGTAGTTTAATTCTTTGGTTCTTTTAATTGTGATGATTTTGGCTCACATTTAACAAAAACCCACCAATTCAACAAATTAGAATATGGTGACATGCCAATCAGCTAATCAACTCAAAACACCTGCAAAGGTTTCCTGAGCATTCGAAATGCTCTCTCAGTTTGGTTCACGAGGCAACACAATCATGGAGAAGACTGCTGATCTGACAGTTGTCCAGAAGACAATCATTGACACCCTTCACAAGGAGGCTAAGCCACAAACATTAATTGCCAAAGAAGCTGGCTGTTCACAGAGTGCTGTATCCAAGCATGTTAACAGGAAGTTGAGTGGAAGGAAAAAGTGTGGAAGAAAAAGATGCACAACCAACCGAGAGAACCGCAGCCTCATGAGGATTGTTAAGCAAAATCTATTCAAGAATTTGAGTGAACTTCACAAGGAATGGACTGAGGCTGGGGTCAAGGCATACAGATGTGTCAAGGAATTTGGCTACAGTTGTTGTATTCCTCTTGTTAAGCCACTCCTGAACCACAGACAATGTCAGAGGCATCTTACTTGGGCTAAGGAGAAGAAGAAATGGACTGTTGCCCAGTGGTCCAAAGTCCTCTTTTCAGATGAGAGCAAGTTTTGTATTTCATTTGGAAACCAAGGTCCTAGAATCTGGAGGAAGGGTGGAGAAGCTCATAGCCCAAGTTGCTTAAAGTCCAGTGTTAAGTTTCCACAGTCTGTGATGATGTGGGGTGCAATGTCGGCCCATTGTGTTTATTAAACCAAAGTCACTGCACCCATTTACCAAGAAATCTTGGAGTATGTCATGCTTCCTTCTGCTGACCAGCTTTTTGAAGATGTTGATTTCATTTTCCAGCAGGATTTGGCACATGCCCACACTGCCAAAAGCACCAAAAGTTGGTTAAATGACCATGGTGTTGGTGTGCTTGACTGGCCAGCAAACTCACCAGACCTGAACCCGAGAAAGAATCTATGGGGTATTGTCAAGAGGAAAATGAAGAACAAGAGACCAAAAAATGCAGATGATCTGAAGGCCACTGTCAAGAAACCTGGGCTTCTATACCACCTCAGCAGTGCCACAAACTGATCACTTCCATGCCCCACTGAATTGAGGGAGTAATTAAAGCAAAAGGAGCCCCTAACAAGTATTGAGT